>NC_069008.1:14177241-14178135 GCF_001194135.2 Octopus bimaculoides | reverse complement strand
GTTGTGAGTGTTTATTGAGCGAAAACACCTAAAAGCTCCATGAGGCTCCGGCAGGGGATGGTGGCGAACCCTGCTCTACTCTTCCACCACAACTTTCTCTCACTCTTACTTCCTGTTTCTGTTGTGCCTGTAATTCAAAGGGTCAGCCTTGTCACACTCTGTGTCACGCTGAATATCCCCGAGAACTGCGTTAAGGGCACACATGTCTGTGGAGTGATCAGCCACTTGCACGTTAATTTCATGAGCAGGCTGTTCTGTTGATCGGATCAACTGGAACCCTCGACGTCGTAAGCGACGGAGTGCCAACAACAACATGTATGTATGTATGTATATGTATATGTATGTATGCATGGGTTGTGTCGATCTATGCAGTTATGTATTTATAATTTATGCAATAATAAATCTCTGAGTGAGGTATAAACAGTAGCTGCATGACATTATAGTAATTGATCAAAGGATAAAATGTCCAAATATACTATCGGTATCCTTTACCTGTATTATTTCCGGGCATTGGTGTGCAGGTGAGCACAACATACATATATATAAAATAAACTTACACAAAAATCTGTAAAACTTTCCAGAAGTTTATCATCATCATCATCATCATCATCGTTTAACGTCCGCTTTCCATGCTAGCATGGGTTGGACGATTTGACTGAGGACTGGTGAAACCGGATGGCAACACCAGGCTCCAGTCTGATTTGGCAGAGTTTCTACAGCTGGATGCCCTTCCTAACGCCAACCACTCAGAGAGTGTAGTATACTCAGAGAGTTTAAATATATATGAGCTTGTTTAGATATGCTACTATATGCATGAGAATACAGACATAAGACATACAAATCTGTGCATACATATATACATACATGCTCATATATACATTATGCATACATACA
>NC_069008.1:14176867-14177231 GCF_001194135.2 Octopus bimaculoides | reverse complement strand
ATATTTGCATATCTAGACATGCTCATATATATTTAAATGATAAACTTTTGAAAAGATTTACAGATTTTTGCAGTTCCAATGATGGATTGGATCTGTAGTCTTCGAATTATGCATGCATGCATGTACGTATATATGTATGTATATATGTATGTAGGTTTGTATGTATGTAGGTTTGTATGTATGTATGTATGTATGTATGTATGTGTGGAGGCGCAATGGCCCAGGGGTTAAGGCAGCAGACTCGCAGTCATAGGATCGCGGTTTCGATTCCAAGACAGGGCGTTGTGAGTGTTTATTGAGCGAAAACACCTAAAAGCTCCATGAGGCTCCGGCAGGGGATGGTGGCGAACCCTGCTCTACTCTT
>NC_069008.1:14175098-14175622 GCF_001194135.2 Octopus bimaculoides | reverse complement strand
TTATGCATACATACATATATAAATACATTTATACATACATACATACATACATACATACATACATACATACATATACATTTATACATACATACATGCATATATATAAACTTACACATAATGCCATATACTCTCACACGCGCACACACATGCGCACACACATACACACATATATAAACTTATGTTCAGAGACATACACTCTCTCTCACACACACGCACTCATACTCACACACTCACACATATATACACACACACACACACTCACACACACATACACTCACACACACACACACATACTCACACACACACACACTCACACACACATACTCACACACACATACTCACACACACATACACTCACACACACACATACACTCACACACACACACACATTCACACACATACACTCACACACATACACACACACACACTCACACACCTGCACAGATGTGTACACCTTATCCCCATGCTGCCTGACTCATTGTCTCACTTACAAACACCGACGTACAGATGCACACACATGCATA
>NC_069008.1:14170640-14173140 GCF_001194135.2 Octopus bimaculoides | reverse complement strand
CGGCATGGTTTTTTATGGTTGGATGCCCTTTCCTAACACCAACCAGACCACAGAGTGGACAGAGTGCTTTCTACATGGCACCATCACAGGTGCGGTCAGTTTTCACATGGCTTTTACAGCGGAATGACCTTCCAAATGTCAACCACTTTACAGTGTGGACTGGATGCTTTTTAAGTGGCACTAGCACTACTAGCAAAGTCCAGCACTATCTAACCAAAATATTCTGGCCCTTTTTATGTTGAAACTGGCCAGATCCAACATCTCATACCTACCTTACAATGTCACTCTAAAAATAAGCAATCACATCATGGAAATCTCGAAGCTATGAGATAATGTATGGTAACTTCAAAGCAATGTGGATAAATAAGCGTTACATTTGACAGGGAAATCTGAAAAATAAAGGGTGAAGCGAGCTAAGTCTGTAATACAAATAGATTTACCCAAGGTGCTGGGCTGTGGGATTGAACCTGCAAACTAGATGATTCCACAGTAAACTTCTTGAACATTCAACTGTCTATCTATCTGTCTGTCTGTCTGCCTGTCTGTCTGACTGTCTGTCTGCCTGCCTGCCTGTCTGTCTATCTATCTTATCCTTATACACACACACACACACACACCACCACCACCACCACCACCACCACCACGATGATGATGATGATGATGATGATGATGATGATGATGATGATGATGATGATGATGATGATGATGATGATGATGATGATGATCATCATCATCATCATCATCATCATCATCATCATCATCATCATCATCATCATCATCATCATCATTATCCTCATCATCATCATCATTATCCTCATCATCATCATCATCATCATCATCATTTAACATCCGTTTTCCATGCCAGCATGGGTTGGACAGTTTGACTGAGGACTGGCAAGCCAGGAGGCTGCTCCTGGCTCCAGTCTGATCTGGCAGAGTTTCTTTACAGTTGGATGCCTTTCCTAA
Organism: Octopus bimaculoides; assembly: GCF_001194135.2. Lineage (NCBI taxonomy): Eukaryota > Metazoa > Mollusca > Cephalopoda > Octopoda > Octopodidae > Octopus > Octopus bimaculoides. Next base: position 14,172,174 of record NC_069008.1, on the reverse strand, counting down.
CGCCAACCACTCCGAGAGTGTAGTGGGCTTTTTATGTGCCACCAGCATGCGGGCCAGTCAGACGGCACTGGCATTGACCACACTCAAGTGGTGCATGGGAGCCAGTCAGGTGGCCACCAGCATGGGAGCCAGTTAAGCAGCCCTGGCATCGATCACACCTGAATATATATATATGTGTATATATAGACGCTGGTGTGGGTGTGTGGTAAGAAGCTTGCTTCCCAACCATATGGTCCTGTGTACAATCCCACTGCATGGCATCTTCGGTAAATGTCTTCTACTATATCCTCAAGCCAATGAAATCCTTATGAGTAGATTAGGTAAACAGAAACTGAAAGAAGCCGGCGGTGAGCTGGCAGAACTGTTAGCATGCCGGACGAAATGCTTAGCAGTATTTCACAACATGCCACCAGGGACTGAACTCACAACCTTACGACCGTGAGCCAAATACCCCTAACCACTAAGCCACATGCCTGCACAGAAGTATCCATAACTACATCATCACTCAGTGTGTCTGTCTATTTTTTATACAAAAGGGTCTGGTGCCAGTTGGAGGTAATTTGGTTGCTATTTCTAGCAGATTGAATGATCATGTAGAGACATCATGCAGAGACTGGCAGTGGTGGTGGTGATGATGGTGATGGTGGTGGTGGCAATAAATCATGATGGTATGAACTCAATAGCTGACGCTAAATGCATTTGTCAGGACAGGTAGAAGTTGAAAGCATACTGGATACGACTTGATGTAACTGGTTTGCATCGCTTTTGTTTTGTTTTCTTTGTTGCCATATTTCTTTCTTATTCCTTTTGATACCAACTTTACTGAGATTAATCTTCTTTTCATTTGTTACCTTTTTTTTTTATTACCTCTGATACAAAACTTTGTTTAAAGTGTATGTATTTAAATTAAAACCGTCCATTTATAATTTTACATTTCCTTTTTTTTTGTTTTGGTGGTGGGTGGGGGTTTTGTTTTTACAAACATCAAATAAATGGCAAATAAATAACATGCCATAGATAGTAACATGCTAATATTGGGTAGATAAAAATGAAAGAAAAAACCATTTCCGAGAGAAAAGGGCAAAGGCTGCTCAAGGGACACGCTGTTATTTATAGCTTGATATAAAGGTGACAAGCTGGCAAAATTTTTAGGATGCTGGGCGAAATGCTTAGCAGTAATTCATCTGCTGTTTGGTTCTGAGTTCAAATCCCGCCAAGGTCGACTTTGCCTTTCATCCTTTTGGGATTGATAAATTAAGTACCGGTTATGCACCGGAGTCAATGTAATCGACTTAATCCCTTTGTCTGTCCTTGTTTATCCCCTCTATGTTTACCCCCACAGGGGGCAATGAAGAAATAAGAATCGTTTGCACGCTGGGTGAAATGCTTAGCGGTATTTCGTCTGCCGTTACATTTTGAGTTCAAATCCCGCCAAGGTCAACTTTGCTTTTCATCCTTTCGGGGTTGATAAATTAAGTACCAGTTATGCACTGGGGTCGATGTAATTGACTTAATCCCTTTGTCTGTCCTTGTT
>NC_069008.1:14170154-14170630 GCF_001194135.2 Octopus bimaculoides | reverse complement strand
TATGCTCTGAGTTCAAATTCCGCCGAGGTCGACTTTGCCTTTCATCCTTTTAGGGTCGATTAAATAAGTACCAGTTACGCACTGGGGTCGGTGTAATTGACTTATCCCATCACCTGAAATTTTAGGCCTTGTACCTATAATAGAAAAGCTTATTATAAAGACAATGTAAAGACTATAGAGACAATGCAAAGATTATTATAAAGACAATGAGCTGGCAGAATTGTTGCTGCTTGGCAGAATTTCTTCCAAATTTACATTCTGAGTTCAAATTCCGCTGAGGTCGACTTTGTCTTTTATCCTTTTGGGGGTTGATAGAATAAGGACCAGTTGAACCTTGGGACTGTGGTAACTGACCACCCATTCCCTTGATATTGCTAGCCTTCTGCCAATATTTGAAACCATTATTATTATTATTATTATTATTATTATTATTCTTCTTCTTCTTCTTCTTATTATTATTATTATTATTATTATCA
>NC_069008.1:14168445-14170144 GCF_001194135.2 Octopus bimaculoides | reverse complement strand
CTGCCAATATTTGAAACCATTATTATTATTATTATTATTATTATTATTATTCTTCTTCTTCTTCTTCTTATTATTATTATTATTATTATTATCATCATTATTATTATAGATGTCGCACAGTATACAATATCTGCCAGCTCGCAGCCTTAATAATAATAATAATAATAATAATAATAATAATAATAATCGTGTTAACTGGAACGACTCATGTACTGAGAAGAGCATTATCGCTGTGAAAACAACATACATTCATGAATTTATTTATTTATCATTTTTTTTTACATACATATTTTACCTGTGAATTTGCATGTGTAAACTGGGAATGCATACAATGAGCTTCTCTGCCCTAGGTGTACGGAAAACACTCGGCGAGAAATGGAAGAAAATTTTAAAGAAAGAAGAAGAAAAAAAAACATAATAATAATAATAATGGCTTTAAATCTTGGCACAAGGCCAGAAGTTTTGTGGGAAGGGGTTAAGTCAATCGCATTGACCCCAGTGCTCAACTGGTCCTTAATTTATCAGTTCCAAAGTGATGGAAGGCAAAGTCGACCTCGGTGGAAATTGAACTCAGAACGTACAGACTGACAAAATACAGCTAAGCAGCATTTCGCCCAGCATGCTAAACAATTCTATCAGCTCTCCTCTTCCTTTTATGTTTTTGCATAACATTAAAATTCTGACATAGATCCCAGCTGTGGATTACATGGGATTGAACTCATATTAAGGAGCTTATTGTTAGTTGATTACTTAATATTGGCACAAGGACACACACACACATACATGCTTGTAAGGAGGGAGAAAGAGGGAGAGGAGGGGTAGGAGGGAGAAGAGAAGGGCTGTAGTTGAGCTCATTGGTTCCACCATATTGATTGCTGCTTAATTTTGTTTTTTGGCTCTTTTTTTTTCTTTTTTCTTTTTTTTTTGGTTTTATCAAACCCCCACCCAGCTACCCATGCTCTGACATCAACATTAGTAGCAGCAGCAGTAGTAGTAGTAGTAGTAGTAGTAGTAGCCCCTACTTTGATGAAAAAAAATTAATGTTGACAACAGCAACCACTGCTGCCGCTGCTGCCACATCCTTAAACTACCACCATCACTACCACCACCACCACCACCACTACCATCACAATCATCATCATCATCAACCGTCCCCAACAACTACACCCCCCCTACAACAACAACACCACCACTACGGTCATTCTCATCATCATCATCACCATCGTAAACATCGCAACTGACAACTACAACCAACACCTACGCCACCATCATAAGCAACACAGTGCTTTTTACATGCCACTGGCATCGGTGCCAGTTACGCAACACCAATATCTCCCACATCCTACGATTTCACTTGACTTGAGGGGTCGTTTACTCAAGCACTGCATATTGCCAAAGGTCACCCGGATCAAATCCAGATGCTCAGGGTTATCACGGTTACGCACCAGTCTTCTTCCACCACATGCACACATATTAATAGATGCAAGATACACTTGTACTTAAATATACTGCATGGCTATCTTTCAATATTTCACTTATTGGTTATATCCATGGCGATAAAACTTAATATTTCACGACTTCATTGACAACACCTTCATCAGGTAAAAAGATATCGTCAATCAACTAATTCATTATTCATTTGGTTTCAGTTGTATGACTCTTTAGTTATTTATTTATTTGTTTATATATATATATATAT
>NC_069008.1:14164629-14167567 GCF_001194135.2 Octopus bimaculoides | reverse complement strand
GGTTAACTTTCTCTTTCATCCTTTCGGGGTGGATAAAATAAATACCCAATCAACTTACATCTACCCCTGAAATTTCTAGCCTTGTGCCAAAATTTGGAATCATTATTATTATTATTGAGTGAGAGAGCAATGCATATCATCAAAGTGACATGGGGGTACAAATATACAAAGCCCAGTATACCCATCATGACTACCCGTCTGATAAGGGTACACCAGGCACACACATCACAACCATATGTGTGCAACATGGTGATTTTATATCAAGACAAACCATGCATGATCCTGCAGATGAGGCCCAGTTAGAATTTTCATCTGGTCGAGTAGCCCATTCCCCTCAAAAAGTCCCTGAATAAGAGTTGTTTAAGGAATTTGTGGTAAGTAGCTTGCTTACCAACCACATGGTCCCGGGGTCAGTCCCACTGTGTGGCACACTGGACAAGTGTCTTCTACTATAGCCTCGAGCTGACCAAAGCCTTGTGAGTGAATTTGGTAGACGGAAACTGAAAGAAGCCCGTCGTATATATGTATATATATATATGTATGTGTGTTTGTGTGTCTGTGTTTGTCCCCCCACCTTCACTTGAGAACCGATGCTAGTGTGTTTATGTCCCTGTAACTTAGTGGTTCGGCAATAAAAAACTGATAGAATAAGTACTAGGCTTACAAAGAATAAGTCCTGGGGTCAGTTTTCTTGACTAAAGGCAGTGCTCCAGCATGGCCACAGTCAATTGACTGAAACAAGTAAAAGTAGTAAAAGAGTAAAGAGCAAAACAGCCATGTTTCCAAAGGTGAATTATTCAAACTCCAAAGAATTCCTCTCAACACATGGCTATGATGCTCCCCCACTACTTCTGCTCGTGATCAGAGATGCACATATCATCAGCCACCAAGGGACATGCTCAACTGGTTAAGGTCAAACAACTGACAAGCAAATCTGTGGTATTAAGCAGAATATTTGCTGTAACACATCTTTTATACCAAGACAAAACAATGTACATGCTAACGTTTCCAAACAGTTAAGATCAGAAGCCATGAGAGCCACTGCATGGTACTGCATCATGGCATCATTATTATTATTATTATTATTATTATTATTATTATTATTATTATTCAACTAGTTTACCATTTAACTAAGTAACTAATCAATTGTTGGATTAATTATTCGGTCAATCAGTCAATCAATCAATCAATCAACTAGGTTTGTCAAAGTCCCTTTGTTGCCATTTCTGACTCATCGATGACACACCCTATCTACTCTAGTTCTGTTTCTGGTCAGAGACGAGATGTGATTGATGAGGTCAGAAATGGCAATGAAAGGTCTCTAAGTAGTCGACTGATTGATCGACTGATTAATCAAACAATCAATTACTTAATTGATTAAATAGTTAACTAGTTGACGGCTACTACTACCATTAATGCTGCTACTGCTGCTGCTGCTGCTGCTGCTACTACTACTACTACTACTACTACTACTAATAATAATAATAATAATAATAAAAGTGAAATAAAATCAGTTCATGTGTTTATTATTTGCGTAATGACCCTCCCAAAATGCAACAACATCTATTAAATTCATTATTATTAACAATAAAATTTGGATGGCAAGCTCGTTAGCACGTTGGGCAAAGTCATCCCAACCGTCTTGACATTCTTAGTTCAAATTCAGCAGGGTCCAACTTGAATTTTCATCCTTTATGGAGTCGATGAAATAAGCACCTGTCAAGTCCTGGGGAGTGGTGGTGGTGGTGGTGGTGGTGGGGGAGATCGATGTAATCGACTTAGCCCATCCTGCTGATATTGCTGGCCTTCTGCCAAAATATAAAACCATTCTTGGTATTTAGATTTTTTTTTTTCCTGTTTTATGTTTCGGACAGAATTTTCTTTTGCCTGTAGAGAATCTTGAATGGAAACTTCTCATGAATATTGCAATAGTTAAATGGTTTTATTGACATTTATTAATCACTAACTCCTCAGTGGCTGTGTGGTAAGAAGATTGCTTCCTAACAACATGGTTTCGGGTTCAGTCCCACTGTGTGATACCTTGGACAAGTGTCTTCTGCTATAGTCTCAGGCCAACCAAAGCCTGGTGAGTGGATTTGGTAGATGGAAACTGAAAGAAGCTTGTCATATATATATATTTGTATATATTTATATTTGTGTGTTTTTGTGTCTGTGTTTGTCCCTCCATCACTGTTCGACAACTGGTGTTTGTGTGTTTACATCCCTGTAACTTAGTGGCTCTGCAAAAGAGACCGATACAATAAGAACTAACATTAAAGAATAAGTCCTGGAGTCAATATTTTAGACTAAGATCATTCAAGGCAGTGCTCCAGCATGGCCACAGTCAAATGACTGAAACAGGTGTACCAGGGAGTGTGAATCAAACTGTTTGGATCTATACATGTAACCCCTAATAAATATGTCAAGTGCCCTTTCGTTTGTCCCTCACTCGCATATGTATATATATATAGATTCAGGTGAATATGGTACTTAAGTTTCGGCACCAGTTTCCAAATAAGGTGATTAAAATCAAAATAAGCAACAAGGATATCCAAAGTTAATGCAGTACGATCGTTTCATGCGACTCCATTTAATTAAGCAATGTGAACATTACATCAAATGTAAAATGCAGAGCAATCTTCGGCTGCATAAAGATATAGAAATTTCATGCAATTACATTTCAACATAAGGACATATTTTTATAACTACATCTTATGTATATATCATCATCATCATCATCGTCGTTTAATGTCTGCTTTCCATGCTAGTGAACCGGATAGCTGCACCAGGCTCCAATCTGATCTGGCACAATTTCTACAGCAGGATGCCCTTCCTAATGCCAACCACTCTGAGAGCGTAGTGGGTGATTTTACGTGCCACCGGCACGAAGGCCAGTCAGGTGGTACTGGCAATGACCACGCTCAAAATGGTGTTTTTT
>NC_069008.1:14159619-14162310 GCF_001194135.2 Octopus bimaculoides | reverse complement strand
TCTTCTTCTTCTTCTCCTCCTCCTCCTTCCTTCCTTCCTTCCTTCCCCCGAAAGGCTAGTCAACAACATAGAGGATGTCGTTCTCCCAATGCTGACCGACCCCACTTTCTTCCATTGGTCCCTAACTTATCTACGACAAGGTTGGCAACATTACTAAACCTGACATTTACACCTGGCTACGAAACCTCGTTAATTTAGGAATTGCATGTCTGTTTGCATCATCACCGCAGCGTTTCTGCACAGTGCAGACACAAGGACACTTTACAAAACACAAATCAAAAGGTTCAGTGCCATCGTCATGCAACATCTTAGACCTATGATGAACATCGAATAATGGCAACATATCCCGAGTTCCCAAGTCCTCAGGAAAGCTGACTTTCAAACCCTGCACCATCTATTAATACAGTGAAACTTCTATTGGATGGGCCCCTTTGCTAGACTTGGCAATGAATGACTCTCAAACCATTCCTGTTCTCACAACTCGCAGATAGTTATCAAATCATTGGTAGACCCATATTGGGATTCAGAACAGTGTCAGGCTGTACCTAAAAGGTTTATCTATCCCCACTGACAAGTGGTACCATCAAGCTGCAGATTGCTCTTGTAGTTGTGGCCAATGCCAGTGTCTCGTGACTGGCAGGTAAAAAGCACCCTTTGAACGTTGGGTGATATGCCATGCTTGAGAAGACCCGTGAAACCAAGTGAAATCACAGTCATGGCCGATGCCAGTGTCGCGTGACTGGCATGTAAGAAGCACCCTTTGAATGTTGGGTGGTATGCCACGCTTGAGAAGACTCGTCAAACCAAGTGAAATTGTAATTGTGGCCAATGTCAGTGGTGCATAACTTTCGCCCATGCTGGTGACATGTAAAAAGCATTGTTTGAATGTTGGGCCTCATGGAGGCAGTAACAAGTGACCAAGACCTTTGGTGATATATCCAACCCATGCCCACATGGAAAACAAATGCTAAACTATGATAATGATGCTGATGATGATAAAAGTCGGTTATAGTCATTAACAATGAACCAGATACATGTATGTCCTTTTCCATAGCTGCTCCATCTGGTATGTGATATATAATATATTTAAGAAGTTATATCTAAGATGTGACATCTAGTATATCTTTGCAAGAAGTAATAAATAATGTAAAGCATATTGCACACTGAATACTACTCCCCTTTCAATACTAGTTCCTTCCCAGAGACAAAGTCTGTAGTTTTGTTACATCTAACACTACTGCATCTTAGATAGTCATTAACTTGGGAAATAGTTATCCCAGTTTAAACGTGTATGTTCTGTTAGAACAAGCAATACTGTGGTAGTTACCATGAGAGAGACTATTATATTGGCTTTTGGAGACTATTATATTGGCTTTTGGAGACTATTATATTGGCTTTTGGAGACTATTATATTGGCTTTTGGAGACTATTATATTGGCTTGTTTATATTGCTAGCAGGAGATAAATCCCTTTCACCTCCAGTACCAAGACCATCAGATCACATGATTTCGACCTTCTTTGGTCTTTTCAGTGATGGACATGTGACTGCTAGAGGTAGCAATGACTCAGCTCACTGATATACAGAATAGCAGTGCCAGATCAGGTGCTTGTGTCGCAATTAGCTAATGAGCTAATTAAAAAATATTTATTAGCAACAGAGGTAGTATTTATCCTCACTTAAGCATAGATGTTCTCTTAGTACAAACTATACTGCAGTAGATAAGGGTAGGGTTAAAAAAAACCCTGGTACCTCCAGTGCCAAAACCACCAGATCATGTGATTTCAACCTTTCTTGGTCTTGTCAGTGATGGACACTTGACCACTAGAAATAGCAGCAATTCATCTCCCCATCAACGATATATAAAATAACAATGCCAGAACAGATATTTCCCAAGTTAAAAAGACATTCTTTTAATTGGGAAATGTATGTCTTTCAAAATTTCCTCCAACACAATAATTAATACTTCATTAGCTTAATTATTATGATTAGAAAGACTAGCTAGTCGCTCACATTTGGTCTTCTCAAAGAATTTCCAATCAAAATTAACCCTTCTTTTTATTGCATTGCAAAGCACGATTGGCTAAAAGTCTTCAAGGCCATGGCTGCAGTCAAATGACTGCAACAAAAGAATAAAAGTATATATATATGTGTGTGTGTGTGTGTGTGTATGTGTGCATGCCTTTGTGCCTGTGTCTTTCCCCACTGCCACCACCAATCAGTGTTCATGTGTTCATGTCCCTTTAACTTAGCTGTTTGGCAAAAGTGACTGATAGAATAAGGATCAGGCTTTGGAAAAATAAATCCTGGATGGTGGGGTCAATTCATTCACCTGACAGTTCTTCAATGCGGTACTACTCCAGCATGGCCAGAGCCTAATGACTGAAACAAGTAAAAGATAAAAGATGTTGTGAAAACAAAACAAACCCCCATTGCGGTTCAGGAATCGGTTGCACATCAGCGGGGATTCTTTGTGTCGGGGCTGTTACCTTCTCACCAAATATTATTTAACGTCGCTGCATGTGAGAATGGGTAAGAGTGTGAATCATTTATTGGGTGTATGTGGGGAGGGGCAGAAGTGATATATGACCACCAGAACATCGGTCCTGTGGGGAGTGTCGGGAGGGAGGGATCTTGCGGTTAGAGGTTTATGTGGACTTCCCCCACCCCCACCCCCACCCTCACCGGTCGGC
>NC_069008.1:14158997-14159579 GCF_001194135.2 Octopus bimaculoides | reverse complement strand
GGTGGTGGATCAGAGCCGACCAGGGGGTTACACAGCGGACATCAACACATGGCTAAAGGCTTAGCCACGCGGAACCGTAACCACTGCTACCACCACCACTACCACTACCACCACCACCACCACCACTACTACTACTACTACTACTACTACTACTACCACTACTAATTCTATTACTACTACTTGCTGTTACTATTACTACTACTACTACTACTACTACTACTACTGCTGCTACTACTACTACTACTACTACTACTACTACTACTACTACTACTACTACTACTACTACTACTGCTGCTGCTGCTGCTAGCGATGGCTGTCATGTTTGACCGTTGCAAATTGTTGTTCTTATTTTCAGGCTGTTCACAAAACGTCATCTGGCCGAAGAGTGAGTCTTCCAATAAATTGTCTAAATCTGCACAACTCACAAGTTCTCTTTATTGAAACCTGCTCTCTTTATTATTATTATTATTATTATTATTATTATTATTATTATTATTATTATTATTGGTATTGAACTTCTTCTTCTTGTTCTTATCTTGTTCTTGCTCTTCTTCTTCTTCTTCTTCTACTTGTTCTTATCTT
>NC_069008.1:14155555-14155978 GCF_001194135.2 Octopus bimaculoides | reverse complement strand
TATATATATATATATATATATATACATATATATATATGTGTGTGTATATATATATATATGTATATAAATATATATATATGTATGTATACATATATATATATGTATGTATACATATATATATATATACGTATATATATGTATATATATATATATATGTATCTATGTATGTATATATGTGTGTATATGAATATGTATATGTATGTGTATATAAAAAATTATATCTATGTATATATGCATATATACGTAGGGGGAGAAAGTGTTACACATATATATAGATATATTTGTACATTCACATATATGTTTATGTATATATGTGTATATCTATGTGTATATCTATATCTATATTTATATCTATATATATCTATCTATCTATCTATATATATATATATATATATATATATATATATATATATATATATATAT
>NC_069008.1:14152911-14155382 GCF_001194135.2 Octopus bimaculoides | reverse complement strand
TGTTTTTTTCTCTTTCTCTCTCACACACATCTGCACATATATATCTCTGCACACACGACCTTTCCGCTCACGTTTCCCGACCTCTCACACTGTATCTGTCTCCCACAGTTTTGACCTCCTCACGTGTACCACTTCCTCTATTACTCTTCCCCCCACCCCCCAGCCTACACATTACAACCTTACTAAACAAATATAAATAGTTTACCGATGCTGGTGTGTTTATGTTCCCGTCACTTAGCGGTTCGGCAAAAGAGACCGATAGAATAAGTACTAGGCTTACAAAGAATAAGTCCCGGGGTCGATTTGCTCGACTAAAGGCGGTGCTCCAGCATGGCCGCAGTCAATTGACTGAAACAAATAAAAGAGTTTTGACTATTTATTGTAGTTAATTCATGAGACGTAGAATGGCAGGCCCTCTGTAGTGTAAATGATGACACAAACGTCTACCAAGCGGTTTAGATATATTCAGGTAAATAAGGCGGCAAGTTGGCAGAAACATTAGCATGCTTGGTGAAATAATGCTTAGCAGTATTTCATCTCTCTTTACGTTCTGAGTTCAAACTCTGCCGAAGTCGACTTTGCCTTTCATCTTTTCGAAGTCGATTAAATAAGTACCAGTTACGCACTGGGGTCGATATAATCGACTTAATCCGTTTTGTCTGTCCTTGTTTGTCCCCTCTGTGTGTAGCCCCTTGTTGGCAGTAAAGAAATAAGAAATGTTAGCACGCTGGGTGAAATGCTTAGCGATATTTCGTCTGTCTGAGTTCAAATTCTGCCACGGTCGATTTTGCCTGTCATCTTTTTGAGATCAATAAATTAAATACCAGTTGCGTACTGGGGTTGATGTAATCGACTGGCCCCCTCTCCCCAAATTTCAGGCCTTGTACCTAGAATAGAAAAGGATATATGCAGGTAAATACAGGTATATGAAACGCAAAATAAGATAAATTTTTGTTAGGTGCATATGTGGTTGCAAAGTTAAGATGCTTGCCTCCCAACCCAGTGGTCATGAGGTCAATCCCACTGCCTGGCACTTTGGGCAAATGTCTTCTTTTATAGCTTGAAGCTGGTAAAAGCCATGTGAGTGGATTCGGTAGACAGAAACTTAAAGAAGCTCATCATGTGTGTGCATGTATGTGTGCGTATATACACGTGTGTGTGTGTGTGTGTGTGCATGTGCGTGTGTGTGTGCATGTATGTGTGTGTGCATGTGCATGTGTGTGTGCATGTATGTGTGTGTGTGCGTAAGCAATAATTCAAAGAATGGTGGTAAAGGCATTTAATTTATTCCTTCTTGGACTTACACTACATTCCTGGACTTACTCCACAGCTGATGAATTTTCTCTAGAATTTCTGTTTGTACGGAATGGTTTCTTCAAAAGAAACCTGTCTGTTTCTATGCCTTCTGTTAACCTGCATTTGCAGGAGGGCTGACTGAAGTAACCGCTTGGATTTTTAAAACCACCCTTTAATCTTGGCATAGATAGATAGATAGATAGATAGATACACACACACACACATATATGTATATATTTAAACTCAAAATGGAGCAGGAATACAATTAGGAGAAAAAGAATGAAAAACAAAGAAACATGTCAGTCCTCTCATCAGCTATGGAGGCCAGACAACCAGTGCAGTTTCAGCACATTTAAAGCCTGAAGGTTTAAATTCCATGGGACTACTCATCTACTTGTGCCAACGACAAAGAGATTATCACTTATGTGATGAACAAACAACGACTAAGCAAGAAGGACTACAACATATATATTGTTTTTACCTTCTCTCAGAAGCAATAAGTTGTCAATAAACCAAGAATTTTTCTCACATAGTATTCAGTTGTTTAACCGAATTCGCCCACAAGATTTTTACTTAAGTGGTAGAGTACTCTGTAGATATATGTTAGTTTGATGTATTTTTCAGGCTGAATCAGTGTGGCATGATACAACAAACCTGTAATTTTTGATTAACAGGCAGAAGCAGAGAGAGCGGGGCTGGGGTGCGGTAGAGAGGGAAAGAGAGTGAGAGAGAGAAACAGACAGAAAGAGAGAAAAAAAATGAGCTCTAGTATTGGTTGTGTTATTCATGTATCGATTGTGAAAGGGATCAAGGGCAAATTTGAATTTGGCCAGATTTCAACTGACAGAGAGCAGAAAGCTGTAATGAACGCTGCAGGGTATTCGAGACAAGTGCTCCAATGGTTCTGTCAGCTCACTGTGCTATACAGACAGAAAACACAAGCACACACGTGTGTGTGTGTGTATGCTTATATGTGTACATATACATGTGTGTATGTGTGTGTGTATACATGTGTGTACTTATATATAAAAAAAATATATATACATGCATTTATGTATGTTTATGTATATATTGTGTGTGTGTGTATATATAAATATACATGCACATATATATGTATATATATATATATATATATATATATATATATATATATATATATATATATATATATATAT
>NC_069008.1:14151260-14152261 GCF_001194135.2 Octopus bimaculoides | reverse complement strand
TATATATATATATATATATATATATATATATATATATATGTATGTATGTATGTATGTATGTATGTATGTATGTATGTATGTATGTATGTATGTGCTAGCTGAATTACCCGGAAATACCAAGAAAAGCAGGGGTTATCTCCAGTTTCCATTCACATTACACTATTTCATGGTAAAAGACAGACAGATAGACACATCAGACAGGCAGAATTTGCAATTTATGTTTAATATATATATATACGTATATAAATATATATGTATATTGATACATACATATGTATATATATATATATATATATATATATATATATATATATATATATATATATATATATATATATATATATATATATACATATATGTATATATGTATATATGTATATATCAACATATACATATGTATATATAAGTATATATTGTATATATGTAATATATTTATATTTATATATATATATATATGAGTGTATATATATATATATATACACTCACACATACACACTCAGTATATTTGTACATACATACATGCATACATACATATCATTTTCATCCCATATCCCAACAGAACCCTTATCCAAGGTCCCTAATCCATTACATTCCCATTTTAAGTGGATTTCATTTTCCTGTCTCACTCTTCAACATCTTCATTGTTCCTTTTTTTTTTTTTCTGCATGTCTTTGGAAATTAAGCATATGCTGGAAGCACCATTGTCTTAAAGTTGTGCACTTTTGATATTTCGATATTTTCATCGAGTTCTCTTGGCCTGTTTCTTAAAAATTTTCTTGAAAGACACACATATAAGTGTGTAGGTATATGTCTGTGTCTGTGTGTGTGTGTTTGTGTATGTGTATGTGTGTGTGTGTGTGTTTGTGTGTGTGTGCATGTGCAAGTGTATCTGTGTGTACATACGCGTTCATGTATTTATGTTTGTATACACACACATATGTACATACAAAGACACATACTATACATATGTATACTACTTACATTCATATATATACATTTAT
>NC_069008.1:14150985-14151160 GCF_001194135.2 Octopus bimaculoides | reverse complement strand
TTTGCGCACATTACACTCGCCGTGCGCTGCAATCCTATGCACATTTGCATATATGCATTTATTCCATATGCTTATACATTAACATGAAAACCGATCAGTCCCACACAACCACTCGCAAAGGACGTGTATATTATTACTTTGTCTTTTATACACATGAGTGTGTGTGTATATATAT
>NC_069008.1:14149168-14150796 GCF_001194135.2 Octopus bimaculoides | reverse complement strand
ATATATATATATATGTACATATACATACATATATATAAAAAATACAAAAATGGGACAAGAACGCAAAACATCCAGACAGTTAGGTGAAACAAAAAAGGGAGAAGAAAATATCCAGACAGACGATACATGGAAAACAAGGACGGATCATTCGGAGCTTTCTATCCTCAGTTGAGGTCCAGATTATCTTTGCATGCAATTTCGGCTGGTTATACTTGAGATTGCTCCACTCTGGCCAGCCCCAAGGAAAACCTATGCTAAGAGTATTACATTCCTTGATATTCATATATTTTATTCTTTTACATGTTTCAGTCCTACATGTGGTGCTGCGTAAAAGTACCTAGCACATTCTGTAAGGCAGTTGGCATTAGGAACAGCATCCAACCATCAAAGGCTAAGTTTTAATATCATCTCCTTCACAAATCTCACCTTGTACAGCACCATACCAGTCCCAGTCTTCCTGCCACTTTTGAAACCCGACCTCGAAGTCGTTTCCCATAAGTGAATCAAGGACTTTCTACATCTACAATTCAATCTGAATCTCGAGAATGGTGTTACAAGGCAACATTTTCCGCTTGGGGGAAAAAGATGGAAATCCACAGGTGTTAAAACTGGTGAATATGGTGGGTGTGAAAGTGATATCACGTTGTTTTTGGCAAGAAACTCACAAATAAGGAGACCTTGGTTCCAGGGTGCATTATTGTCATAAAGAATCCAATTCTTTGTGCTCCCCAGATCGAGTCAATTTCGCCAAATCGCCTCCCTCAAATGCTTGAAAACATTGCAGTAGAACCCTCAATTGATGGTTTGGCCCTGGGGATGAATTCTCGATACACAATATCACATTTCCTTGGCAGTTCTTCGAGATCACTTATCGTCTTCCAGGAACATTTTTCTACAACTGAAGCACCCATGCCTCTAGAAACATTGCGTACGGCCCATTGCCTCGTCACCGTAAGCTTGCCAAAGCATCTTCAATGTCCTTGTAGCAGACTTCCAAAGTTTAACACAAAATTTTATGTTGGCTCTTCCTGTCCATGACAAAATCACAGTCTACAACAGACATGGGGTCACGGAAACACCAATTCCATTATTTGTAGAGTAAACATGGTGGTGTCACTTGGCACACTGCCTCATGAAGGTCACTGTTAGATCTTACTGTGCACACAACTATGTGCTGCCATCTGTTGGTACACTACAGAACTAGTCTGGGAACTTTTTCATACCACCTAGTATTTACACACACACACACACATATGTATACTCACACACACACATACACATATATATACACACACACATGCATATATACATATACATACTCACTCACATATATCTATATATATGTACACACACACACAAACACACACACACAAAGAGATTCCACACAGTTTCCGTCTAGCAAATCCACTTCGAAGGCATTGCTCAGCCTGAGGTTATAGACGAAAAAACACTTACCGAAGGTGCCATGTAGTGGGACTTAACCTGAACCCACATGGTTGATAAGTGAAATTCTTAACCACACAGCCATTCCACACACACACACACACACACGATTCCTTTAACGAACAAACATTTCACCATTACTAATTCCAAAGCCATTTTCATTTTAAAATCCCTTACATTTAAAA
>NC_069008.1:14147507-14149158 GCF_001194135.2 Octopus bimaculoides | reverse complement strand
CCCACATGGTTGATAAGTGAAATTCTTAACCACACAGCCATTCCACACACACACACACACACACGATTCCTTTAACGAACAAACATTTCACCATTACTAATTCCAAAGCCATTTTCATTTTAAAATCCCTTACATTTAAAAACAACAAAATTTACTTCTTTCTTTCCATTTGCTTTCATTGCAAACCTCTCCCACCACCACCACCAACACCACAGCTACTACAACAGCCCCACCCCACAATGTGATGACAATCTGGGTGTCATTGCTGCAATGCTGAAATATGAGTGTGAGGATATGTTCATAATAGTCATGTGTGTGCATATTGTAGTGTGTGTGTGTGTGTGTGTATGTATACACATACGAACATGCATACACACATGTGCATATGTGCACATGTGTGTGCATATATACACGTGTGTGCATATATACATGTGTGTGCATATATACACGTATGTGCATAAATACATGTGTGTGCATATATACATGTGTGTGTATGTATACATATCTTTCTCTCTCTATATATATATATGATATATATGTATGTGTGTATATATATATATATATGTCTGTATCTATATGTGTGTATGTATATGTGCATATGTATATGTGTGTATGTATATATGTATGTGTATATGTGTATGTATATGTGTATACACCTATATATATATGCATATGTGTTTGTGTATAATTATGTATATATATATATATATATGCGCATCTATATATATGTATGTGTATATGCATAAATATGTGCATATACACACACATATTTATGCCTAAGTGCATGTGTGTGTAAGAGTGCACATATCCTTGTAAAAATGAGCATGTGTGCGCCCATGAATATGTAAAGATAAAAGATGCACACACACATACACTCACACACACATGTACACACACACACATACACACGCAGAATGTTTTAATTTTAATTTCATATGAACTAATCAACTTATAGAAAAATATAGGTCAGATCTTCAAATCCTTGACATGTATATGATAATGGAATTAAAAATTAGGAAAATGAATATAGAAGGATGTACCTTTACCACTTATTGAAACCGAGGAATTTACTGTTGTGGCTGTTACTGCTGTTTAGCTCTCTTTTAGCATTAATTCTCTTGTAAAAGACCCTCCTCTCCTGTTTGCTTTTTTTTTTCAGTTTTTTTCATATCAATAATGTATTTTATCTGATGTGTCCTTAGTTTAATTAAAAATGAAATGTTTAAAGTGCATATAAGTTTGAGGGAAGTTTGCCTTCTGTCTTGCTGATGAGACAACTGTGCAAAGCTTCTTTGTCTTTTCTTGCGTACACCATCATCATCATCATCATTTTTGTCATCATCATTGTCATCATCATCATCATCATCATAGTTTTTTTGATCATCATTATCATCATCACCATCATTGTCAGCATTTTCTTCTACCTCACCATCATCGTTTCTGTCATCGTCGTTGTCGTCGTCATCATCGTCCTCCTTCCATTCAGACCCATGCCAGCATGGAAAAGATGTTAAACTGATGATGGCGATGATGATGATAATGTTGATGGTGATGATGATGATGATGAAGAGGATGAGGATGTGGTGATGGGGATGAGGATGATGATTATGACGATGATGATGATGATGATGATGATGATGATGATGACGAC
>NC_069008.1:14146809-14147384 GCF_001194135.2 Octopus bimaculoides | reverse complement strand
TGATGACGATGAAGAGGATGATAATGATGGTGATGATGATGATGAAAGTGGCGGTGATGATGGTGAGGGTTGGTTTCGATGATGATGGCAGTGGAAGATGATGATTGCTGTAGTGGTGATGATGGTGGTGGTGATGTTGATGATGATGATGCTTGTGGTGGTGGTGGTGATGAATATTATGATTTTCACGATGATGCTGATGCTGATTCAATTTGTAAATTTCTCGTCTTTGCATTCGAAAACAAAGAATAAGTGCATATGCGCTTCGCTGTTTGTATGTATACATCAATGTATGTGTGTGTGTGTGTGTGTGTGTGTGTGTGTGTGTGTGTGTGCGCGCGTTCACCCAACAAGTATTCATGGCACAATTGAACAAAACACATTACAAGTATAGATTCTGAGTTCAATGCCTACTGGGACCATCTTCACATTTTTCCATCCTCAGAGTTGTGATGGAAACAAGGGACCCCCCCCCATCCCTCAAACTATTGCCTGTCTATGTGTTTCACAGAATTTTTGGCTTTCTGCTTCTCATGTCAGTAATCAATGGCTGTGAGTAACGAAGAGTATCCGAG
>NC_069008.1:14144217-14145630 GCF_001194135.2 Octopus bimaculoides | reverse complement strand
ATATAAGTGTATATATATATGTATATGTATATATATGTATATATACATATAAGTGTATATATATATGTATATGTATATATATGTATATATACATACATGTGTCTATATATATATATATATATATACACACACATGGAAAATTTTACAATATACACTTGGAGAATTTTGCAAATTTTCTACACCTTATTTTATATTAATTTTCTAATATATATATATATATTTTTTTTTTTGAATTTCAAACTGCACTCATTTTACACTTCTACTTCTTACTCTTCTTGTTCTTCTTATTCTTCTTGTTCTTGTTCTTCTTAATATTTTTTTCCATTTCTTCATATTGCTTCTTTTTCCTCACACATTGCCGGCATTTCTTCAGACACCAATCTCAAAGCACTTCAATTTATCTCTTGCTCTCTCTCTCTTGTTCGCTCTCTTTCTTTCTCTTTCGAGCTCATTTTTTATTCCTTCTTCTTCTTCTTCTTCTTCTTCTTCTTCTTCTCGGTGTTGTTGTTGTTGCTGCTGACCATTTACCAAATTTCTCTCGATATTGTGCTTTGTATGTAATGTATGTGTATATACACATGTGTATATACACATGTGTATTACATTCTTGTATGTATGTATGTATATATTGTGTATAGGTACATCATATAAATATATACATACACACGCACACACACACACATATATATGCACACACACATACATATACATATACATACATATATATATATATATATATATACACATTATTTATTTTACATACATATATATATAGTCAGTATGTATATTATCATCTTCATCATCATTTAATGAGTATATATATTTGTTAAATGATGTTAAATGATATAATAGATATTGGTATATATATGTGTATATATATATATATATATATATATATATATGTATATATATACATATGTATGTATGTATTGGTATATATATATATATATATGTGTGTGTGTGTATACATATATATGTATGTTTATATATGTACATATATATTTATATATACATATATGTATATACATGTACATATATATTTATGTATGTATATGTGTGTGTATATATATATGCATGTATATATATATGCTACACACACGCACACACACAAACACACACACACACACATACACAAACATATATACACATTTATATACACACACATACATACATGAAATCTCTGCTATATTTTTCTTTTGGCTGGAAACTTTTATATTCACACAGCTCAAATCATTCTATTTTATGGTTATTTTCTTAATTCTTTCAAAAAACCATTCTTCATATCTATATATATATATATTTGCATATCTCTTATAAATATCTCTTTAACTATTCCTTCTTGATGTATATAAGCATTTTTTTTCTAAAAATCATTCATATATATATATATATATATATATATATATATATATA
>NC_069008.1:14140223-14144182 GCF_001194135.2 Octopus bimaculoides | reverse complement strand
AGTGTGATGCGCTGAAAAAGGAGAGAACAGTACTTGAAGTGTAGTTTCATTCCAGTGGTAAATATCCGAATGAAACTACACTTCAAGTACTGTTCTCTCCTTTTTCAGCACACCACACTCTTTACCACTTCATACTAAAAACATCCACCTATGGATATAATAATAGATTACTTTATTTTTTTCTGTCTCCGATGAAGGGAAGTACTGGATCTTCCCTGAAACAGCTGTAAGACTGTATCCATAAAATACTTCTCCACCCTTACCATTGCTCTCTTTATCTTTTTATTTTTATATATTTACATATACACACGCTAATACACGACTTATAATCCCCAATCTTGTTCATACAACGACTGGGGCAAACAAGTCGGTATACAGCACTTACTTGGTATTACCTGCATCCTCCGGGGTTTGGTTAAATCCAATACCCTCCTCAACCTTATATATATATATATATACATACATACATATGCATATCTCTTCTAAATATCTCTTTATCTATTCCTTCTTAATGTATATAAGCATTTTTTTCTAAAAATCATTCATATGTTTTGTTTCCCTAATGTTGCTTGTTATTATTATTATTAAATATTATCATTCTTATTGTTTATTGTTGTTGTTGTTTTTCTATACATTATAATGGTAGGCACTCTCGTTTGCTTTGGTAAGTGTTTGAAGATGTAAGTCTGTAGCATGACTTGAACTCCTGGCTTTTGGTTCCCATATTATTTATTATTGGATAGGAATCATTATGAGTCAAATGTTTTATTGGAATCATTACGAGTCAAATGTTTTATTGGAAGCAATATGTATCGATATTATATATCTTCATATTTTTCTGATTTCTTACGCATTTCCATGATTCCCTACTCTATCACAAAATATCGTTACTGTTAAATTTATTATTTGTTAGTCCGCTGGACAAATTGCTTTTTGGCATTTCATCCCGCATTACATTCCAGGTTCAAATTCCGCTGAGAGTTGACTTTGCTTTCCATCCCTTCAGGGTCAATCATATAAGTACCAGTCAGGCTGTGTACCTATAGTAGAAACAATGTATATTATTATTGTTGTTATCATTATTATTATTATTATTATTATTATTATTATTATTATTATTATTATTATATGAAGGCGTTGAGCTGGCAGAATTGTTAGCGTGTTGGATGAAATGCTTAGTGGTATTTCGCCCATCTTTATGTTCTGAGTTCAAATTCTGGTGAGGTCAATTTTGCCTTTCATCCTTCCAGGGTCGATAAATTACGTACCAGTTACGCACTGGGATCAATATAATTGATTTAATCCCCTACCCCAAGCTGCCCTTGTGGCAAAAATTTGAAATAAATATTAACATTATTATTATATGAAGGCAGCAAGCTGGCTGAATCATTAGCATACTGGATGAAATGCTAAACACTATTTCGCCTGTTGGCACGTTTTGAGTTCAAATTCTTGCGAGGTATACTTTGCCTTTCATCTTTTTGGTGTTGATAAATTAAGTGCCAGTCAAGTACTGGGGTTGATGTGATCAACTATCCTGCTTCCTTCAAATTCTAGGCCTTATGCTTATAGTAGAAAGGATTATTATTATTATTACTATTATTATTGTGCCGGTAGCTCATACAAAACACCATCTGAATGTGGTCGATGCCAACCCTCCCGCCCCAACTGGCTCCTGTGCTAGTAGCACGTAAAAAGCATCATCCAAACATGGGCGATGCCAGTGCTACTTGACTGGCTCCTGTGCCAGTGACATGTAAAAAGCGCCCACTACACTCTTGGAGTGGTTGGCGTTAGGAAGGGCTTCAAGCTGTAGAAACATCGCCAGATCAGATTGGAGCCTGGTGCAGCATACTGGCTTGCCAGTACCCAGTCAAACTGTCAACTGTCGATTTAACTCCTCCCGCCAAATTTCCGGCCTCGTGCCTATAGTAGAAAGGATTAATAATTACTATCTGTGACTTAGTCTAAATTTGTAATTGCAGTCTGACTAACAACAAGAACTGAAAGAAATTTCCTTTTCTTTGGTGGGTTCGTGTAATCCTGGGTACCGTGCCACCATTAGGGTCAACACCTGGACTCAACTCTCTCAAATCCTGGGATCCATAGGGTTGGTAACCTGGTTTCCATGACGTATAAGTAAACCAAGATCACAACATTCTCCCAGAATTAGTTGCTAGGTTACTCAGTAACAGCTGAGTGGACTGGGGCAATTTAAGAAAACACTCAAGAACACAACACACCACCTGAACCATGAAGCGAAACCATGGTCTTGTTATTGTGAGAACAACGCCCTAATCACAAGGTCTTGTGCCTTCACAGTGTTATATGGAATGCCCCCAAATGGCCTATGTGGTACCCTTCACCCAGTTCAGGTTACTTTTCTCTTTGTTATTTTATGTTTTGTTCTCACAGTTATTTATTGTTATTATATTTTTGTATAAGTGTTTTTCATTGTTATTGCTGATATCTCTTTACTTGATATAGATTCCATAATGTGTTTGTAATATGTTGCTGTAACTGCCACCATCATCTAAGGTTCTTTTTTTTTTGTAGCCAACGAAAGAAAATTATTATTATTATTATCATTATTGAGTGAGAGAGCAGCGCATGCCATCTAAGTGACACTGGGGTACAAATATACAAAGCCTGATAAGGGTACATCAGGCACATGCATCACAACCATATGTGTGTAACATAGAGATGTCATATCAAGATAAACAGTGCATAACCTCGCAGGTGGGGGTCCTGTTAGAATTTTCTTCAGGTTGAGCAGCTCATCCTACTCAAAAAGTCTCTGAATAAGGGTTGTTTAAGGATGATGAATGAAACACCCGTGTTTCCAGAGGTGAATTATTCAAACCCCAAAGAATTCCTCTCAACATATGGCTATGATGCTCCCCTATACTTCTGCTCATGACCAAGGATACACATATCATCAGCCACCAAGGGACATGCTCAACTGGTTAGGGTCAAACAACTGACAAACAAATCTGTGGTATTGAGCAGAATATTTGCTGTAGTCCATCTTTTATACCAAGACAAAACATGTACATGATAACACTTCCAATCAGTTAAGATGAGAAGCCATGAGAGCCACTGCCTGGTACTATTAGCTTTATTATTATTATTATTATCATTATCGTTATTATTATTATTATTATTACTACAGGAAGAGGTGGTGTGGTGGTCTAGACTCAGAGAGCTGAAGACAGATACTTCCCTCTTTGGCCTACTCCTCATCAACTTTTTCAGATTCCATCTGAAAAGGAAAGTGAAAGTAGAGAGAGAAGTGCTGACTTCCAGCAAATTCCTTGAAAAGTGGGCGAATGTGGTGATGATGGTCTGTGTTAGGCAGGCCTACGTTCAGCATGCACTTTTGAGTTTCCAAGACTGAAAGCGAGAGAAAGATGGGAAGAGGGCCCTTGCCCTAGTGATCGTGGCGCTGGTGGATTTTTCAAGAGGTCTCCATGAGTAGCCCTGAATTGCTCACCTCTTTTAGACATTTTCTTTGTTATATTTTTCATAGTTATAGATTTTTTACATAACACTTTACGCAACCCCACTTTGTCCTTCATGTTTTATAATGTCCAGTCTTATTTTTGTCGGCCCATGTTGTTGTTGTTGGCACTCCATCGCTTACGACATCGAGGGTTCCAGTTGATCCGATCAACGGAACAGCCTGCTTGTGAAATTAACGTGCAAGTGGCTGAGCACTCCACAGACACGTGTACCCTTAACGTAGTTCTCGGGGATATTCAGCATGACACAGTGTGACAAAGCTGACCCTTTGAAATTACAGACACAACAGAAACAGGAAGTAAAAGTGAGAGAAAGTTGTGGTGGAAGAGTACAGCAGGGTTCGCCACCATCCCCTGCCGGAGCCTCGTGGAGCTTTAGGTGTTTTCGCTCAATAAACACACACAACGCCCGATCTGAGAATCGAAACCGCGATCCTA
>NC_069008.1:14136469-14139563 GCF_001194135.2 Octopus bimaculoides | reverse complement strand
CCTCCTCCTCCTCCTCATCCCCAAAAGAGGCCAATATAAATAAACCAAGTACTGGGACAGATTTGTTAGACTAAAGCTATCAAGATATTTGCCCCAGCATGACCGTGCTCCAGTGACTGAAACAAGTCAAAGCTGAAAAGTAATTACAACGTGACAAGGCTCCACTTTTGAATTACAATCCATGGAAAAGGCTTCTGTACAGTTTCCACCCCTTACACAGTTTCAGTGACAAAGGCTTGAGTTATGCAGAGGCTAGATAAAAAAATGCTTGCCGAAAATGCCATGCACAGGAATTGAACTTGAGACTCTATGACTGCGAACCATTCGATCTTTTCTACTCTAGGCACAAGGCCTGAAATTTTTGGGGAGGGGGCGAGTCGATTAGATTGACCCCACTATGCAACTGGTACTTAATTTATATATATTAGATCGACCCCATTATGCAACCAGTACTTAATTTATATATATTAGATCGACCCATTATGCAACTGGTACTTAATTTATATATATTAGATCGACCCATTATGCAACTGGTACTTAATTTATATATATTAGATCGACCCCATTATGCAACTGGTACTTAATTTATATATATTAGATCGACCCCATTATGCAACTGGTACTTAATTTATATATATTAGATCGACCCCATTATGCAACTGGTACTTAATTTATATATATTAGATCGACCCCATTATGCAACTGGTACTTAATTTATATATATTAGATCGACCCCATTATGCAACTGGTACTTAATTTATATATATTAGATCGACCCATTATGCAACCGGTACTTAATTTATATATATATTAGATCGACCTCATTATGCAACTGGTACTTAATTTATCGTCCCTGAAAGGACGAAAGGCAAAGTCGACCTTGGTGGAATTTGAACTTCAGTCACGCTGTGTCCACTCAAAAGCATACATACACACACACACATACACATGTAGAGGCTGTCCCAAAAGCCATCAAAGGATTTGTAATTCTAATGACCTTTTAATTATATTCACCTTAAATAATTAACAAGCATATGTTATTTGATTTTTAGTTCCTCAGTTTCCTTTGGGACCCCATGACTGTGCATATGTATGTAGAATGTATGTATGAATGTATGTGTGTGTGTGTGTGTGTGTGTGTGTGTGTGTGAATGTATATAATTACACATGCACATATATATATATATATATCTATATATATATATTTGTTTCTGTTTATATATCTATGTAGATGTATATACACATGCAGAAATATATAGCTGTATATCTCTGCTTATATAGGTATGTCTGTATGCATGCACACACACACACACACACACACACACACACATTAGTATATATGTGTGTATATTTCTCTTGATATATATGTGTGTATACATGTACTTGCATATGCTCATGTGGCGGTATATGTGTGTATTTGCTTGTGACATGATTTCTCACCTATACCAGAAACTGTACTCAACATTTCTTGACCTGGGGGCAGTCTATGACAGTGTTCCAAGCTCAGGGCATTGCTATGGGAACATGGTATGGCCCAATGGCTGCTTATGAGGACCACACATGCCTCATATGGAAGTACAGTATAAGCTATGTACAGAGGTGCAGTAGCTGCAAAGTAAAAGCAACATGCCACAAGGTCTAGTGCTTGTTGCAGTGAAGTGGCTTGCATGGCTCAGTGACACCAAGAGCTATGCCAGTGGAGCGCAAACTCTCACTAGGGCCACCTATGCTGGACAGGCTAAAGGATAGAGGCCAGATTATTTTGGAGATAAAAATGGGTTTCCATAGGACCAATAACCTTACTTAGAAATAAGTGTAGTTACAGAAGAGTCAATCGTAATCCCAAACCAATAAGACCCGAGACAGAGCCCTTCCCACAGGGAAATGTATATTAAAGAGGCAGGGCTGACAAGAACAAAGAGCCAACAGGAGGGAAGCAGAAAAGACAGCATTGAACCAAGAACAGTGGAGGAATGTCGTTGTTGACCTTAGGCTTCATGTCAAGGGAAGGGCTTCAGTAGAGTGCCTTCACAAGAATGAACGTTGCCTTCAGTCCATCTCACAGTACCTTCCTTGTTTTTTTCTGACAAATGTATTGTTGTTGGTCACTGAATGGTCTTCAGGTAGAGCTGTAAAAAGCAGGGATCTAATTGGAGTGAAGCAGAAAAGACAGCCAAGAGTTGAGAACAGTGGAGAGAGAGGCTGTCGATGGCCTTATGCTTCACAGGGAATAAAGAGTTTAAGTTAGTATTAAATATATTGAGAGGAGGGCAATGCATCAACAATATCCATTATGTAGATGACATTGTCTTTATAATATCATCAGATAAAGGTCAACAAGGTTTAACTAGGATTATAAATACTGGAGACATGCAGGAAAGATAGCCTAGAGTCGAGAACAGTGGAGAAAGGCCATTGATGGCCTATGTTCCATAGGGTATGAAGAGTTTTAAATTACTATTAAGTAAATTGAGAAGAGGACAAAACGTCAGCAGTGTCCATTATATAGGTGACACTGCTCTCATAGTATTGCCAGACAAAGGTCAACAAGATTTAATTACTATTATAATTAATATTATAAATACTGGCTAGGGCAGGGAGCTGGCAGAATCGTTAGCACACTAGGCAAAATGCTTAGCAGCATTTCATTAGTCTTTACGTTCTGAGTTCAAATTCTGCTGAGGTCAACTTTGCCTTTCACCTTTTCAGGGTTGATAGAATAAGTATGAGTTGAGTACTGGGGTCAGCTTCCACCTTGGAATTCTTGGCTTTGTGTCAAAATTTGAAACCAACATTATAAATACTGGAGAAAAGCTGAGAAGACAGTCCAGAGTTCGGAAAAGTTATTGGTGGCCTCTGTTCCATAAAGAGAAAAGGGCTCTAGTCTCTGGGTCCATCAGGACTCAGCTGTCATTCTTCTGTGAGGACCAGATGTCCTGTTCAGGAGTAATCTTGTAATGTCAATGACTTAGATACCATGGTAACCAAATTAAGATCTGTCCTTATGAGTCCTTGGGGTCACAACAGACCCTAACCTAAACTGTCATCTACAGACTCCAGCCTCCTTGTTACCCTCTTGACTATGAATCACTCT
>NC_069008.1:14132076-14136413 GCF_001194135.2 Octopus bimaculoides | reverse complement strand
CCTCTACCCCTCTGATAAGGTATGTCTAGCGTTGCCTTTCTTTGGTGTTTCTCATTCATAATGGTCAAGAGTTGATGGTCGATGTCCAAGGAAGTGAGCTAGAAACAGTAGTAGTTGCAAGAAATGATGCAGTCTGAAATTAGACTGACAGTTGGGATAGCAGGCACAGGTATGTAAAGGGAGACAACATCTTAGGCAAAAGCATTAATTATGTTAATGCACAGCGAGGTCATGTACCATGTTTTCTTCTCTAAGGATCCAACTGAGGTGATAGCTCATGTTGGTCAGCTATGTGCTTCATGGTCACAGCAAATGAGGAAGTATCTTATGGAGATAAGAAGTAACAGCACACTACTTGGAGAGTTGCCACAGATGATCAAGCAAACTCCGATAAATAGGGGACACAGCAGCAAGCTACAATGGCTCATGTCTCCATGCTATCCCACTGTGAAGTCAGGATCATTTAGTCTACCAACGATGTCATTGGAGTTGTCAGCATATCTAGAAAAAATATGACATTTAAGTATGAAGATTTTCAATTGGAGCTGGTTCTCAGCTGGGGCCCATATAACCCCTGAGGGTCCATATAAGATTTTTGGGGGTTCACACAGCAAAGTAGTAAATTGGGGGCCAACAACAGTATTTTAAGAGACCCTAGAAAAATTTTGCTTTAGATGTATGCATTGCAAAAAACAACTTGGTTTCTTTCTTTAACATTTTACATAATCCAACCACAAAATAGGAATTTTGAAAGAAGTTTCTATAAAACTAGGTTTTAAGCAGTGAATGGCTATGAGGACCTACCAGAATCAAATAGTAATCAAAGGGGTCCATAAATAATAAAATAGTTGAGATCCCCTGCTATAGTAGAAGACACTTGCCCATAGAGTCATGCAGTGGGATTGAACCTGGGACCATGTGGTTGAGAATGTTTCTTTAATGTTGGAGACATTGAAATGTTTTATTCTAATCTTGAACCTGGGTTTGTAGGTTTTAATTAGATGGTAGACAACGATTTCCGGTTCTGAAATTCTGTTTAACTGAATAGGAGAAGCGCAAGATGACCAGAAACTATATGAAGGAGTGCTGAAAAGTTCCTGACTAAGTTCTTTTATGGGGCTTAGAATAAACTGAATGACTTGAGTGTGATCGTTACCAACGTCGCCCTCCTGGCACTTGTGCCAGTGGCACATGAAAAGACGTTCGAGTGAGTTCATTGCCCGTACCGCTGGACTGGCTCCTGTGCAGGTGGCACGTAAAATACACCATTTCGAGCGTGGCCGTTGCCAGTACCTCCTGACCGGCCTTCGTGCCAGTGGTACATAAAAGCACCCACTACACTCTCTGAGTGGTTGGCGTTAGGAAGGGCATCCATCTGTAGAAACTCTGCCAGATCAGACTGGAGCCTGGTGTAGCCACCTGGTTCATCAGTCCTCAGTCAAATCGTCCAACCCATGCTAGCATGGAAAGCGGACGTTAAACGATGAAGATGATGATGATGATGACCACTGTAACAAGTGTGTGAATCTGAGAGGGGAATATGTTGAATAAAATCATAATTGACTGATCCTCCTGTATTTTCTTTTACCCGAAGCCAGGAACTTTTTTAGCACCTCCTGTATGTATGTGTAAAATGTCTAACCTTATGCATAACATCATATATAAACTTTGCAGTGCACTTTACATTAGGGAAACAGGCTGACGTCTTGTTGATTGCTTTCAGGAGCATATATGAAGCATACTAGGTAAGCCAGGACAACCTGTTGCCACCCTCCACTTCAACAGTACAGGCCATTCCACCACTCACTCATCCGTAGGTGGCATCACTACACACCATGGATCCACATTCTAAAGGAAACCTTTCATATTCTAGCTTGGTACCTTGTCACTGACAACTTTAAATGAACATTCCCCCCCCCCCCTATTCTTACACCTTTGATCAAACCCTTTTTTTTATCCTTCAACTCCTCTCTCCCCTCACCTTTTCCCTTCACCTCATACTCAACTTTCCCTGCTTTTCCTCATTTCATTACTCTTTCCTTCTTCCTTCCCAAACTGTTTCTTTTTCCACTTCCTGTTCACTCATGACGCTCACATAGTCCTGTGTTCTTCATCAGCTGCAGCCAGTCTTGTTTTTCTCAACTTAGAGGATGTAAGGCTCTGCTGTCTCTTATTTCTTTCTTTCCTTTCAACATTTCCCCAAAGAAGCTCACTATATGAAATGTTTGGATTTCCCACCTTTCATTGCAGCATCACTGTACTATTATCATCATTTTTACTACATAAAATATATCTTGCCAGTGCAGACCAACCCCAGCCATTTTGGAGTCTGTTTGATCATAGATATGTGTGTGTGTGTGTGTGTGTGTTTGTGTGTGTGTACCAATGAAAACATTGGTTCCCATATGATCACCAAAGTTAAGCAACGTTGTTTGTAATAAAATGGGGAGCTACTTCGGAAACCTAAGTGCTATAAGCAAAACCTTGATATTATTCAAGGCAGTGCCCCAGCATGGACGTATTCTAATGACTGAAACAGCCAAAAGATAAACAATAAAAGATGTATATATGTATGCATACACGTATGTGTGAATATGTGTATGTATGATTGTATATATATGTTTGTGTGTATTTATATATATATTACACACACACACACACACACACATATATATGAATATACACATGTATATACATATATATGAATATATATATATATATATATATATATATATATAAGATGGGATGGCCATGTCTGGAATGGGGTGGCCATCGATTATGATTTGTCTCAATCATCACTCACCTGGGGCTAAGTATCAGCACTGGAGTGAACTGACCAAGTTCCAACTGCAGAAATCTGACACGGTGTTGTTGTTGTTGTTGTTGTTGCTGCTATGATTGTTTAGCCCTAGGCCAGTCCTGTTGAAACAACAGAGCTTGTTTTATGATGAAGTGTAATCAAACAGTGGCTGTTTTGACCCTTTCTTTCAAGGATTGTGTTTATCTTAGGACTTTATTACTATTTATTATTATTATTGTGAAGGCACGTGGCTTAGTGGTTAGGGCTTTCGGCTCACGATCGTAAAGTCGTGAGTTCAGTTCCCAGCGACGCGTTGTGTCCTTGAGCAAGACACTTTATTTCACGTAGCTCCAGTCCACTCAGCTGGCACAAATGAGTAGTATCTGTATTTCAAAGGGCCAGCCTTGTCACACTATGTGTCATGCTGAATCTTCCTGAGAACTATGTTAAGGGTACACGTGTGTGTGGAGTGCTCAGCCACTTGCACATTAATTTCACGAGCAGGCTGTTCTGTTGATCGTGTCAGCTGGGACCCTCGTCGTCATAACCGACGGAGTGCTCTCACCATTATTATTATTATTATTATTATTATTATTATTGTTATTGTTATTGTTATTGTTATTATTATTATTATTATTATTATTGAGTGAGAGAGCAACGCATGCCATCAGAATGATGCTGGGGTACAAATATGCGAAGCCCAATATACCCATCATGACTACCTGACTGATAAGGGTACATCAGGTTCACGCAGGATTGTTATTATTATTGTTATTATTGAGTGAGAGGGCAACAGATGCATCACAGTGACACTTGGGTTCAAATATACAAGACCCAGTATATCCATCATGATTACCCATCTGATAAGGGTACACCAGGTACATGCATCACAACCACATGTGTGCAACAAGGTGATCTTATATCAAGATAAACAACGCATGACCTTACAGGTGGGGGCCCAGTTAGAATTTTGCTTCAGGTCGAGTAACCCATCCCGCTCAAAAGGTTCCTGAATATTATTATTAATAGTATATATTAAAGCCGTGAGCTGGCAAAACTGTAAGCATACCTGGTGAAGTGTTTAACGATATATCGCCCATCGCTACGTTCTGAGTTCAAATTCCGCCGAGGTTGACTTTACCTTTCATCCTGGGGTCGATGCAGTCAGCTGATCCCCTCTCCCAAAATTTCAGGTTTTGCGCCCATAGTAAAAAGGATTAGCCTTATTATTATTATTATCATTATTATTATTATCATTATTATTATTATTATTATTATTATTATTGAGAGAGAGAGAGCAACATATGCCATCAGAGTGATGCTGGGGTATAAATGTATAAAGCCCAATATACCCATCGTGACTACCTGTGTGATGAGGGTACATCAGGTTCATGCATCATCATCATCATCATCATCATCATCATCATTCTTAACCAGTGTGTCCTTTCTGTTTTTCCACTAGTATAACTATTATAACTAGCACCACAACCGCCACCACCACCACCTCCTCTACAACACTAAATACTACTACTCTTAC
>NC_069008.1:14130428-14130901 GCF_001194135.2 Octopus bimaculoides | reverse complement strand
CAACCAACCAACCAGCCAGCCAGCCAGCCAACCACCACTCCAGCCGTGACACCATCCCTTTCAGTAAAACTAGCAGTCTGTCTCACTCACTCACTCACTCTCGCTCACTCACTCACTCATTCACTCATTCACTCACTCTCGCTCACTCATTCACTCTCACTCACTCATTCATTCATTCACTCTCTCACTCTTACTCACTAACTCTCACTCACTCACTCTCACTCACTCACTCACTCTCACTCACTCATTCACTCATTCTCACTCACTCACTCACTCATTCACTCACTCTCACTCGCTCACTCGCTCACTCACTCACTCACTCACTCATTCACTCACTCTCACTCACCCATTCACTCACTCACTCTCACTCACTCATTCACTCACTCACTCTCACTCACTCATTCACTCACTCACTCACTCACTCATTCACTCACTCTCACTCACTCATTCATTCACTCACTCTCACTCACTCA
>NC_069008.1:14130122-14130418 GCF_001194135.2 Octopus bimaculoides | reverse complement strand
TCACTCTCACTCACTCACTCATTCACTCACTCTCACTCACTCACTCACTCACTCACTGTCACTCACTAATTCACTCACTCATTCACTCACTCAATCTCACTCACTCATTCACTCACTCACTGTCACTCACTCACTCACCCATTCATTCATTCACTCTCTCACTTTCATTCACTCACTCTCAGTCACTCACTTTCACTCACTCACTCTAACTCACTCACTCACTCTCACTCACTCTCTCACTCACTCACTCACTCACTCACTCACTCACTCACTCACTCACTCACTCACTCACTCAC
>NC_069008.1:14128829-14129530 GCF_001194135.2 Octopus bimaculoides | reverse complement strand
CCCATACGTACATGACATGGAGATCTCATATGAAGATAAACAGTGCATGACCTTGCAGGTGGGGCCCAGTTAGAATTTTCTTCAGATTGAGTAACCCTTCCTGCTCAAAAGGTCCCTGAATGTTGTTTTAAGATGCTGAATGAAAGAAACATCCCTGCTTCCAGAGGTGAATTATTGAAACTCCAAAAGATTCCTCTCAACACATGGCTATGATGGTCTCCCCACTTATTATTATTATTATTATTATTATTATTATTATTATTATTATTATTTATTATTATTATTATTATTATCATCATCATCATTGTCTTTGCACAGCTTCTAACACTGGAGATGTACTATGGTGTCAGCTGTTTACTACCAGTGAACAGCTGACACATACACACACAAACACACACACTCATACGCACACATACACACACAAACATGCACGCACAAGCACACACAAACGCATACACAAACACAAGCACACTAAACCTATCATGCTTTCTAATATAGAGGCACCTGATTCTATCAAACAACGTAGACAGGTGTACTCTACATGGAAAGATAGAGGCCATCAAAATGGAAGCTTTCTTACTGTGAGCAAGGAGTCTGAGGGTCAATAGATTTAGCATTCATTCCAATATGAAGGTCATTGATACTAATATATGATGCAGGCATGCAGATTGTTAAATAAGTCTTGATGTCAGGAGCTTTGC
>NC_069008.1:14128317-14128729 GCF_001194135.2 Octopus bimaculoides | reverse complement strand
ATATGTACACACATACATACATATAATACATAGCGTTATCATCATCATCATCATCATCGTCGTTTAACGTCTACTTTCCATCCTTGTATGGGTTGGACTGGTGAGCCAGGAGGCTGCACCAGACTCCAATCTGATCTGGCAAAGTTTCTACAGGTGGATACCCTTCCTAATGCCAACCACTCTGAGAGCGTAGTGGATGCTTTTACGTGCCACCAGCATGAGGACCAGTCAGGCAGTTCTGGCAACGACCATGCTCAAAAATGTGTCTTTTACGTGCTACCTGCATGGGAACCAGTCCGGCGGCACTGGCAACGACCATGCCGGAATGTTGTTTTCCACGTGCCATCGGCACACGTGCAGGTAAGGCGACGCTGGCAACGCTAACGCTTGAATGGTGATTTTTACATGCCAC
>NC_069008.1:14122625-14127830 GCF_001194135.2 Octopus bimaculoides | reverse complement strand
ATATATACACACACACATATATACGATGGGCTTCTTTCAGTTTCCGTCTACCAAATCCAGTCACAAGGCTTTGGTGGGCCTGAGGCTATAGTAGAAGACATTTGCCCAAGGTCCCATGCTGTGGGACTGAACCTGGAACCATGTGGTTGGTAAGCAAGCTATTTACCACACAGCCACTTCTGTGCCTATATATCTACCACACAGCCACTCCTGCACATATATATATATATGTATATATATTTACTCCACAAACTATATATATATATATATATATATATATATATATAATACATGTATAGTGATTGGCAGTAAACACTGTGATGATCATCATCATCACCATCATGTGGTGAATAGAGCTGCACTTAGTGCTGCAGTGAAAGCTAGCAATAAATCTAGGACAGCTGAAATTATAATCCTCTCCAAATGGAACTTGAATAGCGAAGATAGACGCAGATGTGCATCCCATCAATCACAACACCACTGCCACTACTGCAGCAGCACCACTGCAACTACTACTACTACTACTACTACTGCTACTACTACTACTACTACTACTACTACTACTACTACTACTACTACTACTACTGTGTGCCTGGCTCAGTCGTTAGAGCGTCGAGCTTACAATCGTGAGGTTGTGAGTTTGATTCCCAGTTCAAACTGCGTGTTGTGTTCTTGAGCAAGACACTTTATTTCACGTTGCTCCAGTTAACTCAGCTGTAGAAATGAGTTGCGACGTCACTCGTGCCAAGCTGTATCGGCCCCTTTGCCTTTCCCTTGAATAACATCAGTGGTGTGGAGTGGGGAGGCTGGTATGCATGGGCGACTGCTGGTCTTCCATAAAACAACCTTGCCTGGACTTGTGCCTCGGAGGGTTACTTTATAGGTGCAATCACATGGTCATTCATGACCAAAGTGGGGTCTCCTCCAATAATCCTTTCTAATATAAATCCTTTCTACTATTAATAACAATCAAGGGAATAGTAAATTGCAAAAATTTGGAATATGAAAACTGTGAAGGTTGTGCCTGTAATAACTGGTACCTTGGGAACTTTAAACAAAGATATAGAGAAATGTTTGAAGGAGAACGGAATAGAGTGTCCTGTTGAGCTTCTACAGAAAGTTTGCCTTTTAGGGAGAGGAAAGATTATCAGGTGGGTCTCAAGCACTTGAAAAAATCTATTAAAAGATTGTGGCTATGTAAGGTTACAGGTGGTAACCCACTACCCACAGGAATTCTACCTAGCATAAGAATGAACCCACTACACTCTCGGAGTGGTTGGCGTTAGGAAGGGCATCCAGCTGTAGAAACTCTACCAAATCAGTTTGGAGCCTGGTGTAGCCATCTGGATCACCAGTCCTCAGTCAAATCGTCCAACCCATACTAGCATGGAAAGCGGACGTTAAATGAATAATAATAATAATAATAATAATAATAAGAGAACTCAAAGAGTGCAACCCTTTACCAAGGCAACACCAACGTCCTCTCAATGATTAGCCAGAGGTAATTTTTTAAATGAGAATATCTGAAATAAACTCGACTGCTCTCACAAACGAGAATACTAAAAATGAACCTGACCGCTCTCAAAAATTAAGTAAAAAAAATGGAAAAATGATCCAGAATCCTTGTCCGGTATTGGATCGATCCCAAAATATAATCAGTTTGTGCCAGTTATGAGGCCAAACATCCCTGAAAGTTTAATTCAAATCCGTCCAGCGGTTCTTGAGATATCTTGTCCATGGACAAACAAACAAACAAACATGACTGAAAACAGTACCTCTGCCTTCGCTAAGGTGGAGGTAATTATAATAAGGTGTGCCAATTATTGTTGGGTCCTTGGGGACAGTATCAGAAGGCATCAAGAGGAATTTAAAGGAAGTTGGAATGGAATGCCCAGTAGAACTGTTACAATACGTTTTGCTTCCTTGGCACGGCCAGAATAACAGGATAGTATTAGAGAGTTGCAAAGGACGGATAGTATGGTACCATAGGCTACAGGTAGCAAGCCTGCTATGCATGCAAGACTCCAGGAGTTCCAACAAAATCTGAGGAATAATGATAATAATAATAATAATAATAATAATAATAATAATAATAATCATAATAATTATAATGATAGTAATGATGATTTCAATTTTTGGCACAAGGCCAGCAAATTTGAGAATAGTCGATTACATCAACTCCAGTGTCCAATTGGTACTTTATCTTATTGACCCCAGAAAAAGGGTCAATAAGATAAAATGGCCTCTCAAAAAGAAAAGCTGGAAGGAATGTTGCTACGCATTTTTTCTGGCACCAGGCTTTGAAGTATAAATTTTGGAATCGATTTGTTTGACTAAAATTCTTCAAGGTGGTGCCCCAGCATGGCCACAGTCGAATGACTGAAATAAGCAAGAGAATAAAATAATGTGAACTTTCTTTTATTCTTTCACTTGTTTCAGTCATTTGACTGTGGCCATGCTGGAGCACCGCCTTAAAGGGCTTCTTTAATTGAAGAAGTTGACCTCAGGACTTATTCTTTATAAGCCTAGTACTTATTCTATTGGTCTATTTTGCCAAACCGCTATGTTACGGGGACGTAAACACACCAGCATCAGTTGTCAAGCAATAGCAGAGGGACAAACACAGACACATACACACACAAACACGCACACACACACACACACACACAAACACACACTCACATGCACATATACACATACGATGAGCTTCTTTCAGTTTCCACCTACCAAATCCACTCACAAGGCTTTGGTCAGCCCAAGGCCTTAGTAATAAAAGACACTTGCCCAAGGTGCCGCACAGTGGGACTGAACCCGGAACCATGTGGTCGGGAAGCAAGCTTCTTACCTCACAGCCATGCCAACACCGAAACTGTGTATTTTTCTTTGTTGTATTCCTTAATTCCATCTTGGAAATTTCTAACACTTCCCCGTGTTGTGAAAGGGTCGGGTAGTTATGTCGTTGGCAGAACACAAAGAACATCCACATGTGATAATAAATCTGTTGGTCTAGTGATGTGGATTTTCTAGAAAACAAAGCTATTAAAAGCACTGGATCTGTTGATTCCAATGTGTGGATTCCCCCAGACATATAAAACAATGGATTTCACACTGGAAGTTATTGATCTCAACACAGAGTGTCATTGAAACAATCATAGCGTATTGATCTGTTGATCGAGTTGTGTGGATTTCCTCAGGCAGACAGACAACAATTGTGATGAATCCAGCAAGGAAGCCTGTGCCTGGTCAATCGATCTGCTAGAAATAGCAGCTGAATCTCACTCGAATCACAATCTGTCGTTTGACTTAGGGGAAGGAAACATTCAGTGATGCAGACCTACATATGCTGAAAAGAAAACAGGATGGTCATCAATGGAATGCCTCTGACCAAATCCTATACCTGGTACATAAGATTTAGCCTAGGGTTAAACAACAAAATAATTACAACTACACCAAGAATAGCAGGGAACATTAACCTATTATCCCCACACAGGGTCAATAAAATAAAGCTTTAATTAAGGACTGAGATTAAAGACTGAGATTAAGGACTGAGATTAAGGACTGAGATTAAGGACTGAGATTAAGGACTGGCATTTCATCCGTCTTTGCTGAAGTTGATTTTGCCTTTCAATCTAATGGGTCGATAAATTGAGTACCAATGAAACACTGGGGTCAACATAATCGATTGGTCCCCTCCCCAAAAATTTCAGGCCCTGTGCCTATAGTAGAAAGGATTATTAGGCTCTTTCATTGGATTATGTATGTATGTATGTATGTATGTATGTATGTATGTATGTATGTATGTAGGTATCTATGTATGTGCAGAAGTGTGTATGCATGTATGTATTTGTGTATGTGTGTATGTATGTGTGTGTATGTGTACGTGTGTATGTATGTGTGTGTGTGTATGTATGTATGCATGTATGTGTGTATGTTTGTATATGACCATGGGATTGTACCTAGAAAGTTACCCTGCCAGGCACAAGTCCAGGTAAGGTTGTTTATGGAAGACCGGCAGTTGCCCATGCATACCGGCCTTCCCTCTCCACACCACTGATGTTATTTAAGAGAAAGGCAAAGGGGCCAATACAGCTTGGCACCAGTGACGTCACAACTCATTTCTACAGTTGAGTGAACTAGAGTAACGTGAAATAAAGTGTCTTGCTCAAGAACACAACACACAGCCTTGTTGTAAGCTCATCACTCTAACCACTGAGCCATGCGCCTTCACATATATATATATATATATATATATATATATATACACTTATATATATATATGTATGAATGTATATATTTGAGTGTGCGTGTGTCTGTGTTTGTCCCCCCCACCCGTCACAATTGCTTGACAACCGATGGCTGGTGTGTTTAGGTCCTTGTGACTTAGCAGTTTGACAAAAAAGAGACCGATAGTATAAGTAACAGGCTTACAAAGAATAAGTCCTGGGGGTAGGGGTCGATTTCTTTGACCAGAAAACCCTTTAAGGCGGTGCTCCAGCATGGCCGTAGTCAGATGACTGAAACAAGAAAAAGAGCAAAAGAATGAAAGAATAAATGAGTAAAAGAATAAATGATTAAAAGAATAATCTAAAGAGATACAGGAAACAATTGAAATCTTTTCTATGGTTTTTCTCTCTCAAATACAATTCTAATTGTTTTTCTATGTTTGCTTAATTCAGATGTTACCCATTTAAAGACATCTTTTATTTTTGGTCTTTCATGTTTTGCTTGTCTAAGTCATTGGACAGCAGCCAACTGACCCTAGTCTGGGTGTTTTTGTATGTTCATTTTTATGTCTGGTACTTTGTCTATCATCCTCTTTTGCTAAACTAAGTAACAGGGATACAAACGACCTAACACCAGTTGTCAATATATGGCAGTAGGGAAAAACACTAACACATGCACACACACACACACACACACACACATATATATGTATATATATCTATGTAAATACATCTGTCTCTCTCTCTCTCTCTCTCTCTCTCTCTCTCTCTCTCTATACATATATATATATATATATATATGAACAAGACCTACAGTTGTTTCAGTTCATCGCTTATATAGTATAAAAACAATCAAATTTAATTTAATTAAATCAGTTTGGTTAATTAGTATAAATTCGATTGATTTTATACTATAAGTGATGAATTAAAACAACTGTAGGTCTTGTCAATGTATTAATAAATCTTTATTAATCGTATCTCC
>NC_069008.1:14121565-14121935 GCF_001194135.2 Octopus bimaculoides | reverse complement strand
ATATATATATATATATATACAGATTAAAATACAGGTGGTGATATATAAATCTAAGAGGGATAGATTTGCTTCTCAAATCTATTGCTGAAGGTCTCAGTCATTTGTCATTGCCACTGAGAGGCCCAACACTTGAAAGGTGCTTTTTATGTGCCACCAGCACAGGTGCTATATACCTGACACCGGCATTGACCACATTCTGTGTGTATATATATTTTTATGCTTCTCTGGGCTAAGTTGGAAAGGTAGTACTTCAGACAGCTGTTATGGCTGTGTTCTTAAGGTATTGTATATACACCTGGAGGTTTGGTGGTGATTTTCCATTTAGTGACAGGGATTTTGAGGACTGGAATTTACTGCAATAACAAACTGA
>NC_069008.1:14120163-14121555 GCF_001194135.2 Octopus bimaculoides | reverse complement strand
TTTTTTTTTTTTTTTTTTTTGATTTTATCAGTGGTCTGTAAGTGTGGTATACATGTAACTTATGTTGAAGTGAAGTAAATTCTTTTACACAATTCTACATTTGTGAGAGAAGGAATTTATACTATGTACATCATCATCATCATCATCATCATCCAGTGTTTTAAATCCAGGTTTTGTCCCCATTAACAGGGGTGGCTGGATCTACCTCAATGCCATAGCAACCAAGGTAGCCAGATGTAGCCCACCCCAACCTTTTGGCTGGCTGGCTGGTGCCCATTCTCCTTAGCTATCATGAGGCTTTTTTGGAGCTGGTTTTTCTATGGGGTACATGCCATTGCTTACCCTCAACCTCAGTTTCTAGACATGAGAGGTCCTGAGACCAAGACCTCTACCATAATTTTTAATAATTGTGGTGTAAAACTAGCTCAGGAATGCAGGAATGCTACTCCCTGAGACCCCTTTCAGAGCCCCCCTACTATGTACATGGTTAAGATTAGTTAGACTGGTGTCCTGATCTTTAGTGTTGATTTCTCAATCTTTCGGCTGCTTTTGCTTTAGTCTTCTTCAGGTATTTTGTGTCAAACTTGGTCGATGCATCAGAATTTTGATTCAACAATCAATCTTAAAACAAGACACCTGTAGAAGGCTGGAACATACAACAATCAAAACATACTGAAAACAAAGCAACAGTCAAATGCGGACAATAACCCAACTAATATAAACAGTATACATATATTGTTTTATGTTCTTCTGTTCAACATAGTTTGTTATACGCCTTCCCCTTGACTTATGACTGAGTTCCATTCCAACTGACAAACCATAAGTCGATCTGGTCGAATGTCACATTTATATTTTTCAACACTATTTTCATTCAAACACAATTTATGCTTGAAAGCGACTGAATGAGAAACAGTAGCCAGCAGTAGATACCTGGGTCTGAGGGAGGCCTGTGTTGCCAGATGCTGCCATAAGTTATCATACGCATGATAGCCGGTAATTTGGCTCCTGGTAATTTCACTTGTAATATTTTGACTCTGGTAATTTGGACCCCGGTAATTTGACTGCCAGTCGATTTCACTCCTGGTAATTTCACTCCTGATATTAGAAAAATGCAAAACATTGAATAAAGATAAAGTAAAAAGTACAGTAAGACATAAAAATATCACCAAAAGCTTCAATAATGACGAAAGTTATGAGCTGTTGCTCATTAAAAATCCCTCTTATTTTCAGATTAGGATAATATTATCTTAATCTTATGATATTTACTTTGTATTATATTATACTCATTTATTGTGCTTTTAATTATTAATTTTTCTATATGTGACAGTGGATTTTCATCGATGAGTTCATGAACCTTGGTTCTTTTCCCTAAAACTATATATATATATATAT
>NC_069008.1:14118996-14120153 GCF_001194135.2 Octopus bimaculoides | reverse complement strand
ATATATATACCAACAGATGTGGGGGGGGGGAGCTGAAAGTTCCTGGTTCTGGTTCTGGGGAATCAGTTAATTATGATTTTATTCAACATATTTTCCTCTCAGATTCACATACTTATTGCAACGGTCCTTCAGTTTTTCAAAGCCCTGCGAAAGAACTCAGCAGTTTAGGCCTCCAACCAGGCATTTCGTGATGCCTTTAAAACCAGGAACTTTCCAGCACTCCCTCGTATATATATATATATATATATATGTATGTATGTCTATGTGCAAAAGTCATTTAGGTCCTGGTCAATCAAAATTCATAATTCAGAAATATTCCACTGGTTCTTTGCTCACTCTCACATGAAACTTTTATTCCAATGTTTGTCTTCCATGCTCTAACTCAACAGTTTCTCTTAACAAATGAACAGACAACATGACAAGAATTAATTTAATTAGATTTATTAGATCATTAATTAACTAATAACTGTACAGACAGGTGAGTCAATTTTGTTTATTTTATTTCAGTTTTTGCTTTCATCTGTTTCTACTGCTTGTCTAATCGTTTCTTTTCCGTTTTCTCATTCATTCCAGGCTGCCACGTTGTACTGTGTGTGTATGGAGTACGCAGCGGGTGGAGAACTATATTCATTCATAAAAATACACCCTGAAAATCGGTTGCCCGAAGATCGGGCCCGTCCTTACATTAGGCAGATAATATCGGCCGTTCATTATTTACATGAACGAGGTGTGGCCCATCGGTAAGTAAGCTTTGATATATTCTATATTCTTCATTTTCAGATCTGGGGTTGCTTTGAGTTGCCATATTTAACGGCATAAAAGACACATCTGATGCATTCCACTTTCAGCATTTCATATTCAGAAGAAAAAAGAAAAAGAAAAAAAAAACAGGTTTTATTGTGTATATTGAATATGTAATATTTAAAATATGTGCATGACACAACAACACAAAAGTACCTTAGCTATATCAGGAAACCTCCTCCCCTCCTGAATCAGAAATTATAATTTCTTACTGAATTGTCAGGATTGGTAAGGCACCAGACTGAATTCCCATGTGGTATTCATTCCAGCTCTTACAACTTGGGTTCAAATTCTGCTAAGGTCAGCTTGACTTTCAGGGGTTGATAAAATGATGTACCAGTCCAGCACGGGGGGGG
>NC_069008.1:14118264-14118800 GCF_001194135.2 Octopus bimaculoides | reverse complement strand
GATGAGTTCAACTAAGCTCGTATCAAATTTGTTGGCCTTGTGATCAAATTCCTTTGATCACCTGTTTGTTTAATCCCTCATTCTGTCACTCGCTCACTCATTCTATTAATCCTTTAATTCCTCATTCCTTCAATCATCCAGGATCTCATTCCTCTGATCCCTCATTGCACAATCCATCAATCCCTCATTTTCCTAATCCCTCGTACCATCATTCATTCAATCCATCATTCCCTAAGCCATTATTCTTTCACTCAGTCAATCCTTCAATCTCTCAGTCCACCAATCACTCATACTTTCAATCAGTCTTTTTTCCCTTTACTCATTCCATTAATCCTTTAGTCACTCATTCCTTCAATCAGTCTTTTCTTCTTCTCATTCCATCACATACCAATTCACAAATTCATGCATTCTTTTATTCCTTACACCATTTATTCCCTTTCCTTTTTCCATACATGGATACATACATGCACATGTATATAATATACATACATACATATTTATATATATATATATATATATATATATATATATATATA
>NC_069008.1:14116023-14117199 GCF_001194135.2 Octopus bimaculoides | reverse complement strand
TATATATATATATATATATATATATATATATATAAATATTTATATATATATATGTGTGTGTGTGTATATACACACACATATATATATGTATATTTGTATGTCTATATATGTATATATATATATATATGTATGTATATGTATATATAACATATAATATATATATAATTTCTTTTATCTTTTATTTGTATTATGTATTGTATTATGTATGTAGCAAGTTATATACACAAGTTTGTATATTATTAGTTTGCATCCCATTTCTTTATAAATATGCATGATGCCGTACACGCACATGCACACACATACAAATATACACACCCATATATATATATATATTTATACGCATGCATCCATTGGCGTTGTAACTTGTTTGGCGAGTGACTTGGTTTGTTTGTTTCTGTTGAAACTTAAACAATTACGTACAGCAGGCCAAAGACATTTCAATTCTTTGGAGCACATTAAACTGTTACATGCTGTTCACTGCTCATTTATTTCTTTATAATTACACTCGCTCTCGTATCCAGCAACAGAAAGCCTTCATTACACATCTGTGACCTGTTTACTGGTTCTTTTCTGTTGTCATCTCAGGAGGAATGGTATTGCACCAGTGAGGTGCATTGGTACTGCAAACCGTGTTGTTTAAAGTGGAATGCGATATTTCACAGTTTTAGTTAATTGTTGTTAAGGACATGCGTACATTCATTCTCATCATCACCACCAACACCACTGCTGTCACCGTTATCATCAGCACCATCACCACCACCACCACCATCACCACCACCACCACCATCACTATCATCATCATTGTCATCATCATCATCACCACCACCACCACCACCACCGCCATCATCATAATCATCACCATCACTACCACCACCACCATCACCACCACCACGACCATCACCATCATCATTGTCATCATCATCATCACCCCCACCACCACCACCGCCATCATCATAATCATCATCACCACTACCACTACCGTCTTCATCATCATCATCATCATCATCATCCTCATCATCATCATCAACAACAACAACAACAACAACACTATCCTTTGATGCCCACTTTTTCTTAGTCGCATGGGTCACCACAGAATTTGTTGAGGCGAGCCTGATTTTCTATGGCTGTTTGCTCTTCATGCTCCTAATCGCTCTCATGTAGCCTGAGATGGTTTTC
>NC_069008.1:14108114-14108691 GCF_001194135.2 Octopus bimaculoides | reverse complement strand
TGTTTTTTCTTATTTGTTATTCTTTTATGCATTTCAGCCCACAGATTGTGACCCTACATATGTGTGTGTGTGTGTGTATGCGCAAGTGCTTGTGTGTATGCATGTGTGTGTGTGTGTGTGTGTATGAACATGTTCAAAGAGTTATTTTAGCCAGCTAGAAACACAAAATCTGTAATATTTACTTTTCATTTATTTAATGGGGTAACAAACTGCAACAGCTTCAAATTTAGTTATTGACATGGTTTTATAGGCAGTTGAGTCTTTTTTGCTTTTTACTCTTACCAAACTAAAACTCCTATAAAACCTGTTGTATAGATGTTTGACTTTTTTTTCATATCAGTACCTAAAAGTCACTTCTAGTTTACATTTTTTCTACCTATTTTGAAACTTATATATTGTTATTATTGATTTCAAATTTTGGCACAAGTCCAGCAAATTCGAGGTGGTAGGAGGTAAGTGATTTACATCAAACCCCGTCTTCCTCTTGTCTTGTAAAGGCATTCGCCTGGAAGGAGTTAAGCCGGTTCCTATTGTGAGTTCATAGGAGCTTCAAGGGACGATCAAAGTCTGTGTAAAC
>NC_069008.1:14105848-14107068 GCF_001194135.2 Octopus bimaculoides | reverse complement strand
TGTAATCCGTGGGTAGGAGAGGTGCAGCCGGAGAGTGTAAAGTTCAGAATTAAAAAAATCCAGAATAAATAAGTCCAGAATTAAAAAAGGTAGTGAGTCCAGAAGTTTGTGTGTAATGAGTAGAGACAGGATAAAATACAGTTATAATTAAGGACACAGAGATTTCTATGCCTATATGCTGAAGATA
Source organism: Octopus bimaculoides (assembly GCF_001194135.2). Lineage (NCBI taxonomy): Eukaryota > Metazoa > Mollusca > Cephalopoda > Octopoda > Octopodidae > Octopus > Octopus bimaculoides. The sequence continues at coordinate 14,106,881 of NC_069008.1, read as the reverse complement.
GATGTTAATTCTGTCTAACCACTTCAAAATATCACTTTATAATTATAATTATAATTATAAATGATAATAATTATAAATTATAATACATGTAAATTATAAAGTGATACTTTGAAGTGGTTAGATGGACTTAGCATCTGTCTTCAGCATATAGGCATAGAAATCTCTGTGTCCTTAATTATAACTGTATTTTGTATTATTATAAATATTCATATGTATACATGTATGTATGCATGTATATATGTATGTATATATGTATGTATATGTATGTGTGTGAATATGTGTATATGTGTATGTATGTGTGTGTGAATATGTGTATGTTTGTGAACATGTGTATATGTGTATGTTTGTGTGTGTTTGTCTCTCCCCCACTATGACAACAGGTTTTAGTTTATTTACATCCCTCTAACTTAATGGTTCAGCAAAAGAGTCCAATGGAAAAGGGACCAGACATTTAAAAAAAAAAAAAAGAAAAGCAAACAATAAGTTCTGGGGTTGGTTGATTTGTTCAATTAAACTCCTCAGAGTCATGCCCCCGAGCATGGCCGCAGTCCAATGACTGAAATAGATAAAAGAGAAATGATTGAATTATAAAAAAATTAAAACCCCCATGATCTCCCCTGAAACAGAGTGGGAGGCTAACAAGGTCAGACCTTCCTTCCTGCACACTCCTCAATGAAGAAAAGAGTAAAGAGTGCCAGGGAGCTGTCATCTTTCTCTTAGTAATTAATTTTCCAAAGAAAAGAAAGCCAAATTTCCCAGTTTCAAGCCTGAATACTGCAACTTTCTAATTTTGGCAGTGAAGACAACTGACCTAGTCTTTCAAACGATAACAGCAGCCCCACAACCTACCCCAAACCGTACACCCTATACGCCTCTCCCTTTATTTTTTATCAGACACCTATGCATTCAGTATTCGTTCCTCTTTCCTCTTCAGACATCCACACTCTTGGCATAAACTCCCTGCTTCTTTTCCTTTGTCTTTCATGTCTTCTGTTTCTTCTCACTCACAACCATAACACCACAACGTCTTAAA
>NC_069008.1:14103990-14105619 GCF_001194135.2 Octopus bimaculoides | reverse complement strand
ATACCACCACCACCAACACCACCACCACCACCACCACCACTACTACTACTACCATTATCATTTCTGCTACTGCTAACATTCACCATCTTCACCTATCACCACCACCCACCTCCACTACCGCAACCCCACCGCCCACCCCCACCACAAACAACTACCGCAACCATCATCACCACTACCACCTCAACATCAACAACCAGTACTATTACTACTATCACCACCACAACAACCACCACCATCACAACTATCAAAACCACTGCCACTACTACTACTAAAACATCAACAACCGTCACTGCTGCTACCACAACAACTGCCTCCATGACCACCCTTGCTACCACAACCACCATCGTCATTATAACACCACCAAGACAACAATCATTACCATTACTACAACACTACTCCCCACCCCACCACCACCACCACCACTACCATATCCACTACTGCCACTGCTTCCATCACCACTACAACCATGACCAATACTTCTCACAAAACGTGCCACTACATCCCTCACGCTTATTCCCCTACACCTTCTCCTTTCTTTCCCTTCTCTCCCTAACCCTAACCCTTCAGCATTCAGCTTACTCTATCAAATGCAATCCTTATTTATTCACATTGTTTTGAATTACCTGTATGAGGTGGTACCAAAAAGTTCCCACACTAATAATGTTTAATAAAAAACAATTTATTCACCTAAGTTTTAACATCGTCTCCTTCGAAATAGTCACCTTGCACAGTGATACACCTGTCCTCCCAGCATTCCTGCCACTTTTGGAATCCGGCCTGGAAGTTGTTTTCCATAAGTGAGTCAAGGACCTTTTGCAGTTCTCTCTGGATCTTGATAACGGTGTTAAAATGGTGACCTTCAAGCTGCATTTTCAGCTTGGGCAAACAGACAGAAGTCTACAGGTGCTAATTCTGGTGAATAGGGCAGGGGTGGAAGGCAATGCCATGTTGTTGTCTTTGGCAAGAAACTCATGAGTGAGGAGAGATCAGTGACAGGGTGCGTTGTCGTCATAAAGGATCCATTTCCTCTCGCTCCACAGATCCGGTCACTTTCGCCAGATGTCCTCCTTCAAATGCTTCAAAACATCGTAGTAGGACTCTTGAGTGATGGTCTGGGCCTAAGGGATATGATGGTCTTCACACAGTTTCCACCTAGAAAATTCACTGACATGGCATAGATTGGTGGAGAGCTGTAGTAGAAGTCACTTACATGCCCAAGGTGCCATGCAGAGGGATTGAACCTGACTCCACTTACATTACATAAGTTTTGTATTGTTGTTGGTGGGGGTTTGGTTTGCTGCTTCCAATATTGTTTTAGTGTTTTGTCTTTTTTATGTTTTGACTTTGTGCCATGTGACTTCTGTTATTTTGTTTGAGTGGTGTTTTTTTTTTTACCATGTTTCATACGTGTTGAGTGATCGGTGTTATGTGTTAGGTGTCGGGTTGTGATTGGACAAAATATGTTTTATGAAGGCACCTTTTTTATACAATTGGGTAGACTATATATATTTACAAATTGTGTGAGGTGTTGGTGCTTATGTGGCTTGTTACCAATATAAGGCATGAATTATGTAAGAATATGAGGCGTTTAGTAACAGAGTGTCGTAAGCTCCACCCGGAACATTTTCG
>NC_069008.1:14102816-14103980 GCF_001194135.2 Octopus bimaculoides | reverse complement strand
GGCGAAATGCTTAGCGTTACGTTCTGAGTTCAAATTCCGCCGAAGTCGACTTTGCCTTTCATCCTTTCGGGGTCGATTAAATAAGTACCAGTTACGCACTGGGGTCGATCTAATCGACTTAATCCGTTTGTCTGTCCTTGTTTGTCCCCTCTATGTTTAGCCCCTTGTGGGCAATAAAGAAATAAATAATTATTTACATTATTTACATTTGATGGATATTTGTCCTCATCTTGTTTGTTATTAACACAACGCTTCGGCTGATATACCCTCCAGCCTTCTTCAGGTGTCTTGGTTCTCATTCCTAAATAAGTGCATTTCTAGTCTTTGTAATTTGAGAGTTTCTTTGTTTCTGTTAGAGATACATTGTCATCTATTGGTAACGATACATCGATTAGGGGACATTATCTTTCTTGGTGATCTCTGACAACTATATCTTATTATCATTACTATTATTGTTATTGTTATGTACTTTTAATCTGCACATTCACTTGCTTAGACACACCCTGCATCCTAGGGTGAGTGAAGGATAACAGGTGTTACAGTATGACTGAAAGCTTGAGGAGAGGAAGTGGTTGGGGCAGTAGCAAAATATCTCCATGTGATACAACACAGGCATTTAATTTGATAAGGTTTTCTAAGGATGTGGGCAGTATTTGTCAGCACTATCTTTTGCATTTCTCTGAGACATGGTTCTCCTGGGATGTTATCTTGCTGTTTCTGATATCCCCTTTTTTTATCATACGTGGGGCACCTACAATAACAGGAACAGTTCTTGCTTCAATATACCATATCTTTTGTGTTTCAATTTCCACGTCCTTATATATTTATTTAATTTGTCAAATTCCTTTACAGATATATTTTTATCAGTGAGAACACTTACATCTATCCATCCACAAGTATTATTATTTTTATTATTATTGTTATTAATAAGGTGGCATGCTGGCAGAATCGTTAGCGTGCCGGGTGAAACGCTCAGCAGTATTTCATCTGCCTTTACATTCTGAGTTCAAATTCTGCTGGGGTCAACTTTGCCTTTCGTCCTTTCAGAGTCGATAAATTAAGTACCAATTGTGTACTGGGGTTGATCCAATCGACTGGCACCCCCCCCCATTTCAGGCCTTGTACCTATAGTAGAAAGGATCATCATCATCATCATCATCATCA
>NC_069008.1:14096458-14099370 GCF_001194135.2 Octopus bimaculoides | reverse complement strand
ATATACATATATATATATATGTTTATGTATGTATGCAAGTATATATATTTATAATTTTTATAGAAAAAACTTTTTCAATGATCTCAGTTGTTAACGGTAGGCATTCAGCCGAGTATACTGGCAAGTTGTAGAGATATTTCAAAATTTTGTTACGTGTGAATCTAGCTGATGAGAACTAACCAAATGTAAGATAACCACCGTGGTTTGGAACGTCTGAAACTCAGGTCCCATATTATCAATTCTGGGTTGTCCATCTTTATGATATACTGCTTAGAGATAAGACAAAAATCTTTTTATGTTCACTGGCCGCATACATCTTTGCCAGGATAGATTTCAGTGAAGCTTTACATAGTGTTGTATCGTTATCGACTGCTATTTCCAGCAAATATTAGTGCCTTGTCGTACCACTATTTCTTTATATATATAGTATATTTTGGCATTTTAAATAAGAGTTTTGACACTTATTTCCAGCAGGTAGACATACTTAGTATGTCCTTTGATTAATTTTAATCCTTCAGCTACGTAATAATCTTTTGGGTCTAATGCTCTTCAGCTATCTAATGATCTTTCTGATCAATAATCACCTATATTATTGATTCTGTTATTATCATTTTTAAATCGTTACACTAGATAATAACAGAGTCAATGATATCGCAAATTATTTTTTCGTGAATTATTTTTCATGTGAATTATTTGCTCCGTATATATATATATATATATAGAAATATATATATATATATATATATATATATATATACATATATTGATTTGCTGTTGGCCAAAAGTCACCCGACAAGAAATCAAAATTCCATTAATACTATCTGTAATCCTGTATTGACTCAAATGGAAAAATGTGTCGCTCAAGAAGGACTTCAGTTTGAACGATTTTCATGATGTTTCGTATTTAGATGCTTTTATTAAATCCATTCAGTTGGTAAATATATATAAAACTTGGAATAATGGTTTTGATTTACTGTCGGGTGACTTTTGGCCAACCCTGTATTAAGGCTTTACTTCCACAAACGCCAGCTTTATTTAATTCGTCCTTAGTCAAAAGACACCCGTTGTTATGTCTTTTTATTTGCATTTGTATTTGTGTAACATTTCTCCATTTTTTTCCGTCCTTGTTTTCGTATACATTCGCTGCTTTCTTGCAAGGAATCTAATGCGCTTAGCTTAGTTTCTCCTTGGGGCTGGCCAGATTGGAGCAATCTCGAGTATAACCAGCCGAAATTGCAAAGATAATCTGGAACTCGACTGAGGAAAGAAAACTCCGAATGACCCATCCTTGTTTTCTTTCTATCGTCTGTCTGGATGCTTTGTTGTCCCTTTTTTGTATCACCTAACTGTCTGGATGTTTTGCGTTCTTGTCCCATTTTTGGATTTTATTGATAAATATTTATATATATATATATTTATATATATTAATATATATATATATATATATATATGAAATTTTGTATTTAGTTCCTGACCCCCAGTACTACCTTTGCAGACCACTAGGGATCCGAGGATCCCAGGTTGGGGACTACTGTCCTAGACTAAACTTTTTGGCTGAAACAAGCCTAAGTTCATCAAAGTTTATGAAGCCGGTGTATGGGACATGAACGAACATGGAATTTTGATAAAAAGTTTCCCCACCCTTTTAGTCGAAGAAATTATCCCCGGGACTTATTCTTTGTAAGCCTAGTACTTATTCTATTGGTTCTCTTTTTGCTGAACTACTAAGTTACAGGGACGTAAACACACCAACATCATTTGTCAAGCAATGGCAGAGGGACAACACGGACACACAAAGACACACACACACACACACGCACGCACGTACACATATAACGGGCTTCTTTCAGTTTCCATCTACCAAATCCACTCACTTTGGTTGGCCTGAGGCTATAGTAGAAGACACTTGTCCAAGTTGCCATGCAGTGGGACTGAACCCGGAACCATGTGGTTGGTAAGGAAGCTACTTATATATACATATACACACTGAAACACACACACACACACACACACACACACACACACACACACACACACAAGGCAGTGCTCCAGCATGGTCGCAGTGAAATGATTGAAACAAGTAAAAGGCAGGATATATCGGAGAATGCAGACATGTAGACCTAGAAACACGCATGCAAAGACACAAAGGACTGGGTGGTCAGGGTCGGATTGTCTCTAACCATATGTCTACTGGATCATGATTGATGATCCAGTGATGCTGGTTCTAGGTTGTCTGGTGTGCATTCATCATCACGTGACGTAGCATCGATGTGCAGTGCACGTGCAACATATGCCTGTCAGCCTTCAGCACATGGCAGTATGCGCCCCGCCCCTGCTCTTCCTTTCCTTATGGTCCATCAATCTGCGTGTGTATATGCGTTTGTATATGCATATGTATGTGTATGTATATATATATATATATATATATATATACATATATATATATATATATATATATATACATACATCGGTGTATGTATACATATACATGTATATATATATATGTATGTTTATATGTGTGTGTGTGTATATGTATATATATATATACATATACACACACACGCTTATATATACACATATACATATATAGATATATACATTGATATATATGTATATATGTATAAATGTATATATATGTATGTGTATGTGTATATATATATATCTATATATATATATATATATATATATATATATAATATATATATATATACACATGTGTATGTATATATATATATATATATATGTGTATGTATGTATATATATATATGTATGTATGTATGTACATTTGTATTTATGGCCCTCTCTCTTTCTCTATCTGTTTATCACTCCCTCCTCTCTCTCTCTCTATATATGTGTGTGTGTGTAAGTATATATATATATATATATATATATATATATATATATTTTTCTCT
>NC_069008.1:14092032-14096422 GCF_001194135.2 Octopus bimaculoides | reverse complement strand
TTCTCTATTTCTCTCTGTCTGTTCCCACCTCTCTCTCTCTCTCTCTCTCTCTCTCTCTCTCACTCTCTCATTCCTTACTGCACTGTGCAGCACTGTGCACTACATACGTTCAAGGCTATTGCAGGCAACTGACTGTCTACAGTTATACAACAATCTGCTGCTTCTACAGCTACCTGTACAGTATATACTTGCAGAAAGAGAGAGAGAGAGAGGAGGACAGACACATATACACACACACAGAAATGCAGAGAATGAGAGAGAGAGAGAGAACGAGGGAAAGTGAGACACAGACAGACAGAGTAAGAGAGAGGGGGAGGTGAGTGAGACACAGACAGAAAGAGAGAGAGAGTGAGAGAAAGTGAAAGAGACAAAGACAGACAGAGTGAGAGAGAGAGAGAGAGAGAGAGACAGAGACAGACAGATAGACAGACAGACAGTGAGAGAAAGAGAGACAGAGATAGACAGATAGACAGACAGACAGTGAGAGAGAGAAAGAGAGACAGAGATAGACAGATAGACAGGCAGACAGTGAGAGAGAGAAAGAGAGACAGAGATAGATAGATAGACAGACAGACAGTGAGAGAGAGAAAGAGAGACAGAGATAGACAGATAGACAGACTGACAGTGAGAGAGAGAAAGAGAGACAGAGATAGATAGATAGACAGACAGACAGTGAGAGAGAGAAAGAGAGACAGAGATAGATAGATAGACAGACAGACAGTGAGAGAGAGAGGGAGAGAGAGACACACAGACAGACAGGCAGAGTAAGAGAGAGAGAGAGAGAAACAGACAGAAACAAACAGACAGACAAACCGAGAGAGAAAGAGTAAGAAAGAGAGAGAGAGGGGGGGGAGAGTGAATGAGACACAGACAGAGTGAGAGAGAGAGAGGGAGACAGAGACTGAGTGAGAGAGAGAGAGAAAGAGAGACAGAGACAGACAGATAGACAGACAGACAGTGAGAGAGAGAGAGAAAGAGATAGAGAGAGGGTTGGAGAATGAATGAGACACAGACAGACAGACAGACAAAGTGAGAGAGAGAGAGGAAGACAGAGACAGAGTGAGAAAGAGAGACAGAGAAAGGTACAGAGAGAGACAGTGAAAGAGAGACAGACAGACTAACAGTGAGAGAGAGGGAGAGGGAGTGAGTGAGACAGACTGACAGAGTGAGAGTGACAGAGAGAGAGAGAGAGAGAGAGAGAGAGAGAGAGAGAGAGAGAGAGAGAGAGAGAGAGAGAGAGAGAGAGATTTTGGTAGTTTGGTTTGCAGCTGCACCTAAACTGGATATCTGCATTGTTGCAACGACCATCACTAACAACATCAACCACCAGACAGCGAAGAAGCCACCATGTGGTCCCTCCACTCGTTAGAAATAGCAGCTTAGTCTCTGTTGAATTATACTCTTCCATCAACGCGAACAGCAACAAAGGAACGAAACACTTAAGTCCCATCACTGAACAAAAAAACAAAACAAAAATAAAACAAAAACAAAACAGGCACAAGCATGGCTGTGTAGTAAAGAAGCTTGCTTCCCAACCACATGGTTGCGGGTTCAGTCCCACTGCGTGGCAAACTTGGCAATTGTTTTCTACTCTAGATTTGGTCCAACCAAAGCCCAGTGAGTGGATTTTGTTTTATGGAAACTGAAAGAAGCCCATATATATATATATATATATATATATATATCATCATCATCATTTTTAGCGTCCGTTGTCTATGCTGGCATGGCATGGGTGTGTGTGAACAACACCCCAGAGGAATCGATGTAAGCTTGAATAATAAACCGTGATATGGCGAGGTGGATACTATAGATATATATTTATGTGTGTGTGTCTTTGTGTCTGTGTGTCTGTGTTTGTCCTCCCACCATCACTTGACAACCGATGCTGGTGTATTTATGTCCCTGTAACTTAGCGCTTCGGCAAAAGAGACTGATAGAATAAGTACTAAGCTTACAAAGAATAAGTCCTGGAGTTGATTTCTTTGACTAAAACCCTTTACGGCAATGCTCAGGCATGGCCACACTCAAATGATTGAAATGGGTAAAAGAATAAAAGAACAAAAGAATTAGGCAAAAAAAGGGGCACCCTGTCAGGCAAGACATATTTTGATTATGCAGTCCTGAAGATTAGGGGTTCAAAGGGAAAATAAAGGTGTTATGTTATGGTTGAAATGTTTAAACATGGGTCTATTTACCTGACCTGGGGCTAAACAGTAACAACCTTGATCATCAGCTACACCAGTAGTTCCCAAACTTTTCCAGGCTGCTGATCCCTTAGCACCCGGGCTCCATTCCTAAACGCCCTCCACCTCCCCACTTTCTGCAGCAAATTCAAAACAACTGCATTTCATAAATAAAACTTAAGCCTAACGAACCTATTGGTGCCTATTCGGCAAAAGAGACCAATAAGTACTAGGCTTACACAGAATAATTCCTGGGGTCGATTTGCTCGACCAAAGGCAGTGCTCCAGCATGGCTGCAGTCAAATGACTGAAACAAATAAAAGAATCAAAGAATGTATATTGCACTCTTCTTGCAGAATTAAGAATTTTTCTAACTCCTATTTCTAGCCATGTCGGTACCACCAGTCACATTTAGTGACGATTAGCTATTTCCTTTATAGTATTACAATCTGCCTAGCTGTTTATATCAATTATCATATATATTTCGGTATGAATGGTCTTTTATTATGGCGCTGTGGTTTGCAATCCTGTAAACAATAATAATGGTATTGTTATATAAGCTTAACCCTTTCATTACCAACCCGGCTGGAACCAGCTCTGGCTCTGAGTTCAAATGTCTTGTTTTCATAAACTTTGAATTAAAATCTTCCACCAAACCTTAGTCACAATTTATGTTCCTAGCACTAGCTGAGTAATAACTAAGTCATTTTACTAAATTCTTTGTTATATTTAAAGTAATTGAAAGAAACACAGAGCATCTCAAAATAAATACAGTAACGAAAGGGTTAAAGCTTATGGCGATCATCATGCAATGACAAAGGAAGATAGTCTAATAAAGGGGCATATAAGCCCTCGAAAGAAAAAAGAAGGCTTTCCTATCCGCATGGGAGTTGAACCCCCATTCCTTTGTTAATGCAACCAAGTGTATATACTGGATTGGCTGGAACTCTTGTTATCATGACTAAGAGAAGGCCAGTTGTTTGTAATGATCATTATGTCTGAAAATAGACTGGGTGGTCGTACATGGAGTGCCTTTAGTCTTAGGTTTAAACCAGGGGTTACTTGGACCTTATGCAAGAACAACAGCTTCGACTAGTTGTTGCATTATTGATTCTAGGAGGGAGGCACAATGGCCCAGTGGTTAGGGCAGCGGACTCGCGGTCATAGGATCGCGGTTTCGATTCCCAGACCGGGCGTTGTGAGTGAGTGTTTATTGAGCGAAAACACCTAAAGCTCCACGAGGCTCCGGCAGGGGATGGTGGCGAACCCTGCTGTACTCTTTCACCACAACTTTCTCTCACTCTTACTTCCTGTTTCTGTTGTGCCTGTAATTCAAAGGGTCAGCCTTGTCACACTGAATATCCCCAAGAACTACGTTAAGAGTACACGTGTCTGTGGAGTGCTCAGCCACTTGCACATTAATTTCACGAGCAGGCTGTTCCGTTGATCGGATCAACTGGAACCCTCGACGTCGTAAGCGACGGAGTGCCAACAACAACGATTCTAGGAGAGATTTTGAAGAAATAAAATAGGTGCAGACTTGTTTATGTGGTTCAGAGTGAAGGCACATGGCTTAGTGGTTAGGGTGCTCAGTTTGTGATCATAAGGCTGTGAGTTCAATTCTCAGTGGCATATTATGTCCTTGCACAAGACGCTTTTTTTTCATGTTACAGCAGTCTACTCAGCAGGCAAAAATGAGTAGCATGTGTATTTCAAAGGTCCAGCCTTGTCACATTCTCTGTCACACTGAATGTCCCTGACAACTACGTGATGAGTACACATGTTCGTGGAGTACTCAGCCACTTGCATGCTAATTTCACGAGGAGGCTGTTCCGTTGATGAAATGAACTGGTTCACTTGTCGTCCTAACCGACGGAGCGCCAGTTAGCTTCACTCGACTACATGTGCACTTGAAATAAACATTGTGAAATGGCAGGACGCTTGTGGCGGTTGCACTCAGTTGTAGCATATGATAGCAATATTTTATGTTATTACACACACACACACACACACACACACTCACACATACACACACATGCATATACACACCTCCACCCACACATATATATATACACACATACACACATACACATATATACACATATATACAGATACACACACATATATATATATATGTGTGTGTGTGTATATATATGTGTATATATATATATATATATATATATATATATATATATATATATATATAT
>NC_069008.1:14083293-14089091 GCF_001194135.2 Octopus bimaculoides | reverse complement strand
TCTCTCTCTCTCTCTCTCTCTCTCTCTCTATATATATATATATATATATATATATATATATAATGAGTGTATATATGTGTGTGTGTGTATATATAGGCATCTATGTATATGTAAGCGTGCAAAAATATATATAGAGATTTATAATTTATGTATGTACTCATGTATGCATATATGTGTGTTTGTGTGTGTGTATATATACATACATATACACACACACATGTATGTATATATCTTAAATAGTCTATGGTTATTGCTTCACACACAGAAATATATGTATACAAACATGTATACGTACATATATATACATACATATATATATATATATATATGTATATATATATATATATATATATATATATATATATATATATATATATATATATATATATATATATATATATATATATATATATATATACACATACATACGTACATACATACGTAAGCACATATGTACGTACATATGTACATACATACATACATACATACATACATACATACACACACACACACACACGCACACACACACATATATGTATGTATTTATGTATCATTATTTGTGTGTGCAGATAAAGATGCTGGACTAGGTCATGAAAGTTACAGAAAGAGTTGTAGCCCAGTTGATTAAGAACAGAAGTTGACCAGATCAGATGCAGTTTTGGTTTTGTAGCAAGGAGAAATACTACGGGTGCCATCATTCCTAGTTAAACAACTGCAAGTGAAGTATTTAGCCAAAAGCAAGCTGCTGTATTCAGCATTCATTGACCTGGAGACAGCCTCCAACAGATCCCCTTGCTCTGTTACCTGATGGTCTCAAAGAGGGTTTTGTGTAGACAAACATATTTTTAGAGCTGTACGAGCAGGTGTAAGGGTGCTGTCAGTAGAGTGGGAGTAAGCCAGGAGTACTCTGACAAATTTACTGTCTGATTAGGAGTTCACCAGGGCTCAGTTCTCGGTCCTTTCTTAATCAACATTGCCCTCCAGGCTGTCACAGAGGAATTTATATGACTGGCTGCCTGTGGGAACTGTCATAGGCTGATGACTTTGTTCTTATATTGAGATCTGTTGCAAAATCAGAAGAGAAATTCCAAGGATAGAAGCAAAACCTGGAATCAAAGGGCCATAAAGTTAACCTAGTGAAGACCAAAGTTGCTGTGAGCAAGAAAGCAAATAAGTCTCCCTTTCTGTCGAGTAAATAACCCTGTTCAATATGAAGGAAAGGTGTTGGAAGAAATTCCGTTTGCATGAGAGGTGCACTGATATCACAGGTGGGTTATCAAAGAAAGATGCATAGGTACAATAAACACTAAAGACATATGAGAAATAAATTTTCTCAAATGCCTAAGAGGCTCCCTAGGGGTTGTGCATAATTTCTGTTACCTAGGCAACGAAATTAGCAGTGAAGAGGATATTCTGGAAGTATAGTTGCTAGAATAAGAATAAAATGGAGAAAGTTCAAAGAACTATTACCTCTGTTGGCAACAAATAGCCTCTCTGTCGGGTGAGAGGTAGATTGTATGCTTGTGTGTAAAGGCTATGCTCAGGGCTGGATTAAGACCCATTGAGGCCCTAAGCACTTAAAAGATTTTGGTGTCCCCATAAAAGATTATGTAATTCAAAATATAAACAATAACAAACCATAAAATAAATTTTTATTTTTCAAAACAAAACGAAACATTAAGAGGGAAAATAATGTTTATTTTTGTATACTTCCACTTCATTTATATTTGAAAAGTTTCCTCCTACGTTTTTGAATTGCAAAGTCTTTGATCAGATCCTCAAAATTAATCTTAGGTAACACATCTGAATCTATACTTAGTTGAGATAAACGCATCCTGAATATTATTTTAGCAATTTTAAAGTGATTTATTTTGTGCCGTAAACCATTTACCATTTCTGTGATGGTGCCCCACACCTTCCCGTAATGCCCTAAGCACATGCTTATTTTACTTCATGGTTAATCCAGTGCTGACTCTGCTCCTTGGTAGTGAGGTGACGAGACATAAAAAGAAGGTGAAACATATAGTGGAGTTTTGATGACCAAGACAGAGAGAAAGGGTAAAGAAAGGGAAAGAGAGTATGGTTAGACCCAGGATGGGAATACCAGCAGCATACAGGCTCTTGCTATGCAATTGAATAAAGCATGAAGTTTCTTTAGGCTATACTACTACACTGAATTCTTTTGAGCCATATTATCTGATTGAGATACTGGTTTATGTATTATATATACTCCATATGTGGAGGTGCAATGGCCCAGTGGTTTGGGCAGCGGACTCGCGGTCATAGGATAGCGGTTTCGATTCCCAGACCGGGCGTTGTGAGTGTTTATTGAGCGAAAACACCTAAATCTCCACGAGGCTCCGGTACGGGGTGGTGGTGAACCCTGCTGTACTCTTTCACCACAACTTTCTCTCACTCTTTCTTCCTTGTTTCTGTTGTACCTGTAATTCAAAGGGTCAGCCTTGTCACAATGTGTCACGCTGAATATCCCCGAGAACTACGTTAAGAGTACACGTGTCTGTGGAGTGCTCAGCCACTTGCACGTTAATTTCATGAGCAGGCTGTTCCGTTGATCAGATCAACTGGAACCCTCATCGTCGTAACCGACGGAGTGCCACGATACCCCATACAACAAAATGTAAAACAAAACTGCTACAATTAATTGTAATATAAATAAACATTTTAAAACTATGATTCAACTGTAATACTAGTAGAGGTGATTATAAGACCAGAATTCAATTCGATTTAAAAATAACACTATCATCTTCAACTGAATACCAACGCAGGACGCTTGTTTGAATTAGTTTACTTGACAACCGATGGTGGTGTGTTTACGTCCCTGTAACTTAGCAGTTTGGCAAAAGAAACTGATAGAATAAGTACTAGGCTTACAAAGAGTAAGTCCTCTGGTCGATTTGTTCGCCTAAAGACAGTGCTCCAGCATGGCCGAAGTCAGATGACTGAAACAAGTAAAAGAGTAAAGAGTATAAGCAGAGAGGAGGAGGAGAGAGAGAGAGAGAGAAAGAGAGAGAGAAAGAGAGAAAAAGAGAGAGATTGAAAAAGAAGAGATAAACATTACACACATGTATAAACATAACTACTTGATCACAGACATAAACAGAAGAAAGAAAGAAAGAGCGAGAGAGAGGGAGAGAGAGAAAGAAAGAGTGAGAGAGAGAGAGAGAGAGAGAGAGAGAGATGTTACAAGTTATTAATTCAACACAATTGACATGAATACTTTTCCCTCTTTTCCATGCATACACAAAAAGAGAGAAAGAGAGATGGTGTGGGGGACAATGAGTAAAACATTAAAACGTCTGATGTCAAATAAGTCAACATCGACTCAGCACTGCCAAATAAGCGGCACCAAAACAGCTGTGCCGAAACGTCTCAAACCCCAAGTAGGAAGACCTCAAACTAAAGCTGAACTTTATTCGTGCTTGCTTCTCCTCTCACTGTGTGTTTCGTTTTTCTTTTTTGCAGGGATTTAAAAATGGAAAATATTATGTTGGACGAGAAGAAAAAGAACATCAAAATTGTTGGTAAGTACCGGAATATATTTCCCCTTCCACATATCTCTTATATTCCAGGAATTACTGTCGTTGCCGTTTATATTTGTGTTGTTACCATCTTGAGTAAATGCTTCTTAAATGTCAAAGACAAGTTGTTGATAAAGCAAAAAACAAAAAAAAACCCCATCATTTTACAGACAATTAACCTTATCGTTAGAGGTGAAGGTTTATTTTTTTTCTTTCTAGTATTTATATCTATATTACAAGGTGTAGCTATGGCTTTGTGGTGAAGAAACTTGTTTTCCAACTGTTTTGTTTTCGGTTCAGTCTCACAGTGCAGCGCCTTATGTAAGTGTCTTCAACTATAGCCCTGGGCAGATGAAAACTGAAAGAAGTTCATCATCATCATCATCATCATTATCATCATCATCGTTTAATGTCTGCCTTCCATGCTAGCATGGGTTGGATGATTTGACTGAGGACTGGTGAGCCAGATGGCTACACCAGACTCCAATCTGATCTGGCAGAGTTTCTACAGCTGGATGCCCTTCCTAACGCCAACCACTCCGAGAGTGTAGTGGGTGCTTTTACGTGCCACCGGCACAAAGGCCAGTCAGGTAGTACTGGCAATGGCCACACTCAAAATGGTGTATTTTACGTGCCACCCGCACAAGAGCCAGTCCAGGGGCACTGGCAACGATCTCGCTCGAAAGTCCATTATACATACCACAGGCACAAGTGCCAGAAAGGTAACGCTGGGCACAGGTGCCATCACAATTTCGCTTTCGCTTGCCCCAACATACATACATACATGCACTCACCACACACACACACTAGCAACAACACACACATACACACACCCACAAAGAAGCAAACATATGCATATTCACATATAAACACCAATAAATTCACGCATATGCACACATACATACACGCACACACACAAACTATTATCAACACACACACACAAACACCAACACACATGCAAGTATATGAACATGCACATGTACTCACACACACACAAACACTTTCACATACAGACACCAACACACACACAAATATACTCACACACAGTCACACTCACACTCATACACACACACATATAGATGCACAAGCATACATATGCATATGGATAAACACAAACACATTCGCACATACTTACACACACAGACAGTCACATGCACACACGCATATACACAAATACACATACACACAGACAAGCACAAATGCAGGCAGACACACACATATATACATTCACATACACACACCGATACACGTACTCACATACATACGCACACACATCTACTCACGTACACACACACACGCACAAATTAACTCATGTACATTAAGACACATATCTGACCACATACACACATGCACACGCATGCATCTGTTCACATATGTACACACACGCACACATGCATCTGTTCACATACACACACACACATATATACACAAACATCTATTTGTGCACATACACGCAGATTTATGTACATGCACACTCACATACATGTACTCATGTACACAGACATACACACACACACATTAACTCACCTACATACACACACACAAACACTCATGCATTTACCTACGTACATACATACACACACACAGAAAATTCTACACATAAATTCTACTCATACATACACACACCCACACACATTTACCCATGTACATATATACACACGCACAAACATCTACTCATGTACACACACACACACACACACACACATTACTCTCGTACATACATAAACACATACACACACAAAATTCTACTTGCATACATACACACACATTTACTCATGTACATACATACATACATACATACATACATACACACACACATTCACACATTTACTCACGTGTATATACACACACACACACATACAAAATTCTTCTCATGTATATACACACATGCATCTACTCACATATATACACACACATACGCACAAACATTTACTCGCACACACACACACGCACACACACAAACATTTACTTGCATACATACACACACACACACACACTCACACATATTTGCTCACATACACATACGTGCGCACACATCTATTTACATACATACACACTCACATCTTGCATGCATACATACACTTACTCGCGTATACACACACACACACACACACACACACTCACACACACACATGCACACACACACACACATATGCTCATAGGCACATGCATGCACACATGCACGTACTCTTTCAGGCACCATGCATCACAAACTATGCTGCCACCACCACCACCACCAACAACAACAACGCCACCACC
>NC_069008.1:14082710-14083066 GCF_001194135.2 Octopus bimaculoides | reverse complement strand
TTCACACAAACCGACAGCCATCTATCTCCACCGACTCTTTTTATTTTCACCTCCACCACCACCACTGCCTTCACATGCACATTTGCCTCACCCTTCCCCTTCTCCAGCCTCACCATCCTCATCCAGCAAACACACACGCACACACACACACACAGATATATGCATATGTTCATATATGTATATATATATGTGCACACACACGTTCACATATGCACGCATGTCATCAATACTGCTTCTATTGATTTGACAGCTTTGGCGTCTCTGGCAGGCTATGTACACCTCCAGCTAAAAACAAACAAACACACACACACACACACACACACACACACACACACACACACACACACACACACACA
>NC_069008.1:14082384-14082683 GCF_001194135.2 Octopus bimaculoides | reverse complement strand
TATATATATATATATATATATATATATATATATATATATATACACATTTATACACTCTTACACATACATACATACACATATTCATATATGTGTGTGTGTAACAACATATAACATAGTAAGACAAACATACATGTATTTTGTAACACATACACACACATATACTCACATATACATATATATTTATACACAAACACACACATGCATATATATACATAAACATACATTTATATACATATAAATGTGTATATATATATGTATGTGTATGAGTGTATATATATATATATATATATATATATATA
>NC_069008.1:14082146-14082374 GCF_001194135.2 Octopus bimaculoides | reverse complement strand
TATATATATATATATATATATATATATATATATATATGTATACACTCATACACATACATTCATGTATACATATATGTGTGTGAGTGTGTGTGTATAACAACATATAGAAGGACAAACGCATACACACATATGTATATATATGTATATGTATATATATATATATATATACACACAAACAGAGATGCATTTCGTAACACACACACACACACACACACACACACACACACA
>NC_069008.1:14080110-14081884 GCF_001194135.2 Octopus bimaculoides | reverse complement strand
ACACACACACACACACACACATGCACACACACATGCACACGCACACACACACACACACACACACAGATCGATCGATGTAGTTATGATAGCAGAATACGCCATTCCATCATTGCAATACCATGCCGAAAGACCCCAGCATCAAGGACATGTTGAAGAGAAGCAGCCTGGGAAGGAGGGGGAGGTGGAAGGGGAGGAGGAGGAGGAGGAGGAGCAGGAGCAGGAGCAGGAAGATGAAGAGCAGGAGAAGGACGAAGAAGGAGATGTAGAAGAAGAAGAAGAAGAAGAAGAAGAAGGTGGAGGAGACAACAACAAAGAGGGAGAGGAGGAGAAAGGGGAGCGAGAAGAGGGGAGATGAAGAAGACAAAGAAAAACAAGACAAAGAAGAGGGATGAGAAAAAGAGGAAGAAGTACAAGAAGAGTGAGAAGAAGAAGAAGAAGAAGAAGAAGAAGAAGACGAAGAAGAAAATGAAGAAGAAGAAGATGAAGAAGAAGAAGAAGAAGGAGATGAAGAAATGATGGCTGGCACTTGGTGGCGCTGCCTACTCTCAGCTGTATCTATGGCGGTGGTGTAAAAATATTGGTAATGCTGTTGGTGCTGGTAGAGGTGGTGGTGTTGGAGGTGATGGTGGTGGTGGTGTCGGTGCTTCTTGTCATGTTGGTTATAGTGGTGGTTGTTGTTATGGCAGCAGTGGTGGTAGTGGTCGCTAGGGCGTCTGTGACGGTAGTGGCGATGGTGACGACGATGACGACGATGATGATGATGATGATGATTAGAGTGGAGGAGTGCGTAGTGGTGTTGGTGTTGTAGTTGTTGTTGTTAGTATTGGTGGAGGTGGTGGTGGTGAGGATGGAGGTTGATTGCAATGAACTATTATATCTATATAAAATGCATATGTGCATGCATGCACACCCACGTGTGTGTATACACATGTGCACATGCACAGATATGAACACACCCACATGCACATAGATTCAAATGCAATCACATACGCAAACTCACACAAACATCCATACACTCACACACATGCACCTATATACACATACACATATACAAACATATGCATACATACATACATGCATACATACATACATATATACATACGTGTATGCATACATACATGCATACATACAAACATACATGCATACATACATGCATACATACATACATGCATACATACATACATACATAAATACATGCATACATACATACATACATACATACATACATACATACATACATACATACATACATACATACATACATACATACATACATACATACATACATACATACATACATACATACATACATACATACATACATACATACATACATACATGCATTCATTCATACATACCTACATACATAATCATACATACATGCACACATACATAAATACATACATGCACACATACATATATACATACATACATAGAGGGGCAAACATACAACGCGCACTCAAAAACACACACACACACACATACCTAGTGGTTGGGGAGTGGTTCTCCCGATCGCTAGATAGCTACTTCAGTTCGCAGTTCAGGTCGCTCGTCGTGCTCTTGAGCGAAACATTTTATTTCACATTGCTCCAGGCCCCTCAGCTGTAAAAGGGTCAACCCTACAATGAACTGGTTTTCTGATAAGGGTGAATGATGGCCTACTTGCCCAGTCATCAGCTAAAATGATGCAAAGTGCATTGTGACCAGTGACGTATAACCACATCTGACAGTCCACTCAATCACGCAATAACTATATATATATATATATATATAT
>NC_069008.1:14078347-14079649 GCF_001194135.2 Octopus bimaculoides | reverse complement strand
TATATATTTGTGTGTGTGTGTGTGTGTGTACAGGTAGCTGGATAAATAGATAGATACCTTTACTAAAGAACCGCTTCGGTCATGACTGACCATGGGATTGCACCTAGAATGTTCCCTTCTGAAACACAAGTCCAGGTAAGGTTGTTTACGGAAGACCAGCAGTTGCCCATGCATACCAGCCTCCCCTCTCCACACCACTGATGTTATTTATGGGAAAGGCAAAGGGGCCGATACGGCTTGGCACCAGTGACGTCGCAACTCATATCTGCAGCTGAGTGAACTGGGGCAACGTGAAATAAAGTGTCTTGCTCAAGAACACAACGCACAGCCCGGTTCAGGAATTGAACTCACTACCTCATGATTGTGAGTCTGACGCTCTAACCACTGAGCCAGGCACCTTCACAACTACTGCTATAAAGACCCCCTTCAGTCACAAATGACCATGGGATCGTACCAGAAGGTCCCCCCACTCCCAAGATACAAGTCTAGGGCAGGTTGTTTATGGAAGACCAACACTCGCCCATGCATATGAGCCTCTCCATTCCTGGCCACCAATGTTATTCAAGGCAAAGGCTGATACTGCTTGGCACAAGTGATGCCGCGTCTCATTTCTACTGCTCAGTGAACTGGAGCAACGTGAAATAAAGTGTCTTGCTCAAGAACACAACACACAGCCCGGTTCGGGAATTGAACTCACTACCTCATGATTGTAAGCCCAATGCTTTAACCACTGAGCATGTGCCTTCACATAGATACATTTCATATATGTATGCATAAATATCGTGTGAAGGCATATGGCTTAGCGGTAAGGGTCTTTGGTTTGTAACCATAAGAGCATAAGTTCAATACCCAACAGCATGTTGTGCCCTTGAGCAAGACACTTCATTTCACATTGTACCTGTGCACTCAGCTGGCCAAAATGAGTAGTAGATGTATTTCAAAGGGCCAGTTTTATCGCATTTTGTGTCACACCAAATTTCTCTGATACCTACATTAAGGATAGGTGTGTCTGTGGAGTGCTCAGCCACTTCCATGCTAATTTCATCAACTAGGACCCTTACTGTTATAACTGATAGGGAGCCAGTTTACACTTATATATATTTCATAAATGTATACATACCCTAAGGTGGAGGCACTTGACTTAGTAATTAGACCAGCGTTTCTCAACCTTTTTACCCTTGCGTAACCCTTAAAATAAGGAAATCCTGCACCCCAAAAACTATATGCCATATCATTCTCATATTTTTTCATCATAGTTCACATAGTAAATATCATATATGGGGGTCTTAAAAGACATGTTAG
>NC_069008.1:14074131-14074721 GCF_001194135.2 Octopus bimaculoides | reverse complement strand
TATATATATATACATTTATATATATATATGTGTGTGTGTGTATATATGTTTGTGTGTCTATGTTTGTCCCTTGCAACATCGCTTGACAACCGATGCTTCTGGGTTTACGTCCCCGTAACTTAGCGGTTCAACAAAAGAGACCAATAGAATAAGTACTAGGCTTACAAAGAATAAGTCCTGGGGTGATTCGCTCGACTAAATGCGGTGCTCCAGCATGGCCACAGTCAAATGACTGAAATGAGTAAAAGTGTAAAAGAGTAAAAAAACTTCATTTCACATCGGTGCATTCCACTCAGCTGGCTAAAGTGAGTAATCCTGCAGGAGACTGGGGTCCTGTCCAGGGAGGAATATACAGTGTGTCCCCAAAAGACTGACATAATTTGAAATATGGATATCTGAGTAACTACATGTCTGAGGCAAACAAAATTAAATAGGTTTCATGTTGAACAATAAAAGATTTATTATATAAAAATCAAATAAAGCCTTGTGAGTGGATTTGGTAGAGAGAAACTGAAAGAAGCCCAACGTGTATATATATCTATGTGTGTGTGTTTTTGTGTCTGTGTTTGTCCCCCCCCCCCCATCATCAC
>NC_069008.1:14070271-14073463 GCF_001194135.2 Octopus bimaculoides | reverse complement strand
CAAAGGAACCAGGAAACTATCTTTGTGCTTCTAACAGAGTTATGAGGTATCAAAAAGTTCCAGGATTAGTTGTTTAATTAAAAATAACTTATTTACCTAAGTTTTAACATCTTCTCCTTCAGAATAGTCACTTTGTGCAGTGATGGACCAGTCCAAACATTCCTGTTACTTTTGGAATGTAGTCTGGAAGTTAATTGGCAAAAGCACTTCGAAGACTTTCTGCAGTTCACCCTGGGTCGCGACAACAGTCTTAAAACAGTGACCTTTGAGCTGCATTATCATCTTGTGGAAGAGGTGGAAGTCTGCAAGTGGTAAATTTGTTGAATAGGGTGGGTGTGGAAGCAATACCATGTTGTTTTTGGTGAGAAATGTTAAGAAGAAAGCTCGGTAAAGAATCCAGTTCTTTGCACCCCACAGATCCGGTTGCTTTCGCCATACGCCTTCCCTCAAATGCTTCAAAACATTGTTTATTGTCCTCCGACAATCCTCATGTTGAAATTGATGAATCTTATCCACATTTCTAAGGGTGACATTTATGGCAGGTCTTCCAGATCATTCCTCATCTTCCAGATCATTCCTCATCTTCCAGGGATGTCCTTCCACTTTTGAAGCACCAGTGCCACTCAAATCATTGCATACAACTCATTGCTTCATCATTGTAATCTTGTCAAAGTGTGCTCAATGACTCTAGAGCAGACTTCCCTAGTTTAATGCAACATTCCACATTGGCTCCTTGTTCCAACTTTCTGTCCATAGCAAAAATCGCAGACTACAACATACACGTGATCACAGAATCACAAATTTCACAACTTGCAAACTAAACACAGCAATGTCGCTCAGCACACTGTCTCATGAAGGTCCCTGCTAGCTCTCACTGTGCATGCAACTGTGTGCTGCCATCTGTTGGCACACTACAGAACTAATCCATGAACGTTTTGATACCACCTCATATGTGGATTAACCACATGTTAATATGTATTTGTGTGTTTGGGGCAGCAGGCTGGCAGAACTGTTAGCAGGCTGGGTGAAATGCTTTGTGGTATTTCATCTGCCGTTGTATTCGGAGTTCAAATTCCATTGAGGTCAACTTTGCCTTTCATCCTTTCGGGGTCGATTAAATAAGTACCGGTTAGGGTGACTGCGCTGGTGGTAATGGTGGTGGTGGTGGTGGTGGTAATGTTAGAAGTAAAGGGGGAACAGTTACTGTCATGTTGCTGGTGGTGTTGGTGGTGGTGGAGGTGGTGTTGGTGGTGGTGGAGGTGGTGGTAATGTTAGGAGTAAAGGGGGAACAGTTACTGTCATGTTGCTGGTGGTGTTGGTGGTGGTGGAGGTGGTGTTGCTGCTGGTGGTAGTGGTGGTCATGTTAGGAGTAGAGGGGCAACAGTTAATGTCATGGTGGTAGTTGCGGTAGACTGGTGGTTTTGGTAGTGTGTTGGTAATAGTTTTTGGTGGAGGTTATGATCCTGCTGATAACGACGGCTTTGGTGTTAGTAATGGCAGTGATGATGGTGGTGGCGGCGATGGCTGTGGTGGTGGTGGTGGTAGTGGTGGCAGTGGCTGTGGTGGTGGTGATGGTAATGATGGTGATAGCAGTGGGGTTGTTGAAATAAAGTTGTAGTCTGCGATGGCTAGTGGTGGTGGTGGAGGTAGTAGTGGTAATGGTAGTGGTAGTGGTAGTGGTAGTGATGAGGATAGTGATGGTGGTGGTTGTTGTGGTGGTAGTGTGGTCATGATGGAGGTGGTGGTAGTAGTGGTGGTAGTGGTAGCAATGTGGCAGCAGTGGTGGTATTAGTGGTGGTGGTGGTGGTGGTGTTAGCAGTGGTAGTGTTTGTTTGTTTGTTTGTTGTATTGACAGCAGCAGAAGTGGTCGAGGTTCTGTGTAGGTTGTGTGTACCAGTTCACCTTAAGCCTTTCCATTTCGTAATCAGTCGAGATTTTCACAAGAATCAATATGTCTAGATATACAACACGAGATGAAGTGTTTCACACCAAATTTTCATCTCAAAAATTTTTCTATTTTCACTTCTATATTCATCATCATCATCATCATCATCGTTTAACGTCCGCTTTCCATGCTAGCATGGGTTGGACGGTTTGACTGGCGACTAGTGAGCAAGATGGCTGCACCAGGCTCCAATCTGATTTGGCAGAGTTTCTACAGCTGGATGCCTTTCCTAATGCCAACCACTCCAAGAGTGTAGTGGGTGCTTTTACGTGCCACCGGCATGAAGGCCAGTCAGGCGGTACTGGCAATGGCCACGCTCAAATGGTGCTTTTACGTGCCACCGGCATGAAGGCCAGTCCAGCAGCACTGGCAATGCCTTCGCTCGAATGTTGTTTTCCACTTACAACTGGCACAAATGCCAGTAAGGCAACGCTGGTAATGATCACGCTTGAATGGTGCTTTTTATGTGCTACCTGCACGGGGTCCAGTCAGCAGCCCTGGCAACGATCACACTCGGATGGTGCTCTTAGCGCTCCACTAGCATGGATGCCAGTCATGCGGTGCTGTCATCAAATTTGATTTCGATTTCACTTGCCTCGTTATTTCAATTTTTTCTTTCATTATTAGTGAGGAGGCAGAGACGTTAGCACGCCGGCGAAATACTTGGTGGTATTTCGTATGTCTTCCCATTCTGAGTTCAAATTCCGCTGTGGTTGATTTTGCCTTTCATCCTTTCGGGGTCAATAAATTAAGTGCCAGTTACACAATGGGGTCGCTGTAATTGACTGGTCCCCTACCCCAAAATATTTCAGGCCTTGTGCTTTTGTAGAAAGGGCTATTTTTAAGGTCGCAAGCTGGCAGAACTGTTAGCACGCCGGCTGAAATGCTTAGCGGTATTTCGTCTGTCTTTACGTTCTGAGTTCAAATTCCGCCGAGGTTGACTTTGCCTTTCATCCTTTCGGGGTCGATAAATTAAGTACCAGTTGCATACTGGGGTCGATCTAATCGACTGACCCCCACTCTCCAAAAATTTCGATCCTTGTGCCTAGAGTAGAAAAAGTTATTATTATTATTAAAGACGTCGCACAGTATACAATATCATGAGGTTGTTGATTGAAGATATTGCATCTACCGGGAGTTTGTACTGTCTGTCTAGTCACAACAAGGCCCTCAGATGCACAATAAACGTGCAGTTCCAAGTAATGCCATCTTTTGCAATACACCTAGATTATAGGGTATTTCTAAGG
>NC_069008.1:14066442-14067005 GCF_001194135.2 Octopus bimaculoides | reverse complement strand
TATCATCATCATCATTATTGTCGTTTAACGTCTGCTTTCCATGCTGGCATGGGTTGGACAGTTTGACTGAGGGCTGGCAAGCCAGAAGGCTGCACTAGGCTCCAATCTGATCTGGCAAAGTTTCTACAGCTGGATGCCCTTCCTAATGCCAACCACTCCAAGGGTGTAGTGGGCACTTTTTGCATGCCGCTGGCATGGGACCAGTCAGGCAGCACTGGCAGCGACCATGCGCAAAGGTGCCTTATACGTGCCACCAGCATGGGGCGCCAGTCAGGTGGCACTGGCATTGACCCCACTCGGTTCATTTTACATGCCACCGGCACGGGTGCCAGTCAAGTGGTACTGGCATCGGCCACACACACACACATATATATATCTATATATATATATACATATATATATAAAGTAAGATTCAGTTGAATTAGGTTCTTAAGTTGAAGCACCAAGTCAGTCCGGTATTATCCGTAGAGCTCGAAGTAAGGTGAATATAATCAAAATAAGCAACAGGCTATCAAGTAGTGATGCTGTTGCTTATTTTGATTATATATATGTGTATATATATA
>NC_069008.1:14064924-14066370 GCF_001194135.2 Octopus bimaculoides | reverse complement strand
TATATAAATAATCAGAAAATGGAGAAAACTTTTGATTAACAATCAAACAAATTGACCAACATTGCTTGATTATTTTTTAATACAAAACGTATTAAAAAATAATCAACCGATGTTGGTCATTTTATTTGTTTGTTTATCAAAAGTTTTCTCTATTTTCTGATTAACTAAATTTGATTCCTGATAAACTTTTGTTTATTGTGTTGTTACGTGTACCCTATGAGCATACTGTGCCTGAATACCCAGGCCCAGGGATAGCACAGGTAATTAAAACTGACAGTAAGAACAGATACTATTATCCCTTAGATGGTTATTACAACCGCTAACTCTGCTTACCTATATATATATATATATATATATATGAAATCCAAAATACCTGTCATGATTACATATCTGATAAGGGTACACCAGGCACGCACATCACAATCATATGTACATGATACGGCCAACTCAAATTACACTGCAGGGGCCACTTCAATCACAGAAATTTTTTTGAGGGCCGCTTGTATATTGACAGAATTGAAAGCATTTTGCTTTCTCATGCTGTTATTGCAATAATGAATGAATGATCGTTGATTCAACATGAAATGTTATCCACTACGCCATATGCCTGTGGGCATATGGCGTAGTGGATAAGAGCGCAGGCTACTAACCCCAAGATTCTGAGTTCGATTTCAAGCAGTGACCTGAACACTAACAACAACAACAACAACAACAATAATAATAATAATAATAACATTGAAAAATACCTTAAAAATGAGAACTCAGGTTCGAAATTTCCCCAAGACACCTGATGAAGGCTGGAGGGTATATCAGCCGAAATGTTGTGTTAACAACAAACAAGATGAGGACAAATATCCGTCGAATGTAAATACTGTAAATAATGTATCTTTATTTGCTACTTGTCATTACAATCATTAATTTTTGATGAAATTTTTAAAATGTTTAAATAAACCCATTTCAAGAAAGTATCAAGATAAAAGTCTGCAGGCTGCATGTGGCCCACGGGCCTCAGGTTGGACAGCCCTGGTTTAGAGACTCCCTCACCAGCTTGAGGTTGTTATTGCTGAATGCAGCAGTCAGCCGTTAGTAGAGTAAACGGACCTCTATATGAAAAGACAATCCATTTATGACCACCTCCCATTTCTAGGTCTGCATAAGACTACATTAAGACTACATGATGATAATGATGATGATGATGATGATGACAACGACAGTGATGTGACTGATTTCAATGATGACAATGATGATGATGGTAATGATGATGATAGTGATGATGATGATGATGATGATGATAAGCTGTGCTATGAGAGAATATTCGAGAGCTATTTCTACCATGCAGAAAGGGGCCTCATGTCGGCTCGTTGTATGGTGATGTATGGGGTGGGTGGACGGTGGGGAGGGTGTAAGGTTGTTGTTGTTGTTGTTGTTGTATGAAGCTAATTTTTC
>NC_069008.1:14063049-14063568 GCF_001194135.2 Octopus bimaculoides | reverse complement strand
ATTATCTTCTGCCGGAGCCACAGAATCATATTCAGTCCTTTTAGATAAAGAAGGATGCAAACCCTGGTATAATGATAGTAAAAATGGCCCTGGATTGTCATGGTTGGCCCATCTTTAAACAGGGTTTGCTTGAGGCTAAACAGCATGTGTGTGTGTGTGTGTGTGTGTGTGTGTGTGTGTGTGTGTGCTTGCATTGTAGTGACCGTTTCTATGTGTCTATGTTAAAATGAATGTGTGTGTACATTTGTGTGTGTGTGTATGTGTGTATTTGAATACAAGTATGTGATTGTTTGAGTGTGTTTAAGTACTTCTGTATGTATATTACATGTGTGTGTGTGTGTGTGTGTGTGTGTGTGTGTGTACGCATGTGCTTGAGTGATAAGATGCATTTCTGTATGTGTGTGTGTGTATGTATGTGCATGTTAATATACAATCATGTGTTTGTGTGTGTGTGGACTTGAATAGTTGTGTGTGTGTATATATATGTGTGTGTGTGTGTATGTGTGTGTATGTGTGCGT
>NC_069008.1:14062408-14063039 GCF_001194135.2 Octopus bimaculoides | reverse complement strand
TATATATATGTGTGTGTGTGTGTGTGTGTGTATGTGTGTGTATGTGTGCGCGTGTGTGTGTGTGGGTGTGTTAATATGCAAATGCATGTGTGCATGTATTTGAATAACTATGTGTGCATGTGTGCACATGTTTGTGTGACAGCATGTATGTGTGTGTATTTCAAGTGTGTATGCATGTATCTATGTATATTTATGTATCTGTTTTGAGTGTGAGTACATTTGTGTGTGTGTGTGTGTTAAGCTGCATATGTATGTGTGTGTGTGTGTATGTGTGTGTATGTTTTGTATATATACTTCTATGTGTGTGTGTGTATATATCTGTGTGTGTGTGCTGATGCAGGTGTGTGTATATGTGTGTGTATATGTGTGTGTTAAGCCGTGTATGCGCCTGTGTGTAGATGTGTGAGTGAGTTTTCCTGTGTATTAATCTGCATGTGCATATGTTGTGTGTGTGTGTGTATATAGATGCAGGTATGTGTGTGCATCTGTAGATGTGTGTGTGTGTGTGTGTGTGTGTGTGTGTGTGTGCAGTGAGAATGTTTGTTTTGTTCATGTTGCAGCAGCTGATGGAATGTAATTAAAAAAAATAATTAATATAAATAGGAGGGGCTCCCATCCCCCACACACATGC
>NC_069008.1:14060718-14061475 GCF_001194135.2 Octopus bimaculoides | reverse complement strand
ACCCCCACCACTACCACCACCACCACCACCACTACCACCACCATCAAACACTGCCGATGTTTTCTAAAAGCTGCAGCCCTCCCCCGACCATCGTCAGCCTTCTTACCATCACCACTGTCATCATTAGCATCATCATTAGTAGCAGCAGCAGCAGCAGCAGCAGTTACAGCAGCAACAGCATCTTGAGTGGTAGGATGGCATGATTTAAGGGAGACTTAGCTATGATTTGTAGAATGTCAAAATATGATGGAGGGTTTCTATAACATGCATACAACACTTACATACGGTACATCCATCCATCCATCCATCCATCCATATATACATACCTACATACAGTACATATACACACATACGTACATGCATACACACACACACATGCACACACATATACATATACACACATACGTACATGCATACACACACACACACACACACACACACACACACACACACACGGTGAGCGGTGAGCTGGCAGAAACGTTAGCACGCCGGGCGAAATGCTTAGCGGTATTTCGTCTGCCGCTACGTTCTGAGTTCAAATTCCGCCGAGGTCGACTTTGCCTTTCATCCTTTCGGGGTCGATTAAATAAGTACCAGTTATGCACTGGGGTCGATATAATCGACTTAATCCGTTTGTCTGTCCTTGTTTGTCCCCTCTGTGTGTAACCCCTTGTGGGTAGTAAAGAAATAACACATACATACATGCATACATATATACACACATGAATGCATACACACACACACACGTACATACATA
>NC_069008.1:14055468-14060617 GCF_001194135.2 Octopus bimaculoides | reverse complement strand
ACATACGCATACAGTACATATGCACATACATACATACATGCATACATACATACATATGTACATACATGCATGCATACACAAACACATATGTACACACATACAGTACATATACACATACATACATACATACATGCATACATACATGCATATATACATATATACATACATGCATACACACACACATATACATACATGGATACATACATACATACACATACATACAATGCAGACAATACATACATGCGTACAATATATACATGGCCACACACACACACACACACACACACACACACACAAGCATATGTGATTACGTGATTTAGCTGCTCACTTTACAACCACATGTTTCTGAGTTCAGTCCCACAGTACGCTATGGCACTAGATGGAAATTGTGTAGAGGCCCGATATGTATATATATGTATATATATATGTATGTGTGTGTGTGTGTGTGTGTGTGTGTGTGTGTGTGTACATATATTTATATATATATATACATACATAATGGACTCTCCTGTCATTAGACGATGTATGTGGGTTCAACAATTCCTTACTGAACAACCGCACGGATGATTTGTTTATAGTGATCAAATGTTTGTGTAGACATGAGCTTGCTCCCTCCATCAAATTGACATTACCTGTACAGGTGCAACCGAGTGCCACATGTCGGATGTCAAAGTGATCACAGAGCAACATGAAATGACGTGCTTTGCTCAAGAACACAAAGCAACGCCCAGTCTAGGAATTGAACTCATAATCTCACAATCAGGAGTGCAACACCCGAACCACTAAGCCATGCACATACACACTTACATACATACATATACATATCCACACACACACACACACACACACACACACACACATACATACATACACACACATATGTCCATTGTCTATGATGGCATGTATATATATATATATATATATATATATATATATATATATATATATATATATTACCTGAATATTATAGTATTAAGTATCCATCATGGCTGGTCTTACTAATCGGTTTCGCACAAAAAATACAATGGAGTGTTAGGCAACAAACCGATTATAGAAATACGCTCATCAGAGGTAGCTGACATGGAAGGGAATATGGCGACTGCTTTCCACTGCCAGAGGTGGATTAACACAACTGGTTGGCATCGGCTGTAAAAAAGTGATGAAATGAAAAAAGGTCCAGGGGATTTTGCTAGGAGTTATGTCCCTTTGTTAGGTGTGTTGTTGAGCTGGCACGAGTCATCACTGGAGTGGAGATAGTTTGTATTAATAATGTGGTTTCTGTGCGGGAATGAGGTGTATGGTGTGTGTTGTGGCGTTATATGTCTAAATTTTTCTGTGGGTGTTATATTTATAAACTTTTCTGGGGGTGTAGATATGTGTGTGTGTATATTACAATAACCAATAATATGTTGTGCATGTACAGTAATATTACGATCATGAAATTAGCATTAGCTTATCCCACTCTTTCTCGGAGAACGCCCAGGAACCTTTTGTGGGACCCTAGGGTGCCAGGGAACCCCAGTTAAGAAACACTGGTCTACAGCCTCAGTTGGTCACACTTAGAAATCCAGCTGCAAAGCGTAATGAAGGTCGCTTCTGACAGAACCCTATGGAGGAAGTGCCTGAGGACGCTACCTCCATCACCCTCCCAGGAATCGGGGAATGAAGATGGATTGATGGATGGGTTTGTTCCTTATTTTAACACTGGTCGCAGAGCTTGGTTTGGTAATTACAGGAGGATATCAAAATTATTTGTACCACATCTACTAAAAACAGGAAAGAAAAAACAGGTGCAGGAGTGGCTGTGTGGTAAGTAGCTTGCTTACCAACCACATGGTTCCGGGTTCAGTCCCACTGCGTGGCAACTTGGGCAAGTGTCTTCTGCTATAGCCTTGGGCCAACCAAAGCCTTGTGAGTGGATTTGGTAGACGGAAACTGAAAGATGCCCATCGTATATATGTATATATATATGTGTGTGTGTGTTTGTGTCTGTGTTTGTCCCCCTAGCATTGCTTGACAACTGATGCTGGTGTGTTTATGTCCCCGTCACTTAGCAGTTCGGCAAAAGAGACCGATAGAATAAGTACTAGGCTTACAAAGAATAAGTCCTGGGGTCGATTTGCTTGACTAAAGGCGGTTCTCCAGCATGGCCGCAGTCAAATGACTCACACAAGTAAAAGAGTAAAAGAGTAATGTGTCATGGTGGGGAAAAAGATGCAAATCTGGGGGTGAGCGATCATCTTAAAACTCAATGGGATTCGACTTGGAGGAGGTTTGTCTATGTCTGCTATTTCTAGCCGATCAAGTGACCACGTCGAGTGCCCTCCTTTTCCAATGACTCAACTCTAATATCTAGTTTACAAATCCAGGTCAGATCGGCCTGTCTGTGTTTCTCCAATCAACCGGACATCATCAGCTGTCATGTTTTTGCATTTGCAGTGAGAAAAAATGTGTGCACTGTTTGTGTGATGTAGAAAGTACTGGAGCAGCAACAACAATGAAGACAAAAAAACACCTCCACCACCACCACCACCACCACCAACAACAACAACAACAGCAACAATAACCACCACTACTATTACTTCCAACACTGCCACTGCAACTACTACTACTACTACTACTACTACTACTACTACTACTACTACTACTACTACTACTACTATGACGATGACAACGACAACGACGACGACCACCACCACCACCACTACTACTACTAGTTAAGAAGTTTGTGTTACAAACTACTGGCCTTTGTGTTCAATTCAAAACTGTGGCGCCAGTTCAACCTAAGCCTTGGGGTTGAAATTTGGTAGAGGGAAACTGAAAGAAGCCTATTGTGTGTTTGTCTGAGTGCATGTGTGTATGTGTTTGCGTGTGCATATATACGTACAAATATATATATATATATGTTGTGTGGTAAGAAGCTTGCTTCCCAACCACATGGTTCCGGGTTCAGTCCCACTGCGTCACACCTTGGGCAAATGTCTTCTACTATAGCCTTAGACTGGCCGAAGCCTTGTGAATGGAAACTGAAAGAAGCTCGTCGTGTGTGTGTGTGTGTGTGTGTATGTATGTGTCCACTAGCACTTCACAACTGGTGCTGGTGTATTTTTGTTCCTGTAATGTAGCAGTTCAACAAAAGACACCAATAGAGTAAGTACTAGGCTTCAGAAATAAGTCTTGCACCCGACAAATTCTCCAAAAGTACTGATGAGATAAAAAAGAAAAAAACACACCTAACAAACTATTTCAAACCTTAAGAACCAAACAGTTACGTACTTCGTGGTATAACATGATTTTTGTCCTTGGGTAGCAACTGTAATTTTCTATTTGCTTACCCCTAGAAAGTATGGAAAATGACTAATATTTCCTTCAAACTTTTCTTACATTTATTCAAATCCCTCTCAACACATGGCTCTGATGCTCCCCCACTACTCCTGCTCATCATCAGAGATGCACATATTGTCAGCCTCTAAGATACATGCTCAAGTGGTTAAGGTCAAGCAACTGACAAGCAAATCTGTGGCATTGAGCAGAATATTTGCTATAATGATATTTCTGCGTCAGCAACTCAGTACTGAATCTGTCTGAAATGCAACTGAAAATAGGTCAGTTTCAAAACATTAATGTCCAGGTAACAAAGGCAAAGTTTGAAGGGAATAGTAGTCATTTCCTTTGATTTCTAGATAGAAACAAATAGGAAATAACATTTACTGACCAGAGACAAAAGAAAACCAAGAGCGCTCAGAGAGCACAAACCTCTGCCAAGGCAACACCAATGTCCTCTCAATGATTAGCCAGGGATTATTTTTTAAATGAGAATATCTGAAATAAACTCGACTGCTCTCACAAACGAGAATACTAAAAATGAACCTGACCGCTCTCAAAAACTAAGTAAAACAAAAAACGGAAAAATAATCCTGAATCCTTGTTCGGTACCAGATCAATCCCAAAATCTAATCAGTTTGTGCCAGTCATGAGGCCAAATATCACTGACCGTTTCATCCAAATCCATCCAGCAGTTCTTGAGATATCTTGTCCACAGACAAACAAACAAACGTGACTGAAAACAGTACCTCTGCCTTTGCTAAGGCAGAGCTAATAAATAAAAATTTTGTTACACACTGTTATCAGTTATTTTTAAAATTTCACTCTCAGGTTATTTCAAACATTATAACCATTTGATTAATTAATGAATTAATTATCACATTTTAATTAATGCTGCTTAGCATAGTTCTAATGAGAATTCATACGATGGAAGATATGCTATTCTTTTTTCTCAACTCAGGTGTAATCACCCTCGCTCCCCACCGCAAACAAACAACCTCCACCTTTCTCTTCACACACACAAGTTGACTTTGCCTTTCATCCTTTCGGGGTCAATAAAATACAAACCAGTGGAACACTGGGGTCGATATAATCAACTAGTCCCCTCCTCCTAAAGATTTAAGGCCTTGTGCCTATAGTAAAAAGAATTATTATTATTATCATCATTATTATTATTATTATTATTATTATTATTATTATTATTATTAGTTGTCAACAAGTTAACTATTTCGCCAATCAACTAATCAATTGTGTTAATTGTGTAGCCAATCATTCAATTAGCTAATTTTGTCAAAGTCGTTTCGTCACTATTTGCAACCTGATCTGTGGACACGCCCTCTCTGATAGACAAACCGAGCTAATTGATTGTTTGACCGAATGATTAACGAAACAATTGATTAGTTACTCAGTTTAATATATAAAATTGAGGGATCTTGTCCTGCAAGTTACTTGGTGAGCTTACTGCTGCTGAGGCCACATTAAAAGAAAAGGGGACCCAATACACCTTGTAAAGTGGTGGGTGTTAGGAAGGGCATCCAGCTGTAAGAAGTGTAGAAACCCTGCCGAAACAGAGAGCAGAGCTTCGGTGCAGTCTTCGGACTTGGAAAGCGGGCATTAAATGATGGTGATGATGATGATGAGGATGATGATGATGATGGATGATGGATGATGGTGATGATGGATGATGGATGATGGATGATGATGATGGTGATGATGATGGATGATGGTGATGATGGTGGTGTTGGTGGTGGTCGTGATGATGATAGTGATGGTGATGATGATGATGATGATGATGATGATGATGATGATGATGATGATAATGATG
>NC_069008.1:14051747-14055303 GCF_001194135.2 Octopus bimaculoides | reverse complement strand
TGACATTGTCTGAATGGGTGCACAGTGTGCCATGCGGCAGTGTCGAAGTGATCGCAAAGCAACATGAGATGAAGTGTTTCGCTCATGAACACAATGCACCTCCCAGTCTAGGAATTGAAACCATAATCACTAGATCATGAGTGCGACATCCTAACCACTAAGCCATGCATGGGTTGGACGGTTTGACTGGGGACTGGCAAGCCAGAAGGCTGTACCAGGCTCCAATCTGATTTGGCAAACTTTCTACAGCTGGATGCCCTTCCTAACGCCAACCACTCCAAGAGTGGAATGGATGCTATTTATGTGCCGCCGGCACGGGGGCCAGTCAGGCAGTGCTGTCATTGACCATGCTTGAATGGTGCTTTTTACATGCCACTGGCATGGGAGCCAGTCGTGCTGGATCCAGTCAGGCTGTTTATGATGCACTGGCATAGGCCATGGGTTATGGTCTCACTTGGCTTGCCAGGTTTTCTCAAGCACAGCAGATCTCCAAAGATCTCACTATTGCCTTGGTGAGGCCTAATGTTCAAAGGTCGTGCTTCACCACCTCATCCCAAGTCTTCCTGCGCCTACCTCTTCCACAGATTTCCTCCACTGCTAGGGTGTGACACATTTTCACACAGCTATCCTCATCCATATGCAACACATGATCATACCAGCGCAGTCGTCTCTCGTGCACACCACATCTGATGTTTCTTAAGTCCAACTTTTCTCTCAAGGCACTTACACTCTGTCGTGTATGCACACTAACATTACAGCCTTGTGAATGAATTAGGTAGACGGAAACTGAAAGAAGCCTGTCGTATATATATATATATATATATATATATGGGGGGGGGGAGATTTTGTGCATTTGTGTGTGTGTGTTTGTGTGTCTGTGTTTGTTCCCCCACCATCGCTTGACGACCAATTGTTGGTGTGTTTATGTTCCCGTAAGTAAGCAGTTCAGCAAAAGAGACCGATAGAATAAGTACTAGGCTTACAAAAAATAACTCCTGGGGTCAATTTGGCCGACTAAAGGCGGTGCTCCAGAATGGCCGCAATCAAATGACTGAAAGAAATAAAAGAATACAGTGTGAGATAAATTTAATATGCATGGTTTTATCTCATGGTTTCTCAAAGACCGGTGTCCTGTTCTTCAAATAAGGTTGATCACAGGTAGTCAGCTTGATGGATTGCTTGGAAACACTGGCAAGCGATACAGATGTTCTCAGATATTGTGTTTCCATGGCATGAAACTATCAGTGATCAAATTTAAAGATTGTATACACACACACATATATTTGTTTTATTTCTAATGTTTTGTACTCTCTGTCTTTTGCAGATTTTGGGTTAAGCAATACGTTTTCTAAAGACAACCTTATGAAAACCCACTGCGGATCACCAGAATATGCTGCACCAGAATTATTTAATCCTTCCGAGAAATATGGGCCAGAAATCGATATTTGGAGCTTGTAAGTTTACTTCATGTACATACACACACACACACAAACATATATACAGGGTGTGGTGAATAAATTGTCGTACTGACATTTCATTTTTGGAAGTTTAATACCGTATACTCATACACATAGTTTTAAAAGTGTATCAACTTCAATAGAATTTAATTTGTCATACATATATATTTTACGAGGGTGAGTCAAAAAATAATACCATTTTGTTTAGGACATGTATAATTACCAACACAGGAACATGTATCATACACCAAAATGAAGCTGGTCCTCTGTGGATCACATTCCTACTTCTCAACATAGTCACCGTTTCTCTCAATCGCTATGTTCCACCTTCAAATGAGTGCATGTATCCCTGCCCCGTTAAATTCTGTTGACTGTTCTTTGAGCCAGTCCTTCACTACAGTTTTCACTTCCACGTCTCTGGACTACCATCGTCACTGGACTATCATTGTCACTGCACTATCATCTCTTCAGCCCCACGAAAGAGGGTTTGAGAGGCAAACATTATTCCAGTGACGAGGAAGTGAAAACTGTAGTGAAGAAGTGGCTCAAAGAACAGTCACCAGAATTTTACGGGGTAGGGATACATTCTCTCATTCGAAGGTGGAACATAGCTATTGAGAGAAATGGTGACTATGTTGAGAAGTAGGAATGTGATCCACAGAGGACCAGCTTCATTTTGATGTATGATACATGTTCCTGTGTTGGTAATTATACCTGTCCTAAACAAAACGGCATTACTTTTTTACTTACCTTCGTATTTACCAAAATTATATGAAAATATCTTGAAATACAAAAGAGTAAACTTGTTCAATAAAATCACTTCTTGCTTCAACCACGGCCTTCAGACTACTTTGGAATCTCTTGCAACTCTTCTGGACGGTCTCCTTGTTTAAGTTTGCCTTCAGTTCATCTTTGGTGTCACAAAGAGTTTTGTTGGTCTCTCATTCAACGCATAATGATCAAAGGAGTTGCAGTCTGGAGGGTTAGGTGGCCAGATGTTAGGGATATTGTGGTCACAGAAATGGTCTTACATCCATGACTGGGTTCTTCTGCTTGTGTAGCATGGTGCAAGAGTCCTGTTGCCAGACATAGGGTTTTCCAACAGTCACCCTCTTGACCTAGAGCAGCACTATCTACTCCAGGCATTTGAGGTTGGCCTCCGTGTTGTGGCTGTGGTGGCATGGGAAGATGAATGGGGGCATAACGTTAGCATCACTAGTGATCACTCCAAACACTATGATGCTGACTGAATGTTTTATTTTTCTCACACTCAGTACATTTTGGGGACACAGCGAGCCAACGGTTGTTCTGTGTGTCCACCATCTGATTCTGGCAGAATTTTTTCTCACCTGAGAAAAACCAAGCATGTTCAGTTGGAGGGGATGCCTGAGTTTGTTCAAAAGCTTCATATCATGGTCTTTCCTCTTGTCTTTGATGGCTTGGGATAAAAATTGGCCCTTTCTCATCTTGTAGGAGGAATACTGAATGTCTTCATGCACTAACTGTCTGATAAGAAACTCAGACACTCCCATGTTCCTGGCAATGGACCTGATTGACTTGGAGGGATCATTGTCAATCATGGCCTGGATCTCACTGACAAATTCAGGAGTTCTTTTCTTATTAGAACAATCAGAATGAGTTTTCCAAGCTGCCGTACCCTCGTAATCACCATTAAATTCATCCAACTCTTTCCAAATTTCTGGCAAAGTGAATTGCATCATGGTTGTGTTTCTTTAACAGGCAGTGCCCAACTGGCCCTACTGTACCGTGTAGTTAACAAAATACAATGTATATGCATGAAATTAATGCACATACAATGCACATGCATGAAATATAAAATATAATTTACCCATCACACCTTATATCATCATCATCATCATCATCATCGTTTAACGTCCGCTTTCCATGCTAGCATGGGTTGGACGATTTGACTGAGGACTGGTGAAACCGGATGGCAACACCAGGCTCCAATCTAATTTGGCAGAGTTTCTACAGCTGGATGCCCTTCCTAACGCCAACCACTCAGAGAGTGTAGTGGGTGCTTTTACGTGTCACCCGCACGAAAATGGCCACGCTCGAAATGGTGTCTTTTATGTGCC
>NC_069008.1:14042518-14049520 GCF_001194135.2 Octopus bimaculoides | reverse complement strand
AGATAGATATAGATATAAATATAGATATATGTATATACATATATATATATATGTAAATATGTATCTGGTCTTCTGCGGAAATCAGAAACAAGCCTTCTGGACAAAATGGGCAGCAGCATTTCTTTAGATGCATTGTGTTCCAAAAGGATGAAAGGCAAACTCAACCTCAGCAGAATTTGAACTCACAACATAAAGACAGACGAAATACCGCTAAGCATTTCGCCCGGTGTGCTAATGTTTCTGCCTGCTAGCTTCCTTTCTCAGTTCTGTCTCATATATTTCCCTGAAGGAAGAAGGCCTTCCTCTCCTCTGAACAATTTGGCAGCAATAAGTAAAAGTAATGTTGTTATATTTATTTACTTATTTAAAACCCTCACTCCCTACGGAGCATAAGGCTATCGATGGTTTTTCTCTGGGCTGTCTTTCTGCTCATCCCTAGTTGGATCTGGGCATTTTTAGCCCTGTCTCAGTATCCGACCTCCAATTATCTTTAGGGCATCCTCTCTTCCACTTCTCATGTAGGGTTTCAGTGGGCCTGATGTGTAATTCAGGATCTTGGTTTCCCAATGATGTGGCCTATCAGTCATTAAGATTTTGCTGCCCCATATTTTCATATTTTTCCAAAAGGGACAGCTTTCTGCTCCCAGATCTTGTTGGTCATGAATTTTCATCAATGCTTCTGTAAGTTTGCTTTTACCTAGTTGGGTGTGTTGTTCCTACACAGATTCATTTCCTATTTCGTTACTACCTACAAGGGGCTACACACAGAGGGGACAAACAAGGACAGACTAACGGATTAAGTCGATTATATCGACTCCAGTGCGTAACTGGTACTTATTTAATCGACCCCGAAAGGATGAAAGGCAAAGACGACCTCGGCGGAATTTGAACTCAGAACATAGCGACAGACGAAATACCGCTAAGCATTTCGCCCGGCGTGCTAACCACTCTGCCAGCTCACCGCCTTTCATTTCCACCTTTGTGAAGAAGTGGCCCATATTAATCTGGCCTATGACCTTTGACTTGTCCAACAAGAGAGGCCCACCCAAGAACCTGCACTCCTCTGGCATAGTTCTCAGGGTCAGAGAAGCATACAAGCAGTGCTTGATTTAGGACAAATATGGCCCTGTGCTAGTTTAGTTTGGAGGCCTCTTACTTGAATGTCTGACATTTGAAAAATTCATTGTAAAATTTGGGGAGCAGGAAGATGGGCCTGACTGGTCAATGGCGCCTTGTGCTTAAGCACATCTAAGCCCAATGCTAAATTCGGTACTGCATACAAGTCACAACGTCACGACAAGGACTGGACCTTGTGGTAGAAGTAGACTTTTACTGAAATCAGTGTCACTGATCTTGGACGATCTGTGAAGGCCAGGTACAATACTCCTTCCACTTGAACAAATGAATAAAAGCAGAAATTCCGACCAATAGCAATGAATTGTCAGTCTATTTGTGTCCACCTATTTTTGTTGCTGCTGTGTAGTCTCATATCGACCATAAACACGTACAACATATGTCACACGGATAATCAGTTGGAAGACTAGGTTTTTCCACAGATCCATAGATCTAAATAGGCTGTAGCTCTGTCTGGTTTGGGGTTCATATAGCACATTCTGATAAGCTGTGGTTAATTGCATGTGGTATAATATTACTGTCAGATCATATTGGACTCTCTCTCTCTTCTCTCTTTCTCTCTCTGTTGTCCAGTCTATTTCTGTCATACAATTGTTAATTTGTCTG
This sequence comes from Octopus bimaculoides, assembly GCF_001194135.2. NCBI lineage: Eukaryota > Metazoa > Mollusca > Cephalopoda > Octopoda > Octopodidae > Octopus > Octopus bimaculoides. Next base: position 14,047,780 of record NC_069008.1, on the reverse strand, counting down.
TGATGTAGTCTTGTAGTCTGGATATCTTGTACTCTCACCACTGTCCATTCTTTGTTTGACTTGAAGTGAGGGGTTAATTGTATGTAGAGCAGCACAGCAGTGCAGACTGTCTTTGTTTTCTAGTTTATTCCTGTGTGTCTGTTGCTGTAGTCGTCGTTGTGTGGTCCGAGTTGATCCGTGATCATCAAGTCCAGCTAACCTGAGGGTACAAAGACAACCAGCCAGACAACGAGGTGTGACCCACGAATCAGTTTCGGACTTACCAATTTTGTCGAGTGGACAGACGTTTCAAAAAACCTGGAGCTGGGTCTTTGAGAAAAATTCATGTAGATAAAAAGGGTCTGTGGCACTGAAAAAACTGAGAACCAACCACGGGGTTAAGCGGACAGAAAGCAAGAAAGAAAGAACTAAACTGTAGGCGTAGGAGTAGCTGTGTTGCTTACCAACCACATGGTTCCGGGTTCAGTCCCACTGCGAGGCACCTTGGGCAAGTATCTTCTACTATAGCTTTGGGCCAACCAAAGCCTTGCGAGTGGATTTGGTAGACGGAAACTGAAAGAAGCCCGTCGTATATATGTATATATATATATATATATATGTATATGTATGTGTGTTCGTGTGTCTGTGTTAGTCCCCCCAACATCGCTTGACAACCGATGCTGGTGTGTTTACGTCCCCGTAACTTAGCGGTTCGGCAAAAGAGGCCGATAGAATAAGTACTAGGCTTACAAAGAATAAGTCCTGGGGTCGATTTACTCGGCTAAAAGGCGGTGCCCCAGCATGGCCGCAGTCAAATGGCTGAAACAAGTAAAAGAGAGTAAAAGAGAGTAAAGAGAGTAACTGCAATTGGAAGTAACATAAAGTTATCTGCCCTTAGATTAAAGGAATTCTCTGAATGTTTGCAACTAATTATCAAGTGAAAGGATGGCATTGAACTGGGTGATGGGAATAAGTGGAGTTCAGGGCTCAAACACACATACAGTCCTTTTGACAGGCTTCAGCATAGTTTTCTTTCTATGTTGTGTTGGTCAACTCAAGGCCTTTGACTGTAGAAAACACCAAGAGTGAGTTATATCAACTGCACTATTTTCTTTCCTCTATTAATTTTATTTTGTACTTGTTTGAAAGGACGGTTTCTTTCTGAAATTTTTTTTTCCCCACCAATCTAAATCCCAAGGATGGTAGGTGCTAGGAATGCTTGTCCCTATGTCCTACATATCACATGTAATACACAGGACATCCATGCATCATGTATGCTATACATTCCCATTTTCTGTTTTGAGCTGCCAAAGTAACTTGGGGTTTATGAAAGGAAAGCTTTACATTACTCAGAAGGTTTGAAATAAGGGACAGTTAATAGTCTTGAAACAAGCATAAATGTTTGGGATAAACTTATGAAAATACTTTGGACTGGCAAAGGGATTAATCTGAAGTAGCTTGCTTACCAACCACATGGTTCCAGGTTCAGTCCCACTGCGTGGCACCATGGGCAAGTGTCTTCTACTTTAGCCTAGGGCCGATCAAAGCCTTGTGAGTGGATTTGGTAGATGGAAACTGAAAGAAGCCCTTTGGGTATATATATATATATATATATATATATTTATGTATGTATGTATGTATATGTTTGTGCGTCTGTATTTGTCCCACCAACATTGCTTGACAACTGATGCTGGTGTGTTTACGTCCCAGTAACTTAGCGGTCGGTTCAGAAAGGGAGACCAATAGATGAAGTACTAGGCTTACAAAGAATAAGTCCCAGGGTTGATTTGCTCAACTAAAGGCGTTGCTCCAGCATGGCCGCAGTCAAATGACTGAAACAAATAAAAGAATAAAAGAACACATATAGCTCCAAATTCACATGTATGATTCATGTCTCTAGAAAATCCATCATGTGACATGACAAAACTCATCTAACCCTTCTACCTGACTTGTGTATCCCAAGTGATTCACATGACATATTTCCCTGGCCTCTATGGATCAGATATGACATACATTCCTAATTTCTTTTCAGTCACCTGAGTCAATTGGGGATTCAGAAAAGAGAGCATTATATTCGTTAGAATGTATGAAATATGTTAACTAAAAATCTGAAAGCAAGCAAGGATGTTTAGGACAAAGTTATGAAAAGGCTCTGCATAGGCAAAGGGTTAATCTGAGATTTCACAAAACAGTAATATTGAAATCTCAAACAGCATTGTAAAAGTTTGATAGTTGTCATAGAGACTTTAGTCTCTCTCTATCACCTTTCAACAGCATTTTATATATGAAGAGACATTAGAACAATTTAACAACATAATAAAAAAGGTTTTATTTATGACGATGCTTGGTTTCACAATTCCTGTCATTCAGCTTAGCAGCCGCTGATTAAGTTTTACTTTGGTATTGGAAGGTTAAGGGCTTCCTTGATGCCTGCCAGAGAAGCAAGTAGCTATCACCATCGATAGCATCGTGGTGAAAAGTGCTTCGTGGAGGTGTTGTCATGTAGAAGGTCTGCGCTCAACTCACCGATCTTATGTACGAGTTTTACTACACATACACACTTGAGGGGCTTCCGGTGGTGAAGTTCCCTGCGCATGTGCAGAATAGTACTTCCTCAATGGCGGCTATAATTTCACGCCACTACAGCATAATCATTTTTAGATTCATGCACATCATTCATGTCTCTAACAAATTCATCACTGGACTCAAAAAGACCCATGTTAATAGGATACACAGGAGACGTTTTCTCTGGCTTCGGTGCATCATAAGGGATACACATTCATAATTTTCTTCAGTATCCAGAGTACTATGGGACTTATGGAAAGAAAGGTTTATATTATTAAGAATGTATGAAACAAGGACTAACTAAAAGTTTGAAAACAAGCATAGATGTTTAGGGTAAACTTATGAAAGCACTTTACACAGGCAAAGGGTTAATCTGAGATTTCACTAAACAGAAATATTGAACAACATAACTGATCCCAGAGTCACTATCCTCATTTATATCTCTAATAAATTCACCATCAGACTCCATAACATTCATCTTAAACCTTTACCTGTTCTGTGTATCACATGTGATGCACAACACAGGTGAGAGTAACTTGGGACTTCTTAAAGAAAAGTTTTATATTGGGTTGGTGCATAATTATTATGGCTTTCTTTCAACAAATTTTATTCAGCAAATAACAATATTTAACAAAAACAAATGGGAAGCAGTAATCGAAGCAGATGGTGAATATGCTCCGGAATAATCATTTAAAGTTGTTTTTGTTTCATGTTGTTATTGTTTTTGTTACTCTTTTTTTACTTGTTTCAGTCATTTGACTGCGGCCATGCTGGAGCACCGCCTTTAGTTGAGCAAATCGGCCTCGGGTCTTATTCTTTGTAAGCCTAGTACTTATTCTATCGGTCTCTTTTGCCAAACCGCTAAGTTCCGGGGACATAAACACACCAGCATAAGTTGTCAAGCAATGCTAGGGGGACAAACACAGACACACAAACACATACACACACACACACACACACACACACACACACACACACATATATATATATATATATACATATATACGACGGGCTTCTTTCAGTTTCCGTCTACCAAATCCACTCACAAGGCTTTGGTCGGCCCGAGACTATAGTAGAAGACACTTGCCCAAGATGCCACTCAGTGGGACTGAACCCGGAACTATGTGGTTGGTAAGCAAGCTACTTACCACACAGCCACTCGAATAAAATTTGTTGTAAAAAAGCTGCAATACTTATAGACCAATCGAATATTATTCAGAGCGTGTGAAAGAAGGTTCTGCTAAACGTTGGCAGACATGCAGGGTCGTTTAAGACAAACTTATGAAAATGCTTTGGACAGGCAAATGGTTAATCTGAGATTGCATCAAAGAGAAATATTAAAAAGAATAACATAAGCGGTTCCAAATTCACTCGAATCATTCATGTCTCTATCAAATTCACCATTAGACTCTGTAAGAGTCATTCTAACTTTTTACCTGTTCATCATATATGATAGACATTTTCAATTTCTTTTCAGCCAACAGAGTAACTTGGGACTCGTGAAAGGAAAGCTTTATAATTACTGAGAATGTATGACACAAAGGGCTAACTAAAAAGTCTGAAAACAAGTACGGACGTTTATAGAACAAACTTATGAAAAATGCTTTAGACAGGCAAAGGGCTGAAGCAAGAATTGCAAAAAAAAAAAAAGCAGAAAGAAAAACAAAAAAAACAACAACGCTTGTAAATGTACCACACTGCGTTTTAACATTTCTTGATCTGTTTTTCTCTATTTTCAGGGGGATAATTTTCTATACAATGCTGGTGGGAAAACTACCTTTTACAACTCCATCTTCTGACCAGTTTCGAAGAAGAGAATTACAGTCGCAAATTGAGAAAGGCCTTGTGAACTGTCATTTTAAAGAAATGATGCATTTAACACCAGGTATTTCTTTCATACATAGAGACTCATCGAGCTGACCCATGTTTCTTTTTATTCTGTGACTCTTGATTCTTTTTATTCTGTGAATCTTTTAACTCTCTAGGGTCTAAACCAGCCACATCTGGCCAAAGTATTCTATCTACTTTATGTTCAGACTGGCCAGATCTGGCCTCTTACACTATCCTACAATGTCAGTCTAATAATAAGTTACTCTGTCATCAAAATTCCAAAGCTATGAGATAATCCCGGATTAATTTAAAACAATGTGATCAAGGAAACATTACACCTCACAGAATAATCTGAATGCTAAAGGGTTACTCTTATGTTCTTTGAAATTTATATTCTTTTATTCTTCCACTACTTCCTGTCATTAGTCTACGGCTATGCGGGAGCACTGCCTTTTCATTTAGTCGATCATATCAAACACATCCTCTCTTATTCCAGTCACAGACTTATTTTATTGGCCCCTGTTTACCAGCTGTTTACACCTATTGACTTCTGTCCCTTTTCTAGGGGGAAGTTACCTCCCCTAGAAAGCAAACCCAGTACATGGGGTTTACTTTGGACCCCACCTGCTGACACTAACAAAAGGGACATTCACAGCACAAATACACACTAATATAAATACAGACATACATACATGCATATATATGAGTGGTTGGCGTTAGGAAGGGCATCCAGCTGTAGAAACTCTGCCAAATCAGAATGGAGCCTGGTGTTGCTATCCGGTTTCACCAGTCCTCAGTCAAATCATCCAACCCATGCTAGCATGGAAAGCAGACGTTAAACGATGATGATGATGATGATGATGATGATGATGATGATATATATATATA
>NC_069008.1:14041157-14042067 GCF_001194135.2 Octopus bimaculoides | reverse complement strand
TATGTATACATATATATATAACACAAATAATATGTGAGTATATGCATATATACGTACATTTATGTACATACCTACATCTACATGTATATATAGATGCATATCTGTGTACAGGACGTCACAAAAAAACGTGGACAAAATGAAAAACAGAACATAAACAGAGCACAGAAAAACAGACAGGCCACATAGAGACCATTTCCTTCATCAGCTGCCACCATTCTAAAACTATGTGTTTCGAAGAGTTATGTATATGAGGCGATGACAAGTGACGAAGACCTTTGGAGATATGCTGTGCTTGAGAAGACCCAACAAGCCAAGTGAGACCATAACTGTGGCCTATGCCAGTGCTGTATAACCAGCCCATTTAAGTGTACCCTTCAATCTTTGGGCAATAAACTGCACTTGAGAAGACCTGTTGAGGCAAGTGAAGTTATTGTCGTTGCCAATGACAGTACTTCCTGATTGGCACCTGTGGCAGTGGCACATTAAAAGCACCACTCAAGCAAGGTCAATGCCAGTGCTGGCTGACTGGTCTTGTGCCGGTGGCATGTAAAAAGCACCATTCGAGCATGGTTGTTGCCAGTGCCAGCTGACTGGCTCTTGTGCAGGTGGCACGTAAAAAGCACCATTGAAATGTGGTCGATACCAGTACTGCCTGACTGGCCCTCATGCCAGTGGCACGTAAAAAGCACCCACTACACTCCTGGAGTGGTTGACGTTAGGAAGAGCATCCAGCTGTAGAAACTCTGCCAGATCAGGTTGGAGCCTGGTGCAGCCTTCTGGCTTGCCAGCCCTCAGTCAAACCGTCCAACCCATGCCAGCATGGAAAATGGACGTTAAACGCCGACGATGATGATATGTATGTATATATATATATGTATATATATTTATATATATATATATATATATATAT
>NC_069008.1:14038770-14040648 GCF_001194135.2 Octopus bimaculoides | reverse complement strand
GGGGTCAAGAGCGTGTCTTGAACCCCAGACAGAAGATAAACTGATTTTACTTCATGGTGGCCTGAAGGGCTTAATAGATATTCATATCTGTGAAACCAGTGCTTCTCAAACTATCTGGTGTGGCATACCGGCAGTTTTTATTTTCTTTTACCGATGTGCCAGGGACCAGTAATATTTCTTAGTAATGTCAATTTATATCGGAAACAATATATATAATGAATACAATAAAAGTTGACAATTTTTTTAATCTTATACTAATTTTGTAAAAAAATAATACAATATTACATAAGCATTTTATAATGTTTCTTTCTTTTCTGGAAACTCGCCACATATTGACACCTGATGGCTCGTTGACTGGCGCCAGTCCGCGGACCACCACTTTGTGTAGCACTGTGTTAAAGGATTTTTAATATCCACCTCAGTAGTTATCGCAGTCAGGTATTCGCTTCGCTAAGCTTTTTTAAATGTTAGTGTTTAGCCACTAGGGGGGAATTCGTTTTTAGGGAGTTACTTCCCCTTAAAATGTTAAAACAAAGAATCTAGTTCAATCTATGATACATAGGTACACACATAGTTACACACACACACACACACACAAAACACACACTTAGAAATATATACAAGTACGCGCATATTTATACATACATGTACAAACACACACACACACACACACACATATATATATATATACAACATGCATACACACATGCATACATGCACATACATACAACACAGACATGAAACACACACATACATATACAATAAACATACATGCACATCCATACACATACACATACACATGCATATAAGCACACACACACACACACACACACATTGACATATGCAACAGGCCTCCTTCCATTTTCTATTTATCAAATTCACTGACAAGGGTTTGATCGGACATGGTAGACAGAAACTGAAAGAAGCCCATCATATATATATATATATATATATATATATATCATCATTATCATTGTTGTCGTCGTCGTTTAACGTCCACTTTCCACGCTGGCATGGGTTGGACGGTTTGACTGAGGACTGGCAAGCCAGAAGGCTGCACCAGGTTCCAGTCTGATTTGGCTTGGTTTCTACAGCTGGATGCCCTTCCTAACGCCAACCATTCCGAGAGTGTAATGAATGCTTTTTATGTGCCACCAGTATAAGGGCCAGTCAGGCGGTACAGGCATTGACCATGGTTGAATAGTGCTTTTTATATGCCACTGGCATGAGAGCCAGTCAGGCGGCACTAGTAATGGCATATATAAGACATTTTAAGATCCACAGAGATCAGAACTTATCTGCAGCTCTCGGTGGTCCAAACCAGACATGCAATCTATGTGGGTGTCTTTTCAGAGCATTGTCTGGTTTAAAAAGCCACATCAGATGCCATGATGGTTCTAAGGTGTAGGTGCAGGAGGTGGTCAAACTCTGCATAAGGACTGGACAACCACCATACATATAAGTGTGTGTGTGTATCTTTGTGTTTATGTTTGTTCCCCACCACAACTTGGCAACCAGTGCTGGTTTGTTTATATCCCTGTAATTTAGTGGCTCAGTAAAAGAGACCAATAAAATAAGTATTACGTTTACAACTAATAAGTCCTGGGGTTGCTTTGTTCAACTAAAGGCACTGCTCCAACATGGCCACAGTCAACTGACTGAAACAAATAAAAGAATAAAAGAATAGGTACAGGAGTGGCTGTGTGGTAAGTAGCTTGCTTACCAACCACGTGGTTCCAGGTACAGTCCCACTGTGTGGCACCTTGGGCAAGTGTCTTCTACTATAGCCTCAGCTCGACCAAAGCCTTGTGAGTGGATTTGGCAAATGGAAACTGAAAGAAGCCTGCTGTATATATATATATATATATATATATATAT
>NC_069008.1:14036217-14038449 GCF_001194135.2 Octopus bimaculoides | reverse complement strand
GGCTTACAAAGAATAAGTCCTGGGGTCTATTTGCTCGACTAAAGGGCGGTGCTCCAGCATGGCCACAGTCAAATGACTGAAACAAGTTAAACAGTTATATATATATATATATATATATATATATATATATATATATCGTTCTGCGTGCGTGGGTATCTTTGTGTTTGTACCCCATCAGTGCTTGATAGCCATTAGATTGTTTGTTTAAGACCCTGCCAACTAGCGGTTCGACAAAACGGGGCCGATAGAATAAGTGTCTGGCTTGCAATAAAATAATTACTGGGCTCGATTTCTTTGACTAAAAACTTTTCAAGGTGGTGCCCAAGCATGGCCACAGTCTAATCTCTGAAACAAGTGAAAGATGAAACACACATATACACACACACATGTGTGCGAGAGCGTATCATGAGCCTGGATATAGATTAAAAGCTCTAATATGTTTGTAGGGTGTGTTTATATTTAGGGTTCTTCAGCCATGAAAATATCCTTCTCCGAAGTGGTGGAATAGAAAATATTTAAAGTTCAAGGGAAGTAAATGTGTATGATAACTCATGTCGATGAATTGATTATTTCCCTTTAGATGACATCACATTTTAAAATTTTATTTACGTCAAATATTTCGTGTTTTTGTGTTGCTGCTGTTCTTTAAAACCCGATCAGTAGATCTTTAATCAACGACGCTCCAGTCGTGACAATCCTGTACGTTTTTAACAATGGTGTAGTCTATTATATTATTGTTCGTTGTCATGTTGTTTCTTTTTAACTCTTGATTCGCCCTGATCCAGCAGAATAATGCTTTAGGAAATGGACGATCTTGGTTTTAGGTTGATACATCCGCAGGAATGATAATTAAAATTAAAACATGGTAGGCTAAACCTGCTAATTATATTAAAGCTACATCTGTCAGAAAAGAGAACCCAATCGCCCTCAGATCACACCTTCTTGTCATATGCATGCATGTACCAATGACAGAGACCTCTATATGGTGCTATAGGGACCTCACTTGGCCCTGCCTGAGATTTGAAACCAAATCCACCCGTTTGTTGCTTGCCAAACAAGCGGGAAAATCTTTTGTTTGCATCTTCACATAAGATGATTGACCAGGAAACACTTGACCCCCAGCCCCAAGGACCTGTGCTGGTCAAAGAAAGGTCAGTCCTTTATTTAGGGTTTGACCTACGTTACTGATCATAGTCTATATAATAGAGAGTATTTCCTATCTCTCCCTCTTTTGTGTCAGCCAAGACCAAGTGCAGCTCTTCCCTTTGCCCTTCACTCAACATACGAAAAGAAGCTTTCGGCCGCAAGAAAGACGATGCTACCTTTATCCTTTCTTTCTTTCTAGTCAGCACCATACATTCCTTACTCTTTCACTCTTAACACTTATGGCGATCACCATGCAATGACTAAGTTAAAATAGTCTAATAACAGGGCATATAAGCCCTCAACAGGAAAAAGAAGGCTTTCCTATCTGCATGGGACTCGAACCCACATCTCTTTGTTGACGTGAACAAGTGTATTACCTTTACACCAGCAAATTAACCACCCTCTTTCTGTCATATGTCTGAACTGCGAGGACCACATCACCATCATATTACCTGGAGTGAAAATGAAATGTAAATTTGGTAACATTTGAAGGAAGTTATGTCACCTGATGTGGAGGCGCAATGGCCCAGTGGTTAGGGCAGCAGACTCGCGGTCATAGGATCACGGTTTCAATTCCCAGACCGGGCGTTGTGAGTGTTTATTGAGCAAAAACACCTAAAGCTCCACGAGGCTCCGACAGGGGATGGTGGAGAACCCTGCTGTACTCTCTCACTCTTGCTTCCTGTTTCTGTTGTACCTGTTATTCAAAGGGTCAGCCTTGTCACTTTCTGTGTCATGCTGAATCTCCCCAAGAACTACGTTAAGGGTACACGTGTCTGTGGAGTGCTCAGCCACTTGCACGTTAATTTCACGAGCAGGCTGTTCCATTGATCGGATCAACTGGAACCCTCGACGTCGTAAGCGACGGAGTGCCAACATGTCACCTGATAAGGCTGTTTTGCACTGCGCGTTGCATCTGATGTCAATACATCATCCCACGTCCACAAGGGAGTAGTGCAGAATGAAACCGAAATGGTTGTTGTGCTAATAAACCTTCTAGCTATACTCTGTCTTCTGTATCTGTATCAATCATTTAATATATATATATATATATATATCTATATATATATGTATATATGTATATAT
>NC_069008.1:14024449-14029365 GCF_001194135.2 Octopus bimaculoides | reverse complement strand
TATATATATATATATATATATATATATATATATGTATACATATATATATAGACACACACACACACACACACATACACATACACATGTCTGTAGTGTATGTGCGTGCTTTTCTGTTTGTATTTGTCCCCACACCACTTGACCTCCAGTGTTGGTTGGTTTAGTGTTTCAGTAAAAGGGGCCGATTAAATAAGCACCAGACTTAAGAATTATAAGAAAAAATACTGGGGGTTGATTTGTTCAACGAAAACCTTTTAAAGGCACTGCCCCCTCCCCACCGCCACACCTGGGTGCAGTCCGTTTTCTGACGTAAAAAACTAAAGCTAAGAGATGTATGTTTGTTGAGCATACATCTCTTATCTTTATATTCTGTTACTTTAGTGTTACATTTACAAAATTATGGACCCCTAATGAGACAGCCTGTTGGATACCATCCATACCAGATGCCATGCACCGTCGAAATATCCGTCATGTTATACTCATAATAAATAGTATTCCAGTAATATACTTGTACAGTAAACTACTTCTTACCTGGTACTTAAATACCCAGAAATCTCAAACAACCAGCATCCAGAAAAAAAAATTAATATTGGTAAAGAAAAGGGAATGTGTTCTTTATTAAAGTCAAGAGAATTTGTGTTAATTTGTGTTGATTAATTCTGGCATTCCGTCAGTTACAATGATAAGGGTTCTAGTTGATCCACCCAATAGAACAGCCTGCTCGTGAAATCAATGTGCAAATGGTTGAGCACTCCACAGACTCGTGTTGTGTTGGCACGCCGTCGCTTACGATGTCAAGGGTTCCAGTTGATCCGATCAACAGAACAGCCTGCTCGTGAAATTAACGTGCAAGTGGCTGAGCACTCCACAGACACGTGTACCCTTAACGTAGTTCTCGTGGTTATTCAGCGTGACACATTGTGACAGGGCTGACCTTTTGAAATTACAGGCACAACAGAAACAGGAAGTAAGAGTGAGAGAAAGTTGTGGTGAAAGAGTACAGCAGGGTTCACCACCATCCCCTGCCGGAGCCTCGTGGGGCTTTAGGTGTTTTCGCTCAATAAACACTCACAACGCTCGGTCTGGGAAGCGAAACCGTGATCCTATGACCGTGAGTCCGCTGCCCTAACGACTGGGCCATTGCGCCTCCACCACAGACTCGTATACCCTTTATGTAGTTCTCAGGGAGACTCAGTGTGACATGGCCAGCCCTTTGAAATACAGGCAACACACATTTCTGCCAACTGAGTAGACTGGAGCACCATGAAATGAAGTGTCTTGCTGAAGAGCACAATGTGTTGCCAGGAATTGAACTCATGACCTTGCGATTGTGAGCTGACTACCCTTACCTCTAAGCCACATGCCTTCACTGTTAATTAATAAATCATCATTGTATAGAAGAAAGTTTCTGCTCTATCTAAAATGGATTGTTGCTGCCTCTTTGAAGAAGTGATTTGTCTTAGTCTGGTTTCTATTCTTTGATCTGTCCAGCATGAGGGGCCATACCAGGGGTTTTGCACTCTGCTGGCATAGCATAAAACCATTGGCCATGCAAATCAAGAAGGGTCTCCCTGGGCAGGCCTGACATGCTACCCAGTCATGCTGGGCAGACTGCATTTACAGTATCCCTATTTTATTAAGTTAACGAAACTTATTCTTGAATCATATTTTAATTTCTTCTCATTTCTCCCATTTCTATTATATTCAGAACATTGGTTTCAAATTTTGGCGCAAAGCCTGCAATTCAGGGAGTGGGCTAGTCAATTGTACCAGTCTTGGTGCTCAACTGGTCCTTATTCCATCGGCAAAGAAAGACAACATCAGTGGAATTTGAACTCATAACATAAAGACAGATGAAACGCTTCTCTAAGAATTTCATCTGGCATGCTAAATATTCTGCCTTCTCACCACCATTTTATGTTCAGAGTATCAATAATAACCATTGATGTTTAAAGAGAATTTTAATGAGTTTTGTATGATGCTATGGTAATTCTAATAGTGATGATCAATCTGATCGCATGGCTTACACAAATTCCCATGACTCTCTGCTGCCATCCAGTTCTATTATCTGAACTTGGAGCTTAAGTCACAATGAATCTCTCATTAGCTGATAACACAATCATGTACATTATTTACATTATTTACATTTGTCGGATATTTGTCCTCATCTTGTTTGTTGTTAACACAACGTTTCGGCTGATATACCCTCCAGCTTTCGTCAGGTGTCTTGGGGAAATTTCGAACCTGGGTTCTCATTCCTAACGATGTTACTATTATTATATTATTATTATTATTATTACTATTATTACTATTATTATTACTATTATTAATTCGATTCACGGCAGCGACCTGATTAATAATAGTAATAATAATAATAATAATAATATAATAATAGTAACATCGTTAGGAATGAGAACCCAGGTTCGAAATTTCCCCAAGACACCTGACGAATGCTGGAGGGAATATCAGCCGAAACGTTGTGTTAACAACAAACAAGATGAGGACAAATATCCGTCAAATGTAAATAATGTAAATAATGTAAATAATTCCTCATCTCTTAAATATAGAGCTGTAACACAATCATGGGTACCAACCCTGTGGATGCGTTGCAGTTTCTCTCTTGATAAAGCTTAGTGATCCTGACTGGTGATCTAAGATTCCTCCAATCAACCTCAATATAAGAAACACCGTTGGCTCAGTTGAGTTCTTCCACAATCTCTTCACAATCAACCATACTGTAGTCCCATGATTTTTGATATACCCCAGATAGGGTGGTTGGATGGATGCTATATCTTGCCGGAGGGCAGCCCATAAGTATGGGTACACAGGTATTTTGAAAGTATCTCATGAAGTAAGGATCGGATAGATATCTGGAAAATCCAGTTATTCCACAACCCTCCAGTCCCAGGTCTGCCAGATAAGAGGAGTTTACTGTATTACCAATATTCTTGTTAATCATATATTTATGATAAATAACATATCTGTGATATATTTATTACATAACACAGATAATATTATATTAATCATATTCTTACCATGTAGTAAAAAATATATGACAGGGTACTGAAAAGTTGCTGGATTTGGGTAAAAGAAAATACAGGTGTTTCAGTTAATTACGATTTTATTCAACATATTCCCCTCTCAGATTCACACATTTATTGCAGCTGTCATTAAATTTTTCTAAGCCCTGCAAAAGAACTCAGAAGGTTGGGCCTCCAACCCGACCTTTCACGATACCCTTAGGGTCAGGAACTTTTCAGCAACCCCCTCATAAGTGTTAAACCAATTCATAAAAAAAATCTGGCATCCAACGAAATCCCTCCAAAATTTTCCCTTGTTTCCAAAATCAGTTGTAACCAAAACATTGTGTATTTTTTAATAAGATACGGTCACAAAAAGGTTAATGGTTTGAGTGGGGTTTTCATTTTCATGGTTTCTTTTATGGCTTAGTGAAAAGTGGAAGGGCAGAGCTCTCATGACTTTTTATTGCAGATCTTGGATACAAGTGGGAGAGAAGGAGGTGAAGTTACAGATCCTGGGTTACTACCCGAACACTTTTGTTATGAGCGCCTCAGTATATTTTCATTATATCATATACTAGCTTCAAAGCCACACCCTGTGTAGACTATAAGGAAAGGAAAAATATATATAGGTGTAGGCGATCTTTAATCCAAAGTTGCTACAAATCCAATAAAGATTCTACAAATTGTTTCCAAGCCTAATAAATTCCAAAAACAAAAATGAAAAAAATAATCTTTTTAAAATCAAAATTTAGGCTTTTCTTCAGGAATTCATTATTTGGGTAATTTCCTTCTATCAGAATTTAATTATTTGCTCCTGTTTGGGCTATCAAAGGTGTTTATTTGTTTACTTATTTTTTTTTACTTATTTTTTTTTTTTGTTTGTGGGTCGAACCTATTTACACCAATAATGAATTCCTGAAGAAAAGCCTAAATTTTGATTTCGAAAGGATTATTTTTTTTTGTTTTGTTTTTGTAATTAATTAGGCGTAGGAGTGGCTGTGTGGTAAGTAGCTTGCTTACCAACCACATGGTTCCGGGTTCAGTCCCACTGTGTGGCACCTCGGGCAAGTGTCTCCTACTATAGCCACGAGCCGACCAAAACCTTGTGAGTGGATTTGGTAGACGGAAACTGAAAGAAGCCTGTCGTATATATGTAAATATACATGTATGTGTGCGTCTGTGTTTGTCCCCCCACCATCATTTGACAACTGATGGTGGTGTGTTTACGTCCCCGTAACTTAGCGGTTCAGCAAAAGAGACCGATAGAATAAGTACTAGGCTTCCAAAGGATAAGTCCTGGGGTCGATTTGCTCGACTAAAGGCAGTGCTCCAGCATGGCCAAAGTCAAATGACTGAAACAAGTAAAAGAGTAAAAGAGGCTTGGAAACAATTTGTAGAATCTTTATTGGAGTTGTACCAACTTTGGATTAAAGACCATCTACACCTCTATATCTTTTTCCTTTCCTTATACTACATCACTAGGATTTGAACTCAGACAAAATGCAGTTAAGCATTTTGTCCAGCGCACTAATAATTCTGACTGCTCACCACCTTAATAACAATGGACTCTTCCATCGAAGACAACATATAGTGTTCAGCTTTCGCCGAAGGACCTGCACTAATGATTTGTTTGTGGTGGTCAGACGTATGTGCCATACATTAGCTGACTCCCTCTATCGAATCAACATTGCCTGAACAGGTGCGCACTGTGCCATGCGTCAGGTGTCAAAGTGGTATCAAAGCAATGCGAGATGAAGTGTTTTGCTCAAGAACACAATGCACCACCTGGTCAAAGAATTGAACAGAACTCTCATTATCTTGAGTGCAACAGCCTAACCACTATGCCATGCTTCATCAGTATATATATATATATATATATATATATATATATATATG
>NC_069008.1:14021756-14024272 GCF_001194135.2 Octopus bimaculoides | reverse complement strand
TATATATATATATATATATATATATATATATATATATATGCCCTTCCTAATGCCAACCCTCTGAGAGTGTAATGGGTACATGTCACCAGTATGGGTGCCAGTTGCGTGACACCAGTATCCCCCACGACTATGATTTCACTTGGCTTGATGGGTCTTCTTCTCAAACACGGCATATTGCCAAGAGATTTGGTCATTTTTATCATTGCCCCTGTAAAGCCGAATAGTTGAAAGGTGTTTTTTATGTGCCACCAGCATGGGTACCAGATGACTCCGTAAGGCACAACACTCGAGAGGTACTTTACTTTTTGTGTTCCACTGGCACAAGTGCCAGTTATACAACACTGGCATTGGCCACATTGCCTCTGTGAGGCCCAACACTTGAAAGGTGCTTTTTATATGCCACCAGCATCGACCACACACACACACACACACACACACACGCACACATATGTATATATATATATATGTATAAATATAAAAATGGAACAAAAACGCAATAGAGGACATTAAAACATTCGGACAGATAGATGATGCAAAGGCTTTCTTTCTTCAGTCAAGTTCCAGAGGTCATGACCATTTTGGGCAGTTACACTTGAGATGATTCGATCTAGTTGCCCCGCAAAAAGTCTAAGATAAGAGCATTAGACCCCTTTGTAAGAAAGCTAGCGAATGTGTACAGCAACAAAGACAAAAAACAAACAGAAAAAACCCCCGGAGAACATGGTACATGATTAGGAATACAAACAACAAGAAATAACAGTAGGTTTCTTTCGAGTGAGAACAAATCAAATTGGACTCTCCCATCGAAGCTGACTTATGAGCATTCAGCCTTTGCCAAATGATCTGCACAAATGTTTACTTTATAGTGGTCAAATGTCCATGCCACACATTAGCTCACTCTCTCCATTAAATTGACGTTACCTGAACAGGTGTACCATGTGTCAGGTGTCGAAGTGATTGCAGAAGAACATGAGATGGAGTGTTTTGGTCAAGAACACAATGCACCACCCGGTCAAAGAATTGAAACCATGATCCTGAAATCTTGAGCGCAACACCCTAACTCCTAAGCCATGTGCCCTCAGTAATAATAATAATAATAATAATAATGGACCTCTGATAAATGGTAATTAGAGGTTGTGAGTGATGAAACAGACAAATGATTAAAGGAGATTGGAATGGAATGTCCTGTAAAGTCTCTTCAGAATGTTTGCCTCCAAGTAACAAGAGGAATCATCAGGAGGGTTTTGAGCACTTGATGGCTTGTTAGAATTATGCACGTGTCTGAGGTTACAGGTAGTAACCGACTACCCACATAAACTCTACCAGGAATAAGCCCAGTCCTGGGGGGGGGGGGTGATGATGATTATCATGATGATGACGATGACGATGATAATAATAGTAATAAAAACTATGATAATAATAATACTTTCTAATTTAGGCACAAGGCCTGGAATTTGTGTGGAGAGGGTAACTCAATCACATTGACCTCAGTACTTGACTGTTACTTAATTTATCGACCCTGAAAGGATGGAAGGCAAAGTCAGCATCCACGGAATTTCAACTCATAACACAGCGGTAGACAAAATGCCGCTAAGCATTTTACCTGGTGTGCTAACGACTCTGCCACCTCGCTGCCTTTACAATAATAATAATAATAATAATAATAATGATGATGATAAATTCTTTTATTGGCCACAAGGGCAAATTTTAGTACAAGGCCACGAATTTCGGGGGAGAGGAAAAGTCAATAACATCGAGCCCAGCATTCAACTGGTACTTATTTTATCAACCTCGAGAGGATGAAAGACAAAGTCAATCTCGGCAGAATTTGAACTCAGAACATTGCCAGTACTGCCTGACTGGCTTTTGTGCCGGTGGCACGTAAAAGCACCCACTACATTCTCTGAGTGGTTGGTGTTAGGAAGGGCATCCAGCTGTAGAAACTCTGCCAAATCAGATTGGAGCCTGGTGTAGCAATCTGGTTCACCAGTCCTCAGTCAAATCGTCCAACCCATGCTAGCATGGAAAGCAGATGTTAAACGATGATGATGATGATGACGATGAATGCCAAAATGGACGAAATGCCGCTAAGCATTTTGCCTGGCCTGTTAACAATTCTGTCAGCTCACCGCCTTAATAATAATAATAATAATAACAATAAGTATTTCTTTATTAACCTCAAGGGTTTAGATGAAGAAAAACATTATGGACAGCACAGGACAAAACGAAAAGAATATGTGTGTAATTGTGAGGGTTTTGTGTGTAAACAAGACTAATATGATAAAAAAAAAAGGGAGATCAACAATGTATAATCCTCAATAGGGAGGAAATGTTTGAGAGCTGCTCATAGAAAAACCCCATAAAAACCATGAGTACCCTGACTTTAGGGGCAGGTGCCATTTCTTTTTTTTTTTTTTTTTCTTAATATTAATAAATATAATAATAATCCTTTCTACTATAGGCACAAGGCCTGAAATTTGTGGGGAGGTGACTAGTTGATTACATCAATCCCATTT
>NC_069008.1:14020275-14021746 GCF_001194135.2 Octopus bimaculoides | reverse complement strand
CCGAAAGAATGAAAGGTAAAAGTCAGCCTTGGTGGAATTTGAACCGAGAACGCAAAGACAGACAAAATACCGCACAGCATTTTGCCTGGCCTGCTAACAATTTTGCCAGGTCACCACCTTAATAACAATAATAATAATAATAATAATAATAGTAATAGTCAAGACAAAGAGCATGATTCTATTGTAATAGATATTTTATTGGTTGAACGATATTTTGACAGTAAGTCTGCCTTTTTGTCAAGTTCAAAATAAGAAGTGATAAAAATTCAAAATTATAGACATTTAAATTTAAAGTATGAACGAGAGCAACCAGCGCCCATCTTATTCCTGGTAGAGTTTATGCGGGTAGCGGGTTACTACCTGTAATCTCAGACATGTACCTAATTTCAATAAGCCATCAAGTGCTCAAAACCCTTCTGGTGATCTTAGAGGCAAACCTTCTGAAGAGACTTTGTAGGACATTCCATTCCAATTTCCTTTAATCATTTGCCTGTCTCATCACGCACAGTCCCTAATAATAATAATAATAATAATAATAATAATAATAACAATAATAATAGTCAAGACGAAGAGTGCGATTTGATTGTATAGATGTTTTATTCTTTGAACAATATTTCGACAGAACGTCTGTCTTTCTCAAGTTCTGTCGAAATATTGTTCAAAGAATAAAAAACATCTATACGATCGAATCGCACTCTTCGTCTTGACTATTTACCTTCGTGAAGAGTTACGTCAATCCTTTTTTTAAAATATAATAATAATAATAATAATAATAATAACAACAATATTCATAACAGCAACGATATCAATAATAATAATAATCGTAAAAATGATAATAATCATAATCATATTAAAAATGATAATAGATAAATGATATACAATGATCAAGCTGTAACATTTTATAATTAACTCTCTCTCTCTCTCTCTCTGTGTGTGACTAACATCGTTTTTTTCTTCATACCATAATTGTTTTTCTGGATTTTAGTCTGATACGGATATCAAGTGGGATGATTTATCAAATGAGGTATCTTTTCACATATCTTCCACCTTTGTCTTGGATAAGCTATGGCTTTCTCCTTCATTTCTAATTCTTCTTCTTGTTCTCATTCTTGTTCTTGTTCTTATTCTTCTTCTTCATCTTCTTCTTGATCTTGCTGTTCTTTTTAATTATTTTTCTCCATCTTCCTCTTCTTCTTCTTGTTTCTTGTTTTTTTGACTTCAGTATTGAAAGAAAAAAGAAAATTATATAAATATATATATATATATACACACTACACTTCTACATCTTAACACCCCACTGCACTTGTCTTTTTTTTTATATATATATTCTCTTTAGCCACTTATGTATGTGTGTGTGAGTGTATATGTGTGTATGTGTGTGTGTATACATATATATGTGCATATATAAAAATATATATTATTGGATATGTGTATATATATATATATATATATATATATATATATATATATA
>NC_069008.1:14019895-14020265 GCF_001194135.2 Octopus bimaculoides | reverse complement strand
ATATATATATATATGTATGTATGTATGTATGTATGTATGCATGTTTGTTTGTATACAAATATATGCGACCTTTGAGCTGCATTTTCATCTTGGGGGAGATATGGAAGTCTACAGATGTTAAATCTGGCAAATAGAGTGAGGGGGTGGGTGCAGAAACGATACTATATTTATGGTGAGAAACTTATGAGGGAGGCGAGATCGATGACAGGTTGCAGTGTCATCGCGAAGAACCCAGACATTAAGATTGCTTGCATGGCACTCCCATACAACAGACCAACAACATCAGCAATATTATTGATTGTCCTCTGAAGATCCTAAAGCACATACTGATGAATTTTCATATATATATATATATATATATATATATATA
>NC_069008.1:14017213-14019545 GCF_001194135.2 Octopus bimaculoides | reverse complement strand
TATATATATATATATATATATATATATATATATATATATATGTATGTGTGTGTGTGTGTATGCATGTATGTGTACATATGTGTGTGCGTGCATGCTGTTGTCTTCCCTTGTCTTGACATCATGGGACGGTCCTAAATGAGCATCACCATCATATAAGCAGTGTTGTTGTGCTTTGCCTAAAAACAGGCAATGGTCGGCGACAGAAAGCTCCATCTAGCTGCGGAAAATCCACCTCGACAGATTCTGTCCGAGTGGACATTAAATGATGATGATGCTGCTGATGATGATGTGGATGTGGATGAGCTTTTCCCAGGCACTTGTGAATTTAACCAGAAACTCAAGAGGAATTGATGACAACACTGCTTGACAAGGGGGCTCACGCTTTGAACTACAGATTGGCTGGGTTAGGGACTAGGACTCAAAATCCACCCCCCCCCCACATATGAGTGGCTGCACTGCTTTTGTCTCTCATTGTATGAGTATAACTGGCTGAATATCCCTCAAACTCTAATACTAAACAGAATCAACATCATGTGGGGTACGTAAAGTACCTGTATTTTTGTTTTTTGAATTATCCAGTTTTACTCTCATCAGTGGTTCTCAATTGAGGTCCATATAAACCCTAGGATCCATATGACACCCGAAGGTCCATATGACTCCTGGGAGTCCATATGACCCTCAGGGGTCATATGGATTTTTGGTGATCTACACTAGCAAAATAGTAAGTTGCAGATCCACAGACTTATTTTAAGGGTCTGTGAAAATTTTTGATTTAAATGTACCACAAGAAAGAGCCAGGTTTCTTTCTCCAACATTTTACTTAGTTAACGAGTGAATAACAAAATAGGGATTTTCAAGGACGTGGGTATCAAATAAAATAGTTTTAAAACATCGAATGGCTTTAGGGGCCCACCAGAATAAAGCAATAATCAAAGGGGTCCCACAGGTGTAATATGGTTGGGAACCACTTGCCTAGATTAACAAAACGAAGACCTTTCTTTTTTTCTGGGGTTTCATTCAGTGTGACTGACCCTTCCTACATATATTTTTTAACACTTTGGTGATGTTTGCACTCTCTATACTCACATACATTCATCTATACATACACATATGCACGCACATTCTGTCTGTTTTCTACACACACATTCTCTGTCTCTCTCTGTCTCTCTCTCTCTCTCTTTCTTTCTCTCTCTGCTTGTATTTTCAAATGGTATGGATTCATATGGAATGATTTGGATCTTGTCTCCTTTTTTCAAGGAACTTCTTAATTTCTTATATTCTTATTCTTACACTTATTGTTATGTATCATCTCTTCTTGTTTCTTATGCAATTCTTTACTCTTATCCTTTCTCTTTAAAAAAACACTTGTTCTGGCCTCTCTCTTTCTCTCTCTTTCTCTCTCTCTCTCTTTCTCTGTGCTATTCCTATAAATAAGCAACATGTTTTTTTATGAACCAAGTGTTAAGATTTTAATGACAATGGTATAAGATTTCTTTGCTGTAAATTTCAGAAAAAAAAGCAAAAAGTGAACCACTTACATAGCACTTAGCTTATGTTTACCAAACATTACCTAACACCTACTTAACACTTACCAAACACTTATCTAAAACTTACTAAACATTTTTCTAATGCTTACCTAACACTTACTAAACACTTAGCTAACACTTACCTTACACCACGCAACCTAGATTGCTGATTACTCTACAGAGCTTGTACAATTTCTCAAATTAAGTACCGTTATCCTCAGAAGAGAAAAGGTTGTTAATACAACCAAATTCATTATGTCTAATTCAATTTCTGTACCTACCTTTACCCATGGTCATAGATGTTGGGTAAATACAATCAGAAATACAGGTATCCAGATTAGGGTTCCCCTAAAAGATCCCTGGAGTAATACTTCTCAACAAAGTATGCAGCTATGAGATCAGGGAATCTTGCCAGCTCAAGCCACTACTTCCCATCATTGAAGGGGCAGAGTTCTGTTACTATGGACATGGGGACATATTACAGGAAAGAATCACAAGACAAATTCTTCAAGGGGAGCCAACCAGCAGGAGACCTAGTGGGGGAGTCTAAGAATGAGATGTTTCAAGAATATCCATAATCTCAGTTGGTCTTGCTTGGGAATCCGGCAGGAAAGTATGGTGATAGTTATTTCTGATAGGACCTTAAGGAGGAGGTGCCAGGAGACGCTACCCACCATGGCCCTTCCAGGAAATGTAGGTAACAAAAATGGATTGATGGATGGATGGATAGATAGGTAGATAGTCAGATATATATGTGTGTGTACATATATATATATGTGTGTGTGTGTGTGTATATATATATATAT
>NC_069008.1:14014363-14017203 GCF_001194135.2 Octopus bimaculoides | reverse complement strand
TATATAAAGAATACAAAAAATGGGACAAGAATGCAAAACATCCAGACAGTCAGGTGATACAAAAAAGGGACAACAAAGCATCCAGACAGACGATAGAAAGAAAACAAGGATGGGTCATTCGGAGTTTTCTTTCCTCAGTCGAGCTCCAGATTATCTTTGCAATTTCGGCTGGTTATACTCGAGATTGCTCCAATCTGGCCAGCCCCAAGGAAAAACTAAGCTATGAGCACCAAATTCTTTGGAAGAAAGCAGTGAATGTAAATGAAAACAAGGACGGAAAAAGACGGAGAAATGGTACACAAATACAAATAACAGGACATTATCAACGGGTGACTTTCGACTAAGGATGAATTAAATTAAGCTGGCGTGTGTGGAAGTAAAGCCCTATGGCAGGGACATATTTTTATATATATGAATATAAGATCCAAAGATCAAGGTGTAGGAAGAAAGTTAGCTTCAAGCAATCCGTATTAAATATAAAAAAACAACTTAAGACGGAAGGCTGTGGATGTTTTTGTATCGAAGTACGATAAACTGGAAAAAGTTTCTTTTATATTTCATGGTAGGTGACTAGGGTTGCCAGGTGTGCAAATAAGAATACAAGGGTTAAGGAATGGAGCAGATAGGATCCAGGTTGCATATGTTTCATAGTGAGTGGCACCTCGGAAGTGGTAAATATCCAAGTGAGGTGTATAATGCAGGCTGCTTGCCAGGCCAAGGATATCTTGATCAGATGAAAGTTTACATTGTCACAAGGAGGTACATGTACCCCCACGATCTCCTCAGGAATAGTGGGTGAAAAAGGTGGATGGATGGCTGGATGGCTAGCTGGATGGTAAAAAAAGTGTGGAGTGGAGTGAAAGCATTTGAAGAGGCCAGGATAACACATGTAAGACTCAAGAGAGATTTAAGGGGGAATGTCACGATCAAGGTGAATCACATGACCTTCTTGTGAGCTTCATTTCTGTGACTCATCGGAGTGACCAGGTGTACAAGTAACCGTCACCCTTTCAGCACATGACAAAGCTCTGTAGCTTCATTTCTCTGACTCATCATAGTGACCAGGTGTACAAGTGACCCTCCCCCTCTCAGCACATGTCCAGTAACAACTGATATGTTTTGAATGTACAATGCTCTGGCAATTAGCAGTTAATTAGTCATTATCGTTAACCTCAACACTTCGATATTTTTATTTTTTATTTTTACATAATTGGATAGTCAGTGCAATACAGAAGACATCCGTAGTTTGAGTTTCTCATTAATCCAACACTCCACTCTCATAACTGCTCTCACGTTTCCTCAATCACTCATCCTTTCTCTCTCTCTCTCTCTCTCTCTCACGTTCTCTCTCATTCGCTTTTATTCTTTAATCTTCACTCATCTTTTTTTAAGTACCTTCACTAAATTGTTATATATAGCCCTGCATATATCTACACACACACACATATATACCTATATATATATGTAAATATTTCTATGTATGTATGTACGCATAGGAATATGTGTCCATGTATATATATATATATATATATATATATATATATTCATACATGCTCATATATAAAAAATGTGCATATTCATATGCACATATGCACAGTTATCTGTGTGTGCATGCATGGGTATTCTTTCATACGTACATTCATACATTTATATACACACACACACACACACACACACACACACACAAATATATATACATACGCATATTTTATCATATGAATGCTTCTTTTACGAGCACTTTTTCTTCGTTTCTTGCTCAGTCACCAATTTCAGAAGAGCATCATTATTATTATTATTAACACTTATTATCAACACTTATTAACTCTATTATTATTATTATTATTATTATTATTATTATTATTATTATTATTATTATTATTATCTGCAATATCATCTTTACCTCTTTCACTCACTTTTATTACTGATGCTTCAATTCATATAAAAAAAAAATAAAAGATTGATAATAATACCAGCAGCTAAAAAAATAAAATATCAAAAAAAAAAAAGAGGGCGGATTATGAATATGGCTGTTTTTTCACATTTGTATGTTTCATTGCAGGGGTGGGGATTCAATCCTACTTGTACTTCATTGTTACTCTGTTTTATTGATAAATGAAGGGACAAAAGACACAGTTGAGTTTTTGGATTTGAATTTAAGCCGACACCTGTTCCACATTCCTCACACCATATTCTGAACTCTTATTACCTATCACAAAGCTACCTACCTCATTACTACACCATGCCATCCTCAGCCGAGTGGTTCTTGTCTTGCGAGTTACTTGGTGACCTCACTGGTGCAGGTGCCACATAAAAAAAAAGCACCAGTACATTCTGTAAAGTTGGTGTTAGGAAAGGCATCCAGCTGTAGAAACTGGAGTATTGCACAGTCCTCTGGATCACCAGCTCCTATTGAACTGTCCATCCTCAGCCAGCATGATCATGATGCTGGTGTTGATGATGATGATGATGATATTTGTTGTTGGCCCTCCGTTGCTTACGACGTCAAGGGTTCCAGTTGATCCGATCAACGGAACAGCCTGCTCGTGAAATTAACGTGCAAGTGGCTGAGCACTCCACAGACACGTGTACCCTCAATGTAGTTCTCGGGGAGATTCAGCGTGACACAGAGTGTGACAAGGCCGACCCTTTGAATTACAGGCACAACAGAAACAGGAAGTAAGAGTGAGAGAAAGTTGTGGTGAAAGAGTACAGCAGGGTTCACCACCATCCCCTGCCGGAGCCTCGTGGAGCTTTAGGTGTTTTCACTCAATAAACACTCACAACGCCCAACAATGATGATATAGGTGAACAATATAATACATGTCAATATGGATGAAGGT
>NC_069008.1:14013496-14014205 GCF_001194135.2 Octopus bimaculoides | reverse complement strand
GGTAAAATTAATTCCGACTTTACGTTCTGAGATCAAATGCTACTGATGTTGACTCTGACTTCCATCCTTTCACAGTCGATAAAATAAGTACCACCTGAGTACTAGGGTCAACAATGTAATCGACTTACTCCTCTCCACGAAAGTGCTGGCCTTGTGCCAAAATCTAAAACCAATATTTCAATCTCCGACCATTCAACTACGATCCTTCACAGCAAAAACATCTTCTAGACTTGTGCCAAGTTGTTGACATTAATTACTCTTCTTCTTTTTATTCTTCTCCTTCTTCTTCTTCTTCTTCTTCTCCTCCTCCTCCTCCTCCTCCTCCTCCTCTTCCTCGTCCTCCTTCTTCTAAACGTTTCTGTCATTCTGTTCAGCATCCATGCTCTGCCCTTCACTCCCAGCTCACATTTTTGCTTCATTTAATGCATCGTTGTGTCCGATCGCGTGACATGAGGACTCAGGCACCAACACATTTCCCACAATTCTACAGTGCTTTAATCATTATATGTTGTCGTTATTTGTTTGCTTTTCACCATATTGTCTCCTCTCTGATATTATATCTCATATATATATATGTATATATATGTGTGTGTGTGTGTATACATATATATATATATATGCGTGTGTTTAAATATATACATGTCTGTATATATATATATATATATATATATATATATATATATATATATATATATATATATATATATAT
>NC_069008.1:14010590-14011816 GCF_001194135.2 Octopus bimaculoides | reverse complement strand
ATATATGCATGTATACATATATATATATATATATATGCATGTATGTGTGTATATGTTTGTGTGTATATGTTTGTGTGTATATGTTTGTGTGTCTGTGTTTGTCCCCCCCACCCAACATCGCTTGACAACTGATGCTGGTGTGTTTACATCCCTGCAACCTAGCAGTTCGGCAAAAGAGACCGATAGAATAAGTACTAGGTTTACAAAGTATAAGCCCTGGGGTCGATTTGCTTGACTAAAGGCGGTGCTCCAGCATGGCCACAGTCAAATGACTGAAGCAAGTAAAAGAGTAAAAGAGTAATATCATCGAAATCTTCATGTTATGAGATAATACATGATTAATTCAAAAGAATGTGATTTAATAAACATTGCATCTGACTGAGTACTCAGAACGCTAAATGGTTAAAATAACCATAGCAGACTTAGGAAGACTCTTGCCTTGCAATGGCAGAGGACATAAAATTCTATTTGTTTCAACATTATTATCTGTAAAGTGATGGGTGTTTGAAATGCCATCAAGTTGTAAAAACCATGCAATAGCAGACCCCACCAGTGTTAGTGCCACGTGGAAAGCACCTGGTTGGCATTAGGAAGGGCATCTCACTGCAAAAACTATGCCAAAGAAGACATTGGAGCTTGGTGCACCCCTCTTGTACCCCAGTTCCTCTCAGATCATCCAACTGGTGATGATGAGGATGATGACGATGAGGATGATGATGATGATGATGACTGTCATCTGCCCTTATCACATAAGATCTACTGGTATTTATCCATACAGCTGTAACTAATTTTGAAGTTTTTGCTGTTGAATAATTGCCCGACTAATGCTCAATGGGCATGAATAAATTTTGAGTTATTTTGAATTTTACGTTCAATGGAAATGGAGGATTAAACCAATTAAACGAATTCAGATTAGTTTCTGAATTTCTAGCAGAAAGTTATGAATGCTTAAATAAGGCTCTTAATTCCCCCCCCCCCCAATTTTTTAAAAATTCTCATTCTGTCTGTATTTGATACGTTGCTTTGTTGATGTAACGAAAAACTTAAGCATAAGGACCAAGCAGAAGCTTACAATCCATTCTATCACCAAACACAATGAGAATAACATGGCATTTGAAAAGAAGCCTCTTTGCAGAGCTGCCATCTGATGATCTGATTGGCTTTATTAGCAAGAAACCTAAAGTAATGCAAGTGTGCCCCACTTACTGTATATTATAATATATATG
>NC_069008.1:14009283-14010103 GCF_001194135.2 Octopus bimaculoides | reverse complement strand
AAATTTCTGGATACTCCATCTCATCAGGGTCGCATTATTGCCATCACCAATACTACTATTATTAGCAAAACACACACATCATCCAAGAGGGTGAAAGAAATGTGCATAGGTTTGGCTTATTGTGGTTGTTTCTGTTATTATAATTGTTGCTGCAATAAAGTATCTTCAATGCATTGATTTTGAGTTCTATCCTTTAAGAGACATGTATACACACACATATATATATATATATATATATATATATATATACTTACATATATACATATATGTTTATGTATGTATGTATTAGACATATATATGCGTGTGTGTTTATGTGTGTCTGTCTGTGAGTATATGTGTGTATCTTTTATCGTTTACTTGTTTCAGTCATTAGGCTGATACTGATATGTATGTGTATATATGTATGTATATATACCTATATATATATATGTAAATATATATATGTGTGTGTGTGTGTGTGTGTGTGTGTGTGTGTGCGCGTGCATGTGTGTTTGTGTGTGTGTATATATATGTTTATATGTGCATATGTGAGTGTGTGTGTAAACCTGCACGCATACACACACATACAGACACACACATATACACTACATATTGCCAAAACTTATACAGATCCAACAGTTTGGTGTACACAGCACAATTGTCTCAATCATCAGGCATGGTTAATTAATTGGTTGCTAATGATTGGTTAAATGTTTCACTAATGAATGGCTAATTATGGTGCTGCTTTAATGAATAATAATGTATACACTGTCTCATCACTATGTATATATATGTATGTATATATATGTATATATATATATATATATATATATATATATAT
>NC_069008.1:14006754-14008863 GCF_001194135.2 Octopus bimaculoides | reverse complement strand
TATATATATATATATATATATATATATATATATATGTCTGTGTGTGTATATATATGTGGTTATTGTTGTTCTTTTTTTATGGTTTCACTGTTTAGCTCATGGTCACCTCAACTTTGTAGACCTAAAATCGTCAAAGAGGTTCCTGGTGTGATTTTTGCATATTCTTTTTCAGCAATTATCCTTCATCTCATTATTTAATCATTACAGCGACATTGGATTTCTTCTAACATTTAATTAACTAATTCTTTTTTCATCTTTGTTCGTGTGTGTGTGTATGAGAAGAAGCTAAAATGGAAGAGTGTGAGCTGAGGAAATCTTGACTGCTATTTCTAGTGAAAAACATGATGAATCAGGAGCTTTGTCCATGACCCCTGTATGATATATTTGAAATTTTGGTGGCCCTTCTCACCAAACACAAAGTTTTCTTTATATATGTCTGTGTGTATACATTTGTGAATTTTTTATTGTGGTTTCTCCATCATTTCAGTGGCCATGTTGAAAGGTCATGTGTTTTTCTATTAACTAAGTAATAATAAAACTTAAAAATTACTTTTTGATGTGTTACATAATAAAAAACTTATTTTGTAAAATTCCTAGTTTCATCATTTTTAGAAACATTTTGAATTAAACATCTGAAATGATTCAATGTTAGTATGATAATTATTGTTTGGTTTCTTAAGCTTCTCTTCAGTGTGCATGTAATAAATTCACATGAGTTTATAGGAATGAATTAAGTTTAATTATTCTGATGTTTGGCTGCATTGGAGATAGATTGATTTTGTTTTTGTGAATTAGTTAAGATGTGGCATTTCTCAGTTATACATAGTTAGCAATGCCCAGGTGTGTTTCAACATAGCCTTCTACATTCCGAAATAACCCATCCATTTAGTGTTAAGATCTCACCTCCCTCATCTGACCGCCTCTTCATATCTTCCATTCATTGTGAGTACATCCTGAGCTACATCTTGTCCCTACTGTTTAACATGATGACTGAAAAAAAAAATCAATGTTGTGGACATTTATCCTTCTTTGGAGAGAAACATATATAGAAAGACTAATGTAGAGTTACTAAGAAATAAATTAATTTTATTCTTAGTAACCCCAATATTAGCTGCTGTAAATATATATTTTTCCCTCTCTCTGAAGAAGGGCAAGTGTCCAAAACATTGAGTATTTTACTTCTCTGAGTAAATTAACACATTCTAATCTCTTTTTGTCACATTTGCCAATGCAGAACACTACCAGTTTTTCTTAGATTCCTGATCTTATCTCCTATTTTCTTTCTTTCATTTCTGCCTGGCCATTACTTGACTCTCTCCATCAACTCCAAAATGTCACCTGTTTCTCAGTCAACACAGCCACTAAATTTACTGATATCTAGAAACTTCCATACACCTTGATTAATTACTCTCATTCTTGAAGATGCAGTCTCTCCTCAGCTGTTCTAGATTCCTGATTTTATTTTCCTAGGAGCTGAGATGCCCTTGCCTTGCAAGCCACTTGGCAAGCCTACAGGTTCTGGTGCTGCATAAAAGATGCCTCTGCTGTGCTATGAAGAAGCACCCATTCTGGTGCCACGTTAAAAACAGTCATGTCGGGGCCTTGTACAAGGTACCCATTCCTGAGCCACATTAGAAGCACAGTTGTGCCGGTTTCATGTAGAGAGCGCCAGTGCTTGTGCCATATAAATTAGCCCTCATGCTGGTCCCACGTAAGCAACACTCAGTAAAGTGGCTGGTATTAAGAAGGGCATCCGGCTGTGGAAACAATACCAAAACAGACGCTTGGGGCATGGTGCAGCTCTTCAGCTTTTCAGCTCCTGTCAAACCGTCCAACCCATGCCAACATAGAAAGCAGACGTTAAATGATGATGATGATGATGATAATGATGATGATGATGATGATGATGATAATGATGATGGCTGTCGTTTATAATAACCTTAACTCAACCAAATCCCATTGCATGGCCTAAACTCATTCTTTAGGGGTCAACCTTCAGCCCTCAACTGAATCAACAGAATTATGTGACCATTTGATTTCCTTAGTGGATTCCCTTTTCTTGCAAACATTCTCACAAGGTCTCCAGTCTTTATCCTAAAAAAAACCCAA
>NC_069008.1:14000968-14001720 GCF_001194135.2 Octopus bimaculoides | reverse complement strand
TATTATTATTATTATTATTATTATTATTATTATTATTATTATTATTATCATCATCTCTAAGGTGGCGAGCTGGCAGAATCATTAGCATGCTGGGCGAAGCGCTTAGCAATATTTCGCCCGTCGCTCCGTTCTGAGTTCAAATTCCACCGAGGTCAACTTTGCATTTCATGCTGTCGATAAAATTAGTACCAGTTATACACTGGTGTCGATGTAATCGACTTAATCCATTCCCCCAAATTTGAGGCCTTGTGCTTCCAGTTGAAAGGATTATTATTGTCATCCCTAAAGTGGCCATTGGCAGAATCGTTAGCACGCCAGGCGGTATTTCGTCTGTCTTAACGTTCTGAGTTCAAATTCTGCCGGAGTCGACTTTGCTTTTTATCTTTACAGAGTCATTAAAATATGTACCAGTCATATGCTTGGGTTGATGTAATTGACTACTCCACCTCCCCATAAAAGTTCAAGCATTGTACCCATAGTAGAAAGGATTATTATTATTATTATTATTATTATTATTATTATTATTATTATTATTATTATTATTATTATTATCATCTCTAAGGTGGCAACCTGACAGAATTGTTAGCAGCACGCTGGGCAAAATTCTTTGCTGCATTTCGTCTGTCCTTGTGGTCAATGCAATTTACTTGCCCCTCCCTTCAAAAACTGCTGGCCCAGTGCCAAAATTTGAAACCATTATTGCATTCATATATCTTCTCTATATTGTCTCTTTATCCCTTCTCTCTCCCCTC
>NC_069008.1:13998635-14000286 GCF_001194135.2 Octopus bimaculoides | reverse complement strand
CCCATCTCCCTCCCCCTCTCACTATCCACCCCTCTCTCTCTCTCTCTCTCCCCCCTCTCTCATTCTTTCTCCATCTCTCTGCAGGTATATTCGATCTAGATCACACCGCTACACCCGAAACGAAACCACCGCGTAAACATGAACGAACTGGAAGATCTAAAAAACCACGATCTTCAGTGCCAAAACCTAAGAATACATGTAAGTACTTGGACAGCTCTGAGACATCATTCAATTCTTTTTATGTTACTTCATTAGTTTCCTCTGAAGGAATTTGGCATGTCTATGGCCTTTTCTGGGCTTCTGAGATTGGTGAGAATGGTTAAATGTTACAGATGAGAGAATGGTTACAAACCAACTCAAACAGTTGCAGGTTAGTGATTTCAACAAAAAGCAAAAAAAAAAAAATTGCTCAGGGATGGTTTTTTGGGGGGAGATTCAGCATTCTTAGGAAGAATAACTGTTGGTAGTTGTTTGGTACAGGGTTGGGATCATTAAGATGATACCTGCACCCATAGTAGAAAAGCTTATTTCGAACCAGTCATTTTCTGGTAGATTTTTATATTAATGGATTGTAAGACTTGGACAATGTCTGAGGCCTCAGGATCCGCCTGAACTCTTTAGGTACCAGGCTGCTTTGCAGGATTATGGGTTACCAATGGTTGGATCTTATTCCCAACCGATGACTAGACACTAAAATTAGGATGCATCTCATTACTTGAATGATTTGGGAGTGTCAGCACAAACTTTTTGCTCATGTTGCTCAATTTTCTGATTTGGATCTTGTGTAGTGCACTGATGCCAAGTAAAAAATCATCCAGCTGTGTGAAGAGGTGTTACATACTAACAGTAGAGGGAACCTGTGGAAGAGGTAGACCTAGGAAGACATGGTATGAGGTGGTGAAGCACGATTTTTGTATGTTAGGCCTCATCAAAGCAATGACAAGTGACCGAGACCATTGGAGATATGCTGTGCTTGAAAAGATCCAGCAAGTCAAATGAGACCTTAGCCATGGCTGATGTCAATATTGCCTGACTGGCACCCGTGCCAGTGGCATGTAAAAAGCAACATTCGAGTGTGGCCAATGCCAGTTTCACCTGACTGGCTCATAAAAATAACCCACTATATGAGTGGTTAGTGTTAAGAAGGGCATTCAGCTGTAGAAACCTTGCCAGATCAGATTGGAGCCTGGTGCAGCCTCCCAGCTCACCATTTCTCAGTCAAACCATTCAACCCATGCCAGCATGGAAAGCCAATGTTAAACAATGACGATGATGATGACAATTTCATCTAGTAGGTATTTGCAGAGAACTCTAATTATATCAGTTTTTGTAAGGTTTATTAATATAACAGGCAGGTGCTGTCAGAAATTATCTTTATGATCTTTAAGAGTAAATTATGGTATTTAGGTGTAAGTGATTTCTTTCTGTCATCAATTTCTTGCTGATCAGTGGCAATTTGGGAGCCGCGAGTGTTAATGTCATTCAAAACGTTATTTTGATATTTGTATATCCGTGTAATGTGCACACACACACACACACACAGACACACATGTATATATATGTATGTATGAATGTATGTATGTACACATATATGTATGTATGTATATATACATATATGCATATGTATGTGTGTGTATGTAGATATGTATAT
>NC_069008.1:13996703-13998392 GCF_001194135.2 Octopus bimaculoides | reverse complement strand
AATTTGGTGATAATCTATCATATGTAGGCTAATTGTTATCTGTTCCATACTAATTTTTGGTGTTGTCAGGTTAAATGAATATTTTATTACTATTTTTGTTTTTTTTTGTTTTTGATCTTTGTTTTTATTCCTATATTAGTCTCAAATCTTTTGTTGTAGCTTCTGAATTTTATATTCTCAATTAACACAACTGGGTCATCTTCAAACAGTTGTAAAAGCTTATTTAGGGCCAGGCATTTATTTGACTTAAAGTTATATCTGTGATTTTTATTATTATTATTATTGTTGTTATTATTATTATAGGCGCAGGAGTGGGTGTGTGGTAAGTAGCTTGCTTACCAACCACATGATTCTGGGTTCATTCCCACTGTGTGACACTTTGGGCAATGTCTTCTACTATCGCCACGAGCCGACCAAAGCTTTGTGAGTGGATTTGCAAAGACGGAAACTGAAAGAAGCCCGTTGTATATATATAATTGAAATATATTACAAAAACAAAATAAAAACTACACGTGGAAATGTAAGGGGAAAGTAAGCAGAAAAATAAGCGAAAATGCACATTGGAAATCAAAAAAAGTAAAGGCTTTTTATGAAAAGTAACGATAGATATATACAATTAGATGAACTGAGGTAGGAATAAAGGTAATAGAAGTCATTATTGTGAGTTGTTGAAAAGATTCAAAAGCATACCGGTTTCATAATATTACTAATTATTGCTCTAAATATACACCGAATATATGTATGTATATGTTTGGGTGTCTGTGTTTGTTCCCCCCAACATCGCTTGACAACTGATGCTGGTGTGTTTACGTCCCTGTAACTTAGCAGTTTGTCAAAAGAGACTGATAGAATAAATACTAGCTTACAAAGAATAAGTCCTAGGGTTGATTTGCTCGACTAAAGGCGGTGCTCCAGCATAGCCGCAATCACATGACTGAAACAAATAAACGAATAAACGAATTATTATTATTATTATTATTATTATTATTATTATTATTATTATTGCGGTTCTTGTTATGTGACACCAGCATCGACCATGACTCTGGTTTCACTTGGCTTGACGGGTCTTCTCAAGCATAGCATATCGTTAAAGCCCTCAGTCACTTGTCATTGCCTCTGTGAGGCCCAACATTTCAGGATCAAGCTTTACCACCAATCATATCATCAAAATCTCAAGGGTACACATAATGGGCTTCTTATAGTTTCCATCTTCCAAATACACTCACAAGGCTTTGCTCAGACCATGGCTATAATAGAAGACATTTGCCCAAGATGTGAAGCAGTGGGACTGAACCTGGGGCCGTGTGGTTGGGAACCAAGCTTCATACCACGCAACCAAGGGTCTACCTAGCAATCATTTCCATCCGCTTTTGTTTCACCTCTTTCTCTTTTTTCATCTGCTCCTGCTTTATACACCAACTGTTTGTTGAACTGTTGTAACTCTTCCTTACTAACCCCCCTTTTTTTCTTTTTGCCCCCTTTTTTCAGCTGTAAGTCCAGGAGGGAAGGCGACAGAAGCAAACGCCGATACAAACCTTGTCGACGGAGTTGAAATGTCACAGCAAAGCACAAGCTTTGATTTTTTAGCATTATGTTCAGCGCCGACTTGGCTTGGGCCAGGAAGAAGACGATCAGGCAGAAGAAAGTCCCGTTGGCCGGTATTTACTCCTTTCTTTATTTCTTCTTCTT
>NC_069008.1:13994544-13995675 GCF_001194135.2 Octopus bimaculoides | reverse complement strand
TCTATATATATATTTATAAAATGGACATACAGCTACATACAAATATATTATTTTATATGTTTTTTTCTATATTTTTGTTTGGCTTTGTTTTTAAGTTTTCTTTTTAATTTTGGCAATTATTTCTTCCATATTATTTATTTGTCATTATTGTTCTTCTTTGTCTTCTTCTTCTTCTTCTTCTTCTTCTTCTTCTTCTTATTATTTCAGTAGTTGACTTTTTTTTGTTTTGGTTTTGTACATTATTGCTGTAGTAGTAGTAGTAGTAGTAGTAGTAGTAGTAGTAGTAGTAGCAGCAGCAGCTGTAGTAGAAGTAGTAGTAGTAGTAGTAGTAGTAGTGATGGTGACGGTAATTGTTACAGTAGCAACTGTGGTGGCGACAGTGGCAGTGGTGGTGGTGGTGGCAGTAGTAGCAGTAGTAGTAGTAGTATTTCTATAATCAGCCATAGTAATGGCAGTGTTAGCAGCAGCAGTAGTAGTAGTAGTAGTAGTAGTAGTAGTAGTAATAGGAGCTTGTACAGACCCAACCAATGGCTATTGTGTATGTGTGAACGAAGAAATTAGAAAGTTGGCTAAAATTTTTAATGTTATCTCCATTAAATATTTTAGAATTGACTTGACTATTGTTTTTCGATGCAGATGACGTCTCCGAGTTTCCTTTTCGCCTGTTTTTTTTTTCTTTTTTCTTTCCCCCATAATATCGAAACACTAATATTATAAAACGCCAAAATACATATGGTACTTGTACATTTATTTGGTGATCTTTTCACCCCTATTTTGACAAACAAGATATATACAATACTATCAAGAAGTACAACAATAATGAGTAGCTTTGCTTACCAATCACATAGTTCTGGGTTCAATCCCACTGCATAGCACCTTGGGCAAGTGTCTTCTACTATAGCCTCGGCCGACCAAAGCCTAGTGAGTGGATTTGGTAGATGGAAACTGAAAGAAGCTTGTTATATATATATATATATATATATATTAATAAATTATAGTGTAGCAAAAAAAATTTTAGAAATTTTATTTACCACCAGTGGTCTAGCGAGAGTAAAAAAACAGTCAATAGACTATGTATTATTCATTTAAAATGCAGAGATGTCTATAATAGGACATCTACCCGCTAGAAAT
>NC_069008.1:13989919-13994093 GCF_001194135.2 Octopus bimaculoides | reverse complement strand
ATATATATGTATATATATATATATATATGTATATATATATATATATGTATATATATATATATGTGTGTGTATGTAAATGTTTGTGTCTGTGTTTGCCCCCCCCCCCAACATTGCTTGTCAACCAATGCTGGTGTGTTTACATCCCTTTAAATTAGCAGTTCAGCAAACAAGTTGGATAGAATAGAATAAATACTAGGCTTAAAAAGAATAAGTCCTATGGTTGATTTGCTCGACTAAAAGTGGTGCTCCAGCATGGCCACAGTCAAATGACTGAAGCAAGTAAAAGAATAAAATAAGAAATTAAAAAAATGAATATATGTGTATATGTATAATATTTTGGACTAATGCGGATATGTCAGTAAGTGTGTTGAGTAAAGCTTATCCACGGTTTAGGCTACCTGGTGTGATCCACATCAGGAATTCTGTAGTGTTAGTTGAGATAATAATATATAAAGTTAACAGAAGATAAATTAGGCACTGGTCACTATTCTTTATTCAGGACGATGATCGTTTCAACCCATCCAGCAACTGTCCATTTATGTGTTGGATATTATGCATTTTATTGTATTACATCAATCTGTGCAGTTTGTGTCACATCATGCATGTTGTTGGCACTGCGTCGCTTACGACGTCGAAGGTTCCAGTTGATCCAATCAACAGAACAGCCTGCTCATGAAATTAATGTGCAAGTGGCTGAGCACTCCACAGACACGTGTACCCTTAACGTAGTTCTCGGGGATATTCAGCGTGACACAGTGTGACAAGGCTGACCCCTTTGAATTAGAGGTACAACAGAAACAGGAAGTAAGAGTGAGAGAAAGTTGTGGTGGAAGAGTACGGCAGGGTCCGCCACCATCCCCTGCCTGAGCCTCGTGGAGCTTTAGGTGTTTTCACTCAATAAACACTCACAACACCCGGTCTGGGAATCAAAACCGCGATCCTATGACTGCGAGTCCGCTGCCCTAACCACTGGGCCATTGCGCCTCCACACGCATCATGCATAAAGAAGGGGATTTCATGCTAGATATACGGAGACGTCCTCGGCAAGTTGTTCTTGCCTTCTGTATTTCGCATGTGACTAGTAAATGGGTTGAAGCAATCATCATACTGAATATAATCTTGGAAATTTATCTTCCATTTCTTTCATGATATATAAATGCAAAGCAGATAAGTAACAAAGGATGTCCAGGTATTATAGTGCATTTCGGCCGTTTCAGGCGGCGCCATTTAATTGAACAATGCCAGCATTAAATTAATTTGAAATAACATCACCTTCTTTGGATGCATAAATGTTTTGCAAGCAACTTGTACATGCAAGTGCTACCAGTTGAGAACTCCGCATACCAGAAGCCAGCAAGTGTATGGGGTCATCAGGAGAGAATGTGCGCCGTTTCAGGGCCTACCTCTCGACTGCATCAATGTGCACCGGCCCCACTCACTGATATGAGGCTCCACTTGCTAGAGCAACTGGTTATCAAACAAACCTCAATATTCTTCTAGCCATCGTTCATCGTCTCTTTTTAACCAAACCCAGTGGCTAGCCTTTGGATATCGGTCATGGTGGTATTTACTTTACGGTGAGTTAGGCCTAACAATAACAACAGTCATCTCACACTGCGTCCAACAAACCCTCTACATCCGATTTCATTGAATCGAACAATGCAAGCATTACATCAATCTGAAATAACACCGCCTTCTTTGGATGCATAATACCATATAAGCTCTCAACATACACGATACTCCATTAAAACTTTTTTTAGCAAATATTTCGTCAGAATTAGAGACTAAAAGAATGATATGCTTGTCGCTATTATTGTAGCAGAATAAACTGAAGGGGGAAAATACTCCAACTATAATTTGGAGTGTTTCTTATTTGCTTTTTGATACCGAACTGACTTGGTGCCTCAACTTAAGAACCTAATTCAACTGAATCTTATATATTCATATATCCATACATGTGCTTTTTAATGGCTATCATAATAAGTCCGTGTTGTAACTAAGTGAACGTTTGTGAGACATTGATATAAAAGGCTTAACAATACTTTAGTAGCTTTGCTCATTGTGGATCTTTGGCAATCAGCGATGATTTTTCTTCACTGTTCAGACTCAAGGCTTTTTATTTCTACTTCTCTCCAGTTGAATTCCTGCTTTTTCCTGTTTGGATTTTGCTATAGCATGTCACATGTTTCATCGAGGGAAAGCCTTCTCTCTCAGATCTCGGGTCAGCTTTGAATCGCCATTGATGCTTTCCTTTATTCTAGGTAGGAGTCTTGGCCCTACGCAAACACAATTTCTCCTCCAGAAAGAGGTGGTCCATATTTGTCTTGCCTCTATTCTTTGACCTGTCCAGCATCGAAGGCCCCTCACGAGCTTGCACTCGGCTGGCATAGCTCTCAACACCATTGAGTCAACAAGGATTGCACATGTCGTGGAGTCCTTATGGTTTGATGGCTTATCTGCCTCAAGGTCCCTGAAATCTGCACCAGCTTTGTGTTGGTAAAATGTAAAAGTGTGTGGCCTTGTGATTACCAAGACATGGGTTCAATTCCTAGAGTAGCTGGCATGTTGTGTCCTTAGACAAGGGACTTCATTTCATGTAACATAGTCCTTTCCATTGGAAATGGATTGCATCTACAGCAGAATAGGGCCCTGCTTGTAACCCCAAATATAAACTAATACAAGATGTCAGTGGCCCTTTGCACTGGATGATGCTAATACAATAAGAGGTAAAGAGACAGGAAAACTGTCTTGCAGTGTCCATCTTTTACTTGTTTCAGCCATTGAACTGTGGCCATACTGGGGCACCGCCTAGAACAGTTTTAGTCGAGCAAATCAACCTAAGTAATTATTTATTATTTTTTTAAAATTTAAAGTCTGCTACTTATTGTAGAAGTTGCTTTTGCTGAACTACTAAGTTACGGGGACATAAACAAATCAGTATTGTTTGTCAAGTGGTGGAGGAAGGACAAACACACCCACATGCCCCCCCCCCACACACACGTATGTATTATTATTGTGGATTCACCCATCACCTAATGATGGGCCAGGGTTCTGCAATTCCTTTCTGAACAACCTCCACAGATGATTAATTTATAGCAAAGGCCCTCAGTGTATGTAATACTGTCCCCAAGGGGGCACTAGGCATGTAAAAGGGGACGTTAAGCTTTAAGGGGCATTGAGGAAATATACTCAACATGCTAGTTTTTATCTACAGTAGTAATTATGTTATAGCTGATAAAACTAGTGATGGTTATTAAGATAAGACCGCATCAGGCACAGGGAAGTAATTAAAAGGTAAGTAAAGCTATGTTCTTGAGCCATATTGACTCATAAGGACTGCTTTCATGGTATAAATATTCCCCGCCTGGACAGGACCCCTGTCCAATGCAGGACCATTCATTTTTGCCAGCTGAGTGGACTGGAGCAATGTGAAACAAAGTGTCTTGCTCAAGAACACAATGCGTCGCCCAGTCCAGGAATTGAAACCACTACCTTACTATCATGAGTCCAACACTCTAACCACTTATCCATGTGCCTCGTCTAACTGAGACTCCACCTTCCTTCCTTAATTTCTCGAGCCATGCTAAGTCATAATGGCCAGCTTCCTAGTTCCATGGCGTATTTATTCCCCACCTTGACGGGACACCTGTCTGTTGCTAGGTTACTTATTCTTACCGACTGAGTGGACTGCAGAGAGATGAAATGAAGTGTTTTGCTCAAAAACACAATGCGTTGCCCAGTGCAGGAATTGAAACTACGATCTTACTATCATGAGTCCAACACTCTAACTGCTAAGCCATGCACCTCCACAGGTGATGTCATTAACCTGCAGTATATAAACTTATAACTTTTGCCTTTGTTAATTTTTTCCTCATTTGACTATTTTAAAAGCTTATACAATAGGTGCAGGAGTGGCTGTGTGGTACCTCTTTGTAATGTCTTTATGGCAAATATTTATGAAATAAAGTACCTTGCTTCCCCACCACATAGTTCCAGGTTCAGTCCCACTGCATGGCACCTTGAGTAAGTGTCTTTTATTATAGCCTTGGGCTGACCAAAGCCTTTTGAGTGAATTTAGTAGACGGAAACTGAAAGAAGCTTGTTGTATATATATATAGATGTATATCATGATATGTATGTGTGTGTATGTGTTTGTGTGTTTGTCCCCCCCCCC
>NC_069008.1:13984876-13988467 GCF_001194135.2 Octopus bimaculoides | reverse complement strand
TATTATTATTGAGTGAGTGAGCAGTGCATGCCATCAAAGTGACACTGGGGTAAAATATATGAAGCCCATTATACCCATCATGACTACCCGTCTGATAAGGGTACACCAGGCACATGCATTACAACCATATGTGTGCGACATGGTGATCTTATTTGAAGATAAACAGCGCATGACCTCGCAGGAGGGGCCCAGTTAGAATTTTCTTCAGGTCAAGTGGTCCATCTCGTTCAAAAGGTCCCTGAATAAGGGTTGTTTAAGGATGTTGAGCAAAACACCCATGTTTCCAAAGGTGAATTATTCAAACCCCAAAGAATTCCTCTCAACACATAGCTATGATGCTCCCCCACTACTTCTGCTCATGATCATGGATGCCCATATCGTCAGCCACCAGGGGACATGCTCAACTGGTTAGGGTCAAACAACTGACAAGCAAATCTGTGGTATTAAGCAGAATATTTGCTGTAGCCCATCTTTTATACCAAGACAAAACAATGTACATGATAACACTTCCAATCAATTAAGATCAGAAGCCATGAGAGCCACTGCTTGGTACTGCATCAGGGCTATTTATTATTATTATTATTATTATTATTATTATGATGCAAAATTTTCCATATCTGCAATGTTTACTCATTATAAACTTAGTATCCCCACCCCCCACTGCATTTTAGATGAAGTAATTTTTTTAATACATTAGTAACTGCATGGTATTGAGAAGTCCAAAGATGGATAAATTTTAGAAAAAAAAAAGCATGTATACACATGAGTGCACAATGAAATTGCTATGAAACTAAGAAATTCAAAGTGGTAGTGCTCTTTCTAAAATGTGCACAGTGCCCATTGGAGTTATTTTTCTGCATTTCTTTTAAGCATGATTTTTTTTTTCCTATATTTTTATTATTATCACTATTGTCATTTCACTTCTCAGAGCTAATTTCGTAAGAGCAGACAACAACCTGCTGTCGAGGATCTCACTGGGTCTCTTCACACACTACTCAACACCCAAGTACTGGTCTCAAAATCCTCACTGTCTCCAATAAAGCTGTTTTCTGAGCATGTTCTACTCTCATGTCATTCCCATTTTCATCATCATCGTCATCATCACTTAACATCTGCTTTCCGTGCTGGCATGAGTTGGATGGTTTGACTGAGGACTGGTGAGCCAAGAGGCTGCCCCAGGCTCCAATCTGATCTGGCAAGGTTTCTACAGCTGGATGCCCTTCCTAATGCCAACCACTCCGAGAGTGTAGTGAGTGCTTTTTACACGCCACTGGCACAGGATCCACTCAGGCGCCACTGGCACTGGCCACATTCAAATGATGCTATTTATGTGCCACTGGTACAGGAGCCAGTCAGGCGGCACTGGCATCAACCACTCTTGAATGATGCTATTTATGTGCCACTAGCACAGGAGCCAGTCAGGTGGCACTGGCATCGGCCCCGACAGTGATTTTACTTGATTCAACAGGTCTTCTCAAGCACAGCATATTGCCCCAACAATTTTGTCAGTGAACAGGTCCCGGTCTCAAAGCGACGAAAATATTTTGACAAACTAAATTTAAATGTTGAAGTGAATCTAACAGTTTTTGTGTGTTTCTCAAATGGCTTATAAACACCATCCATGCTGCAATTGTTTTCGTTCCAGCACACGATCTCAGATCAGGTCATTTGCTATGCAAGTACATCTCGATAATATATATATATTTATATATATATATATATTTATATTTACATACGATAGGCTTCTTTCAGTTTCACTCACAAGGCCTAAGCAGTGACATTTAAAAGCTAAAAAGCTTTATATTTCAAATTTTAATTTGTATATAACTATAATTGGAGTAGTTTTGAGACAAAATTTCTCAAGCTGCTTTATATAAGAATCTTATGTTAAATTCTGTGAAACACCCACCTTATTAAGAAAATATTTATTAATGACAGAAGCAGTATTAATACCAAAAGGGAGTATTTATCCCCCACTTAAACATGGACGTTCTTTTAGAACAAACAATACTGCAGAAGATATCATGAGAGAAACTCTCATCTTAGCTTTTGGCGTAAAATGCACTTTCGTTTATATCACTAGCGGTCAGATAAATCTCTGCCTCCACCAGTGCCAAGTCCACCAGATCACCCCCCACTTCCCTTACTGTATCAATAAATGCATAAATTATCTTACAAAACCATTTTAAGTTCACAAATATTTTAGAATTCAATTGAATTTCACAGTAAGTATATCCATCTGTCTGTCCATCCATCTGTCCATCCAGCCATCCGTCCATTCATTTTTGCTGCCTGCTATTCCTGGGTGTGTTGTGTGAAGGCAGAGTCTTCGGGCATCTCTTGAATGGGGTCTCATCAGAAGCAAGTGCCATTACGCTTTCCTGTTTGAGTCTCAGACACAACCAGCTGGCACTATGGTTATTATCCAACCATCTCACTCTCAGCCTTCCCCCCCTTGGGTATCCTTCCAGCTGGCTCAGCTTAAAGAATCCATCTTGCGGCCCTTTTCCCCCATGTCCATAGTACCAGAAGTGTGACCCTCTCGATGCAGAGAAGTAGTTGACTGACCTGCAAAAATCTCCCTGACCTCAGAGCTACACACCCTGTCATTATCTCATAGCTTCAAAATTTTGATGATTCCACTGTTTCCTTTTAGAGTGACATTATCAGGTAGGAGTGAAAGGCCAGATCTAGCCAGTTTGAACGTAAAACAGGTAGAAGATTTGGGCTGGTTTAAATGCTAAAGATTTCATCAGGTATCTTTCTCTTCTCAGTTCAAATCTAGAAAGGTCTAACATTGCTTCTTATTCTGCAGGGGTGAGGCAGATAGCATAGTGGGTTAGGTGGTGAAGGGTGGGCAATATAAATATATGAAATAAGCAATAAT
This sequence comes from Octopus bimaculoides, assembly GCF_001194135.2. NCBI lineage: Eukaryota > Metazoa > Mollusca > Cephalopoda > Octopoda > Octopodidae > Octopus > Octopus bimaculoides. Next base: position 13,985,580 of record NC_069008.1, on the reverse strand, counting down.
TAAACAGGATCTTATTGTTTTTTTTTTAATTGATTATCATTTTTTACTGTTATTTATTTCATTTTATGTTACTTTTTTGTTCTTGTTATTATTTTTCAAGTAATTTCTTATTTTATATCTTTCTTTTGATTATTGTAAAAATAGTATAAAAACATGTCTATACACACACATGGATATATTACAAACATATATATATATATACATACATGCGTACATATATCTATGTATGTATGTATAAATATATATATATGTGTGTGTATATATGTATGTATAAATATATATATGTGTGTATATGTATATATATTTATGTGTGTATATAAATACATGAATATATGTGTACATATATATAAATATAAATATGTATGTATGTATATGCATGTATATGCATGTATATGTATATATATGTACGTATGTATGTATGTATGTATGTGTGTGTGTGCATATATATATTCACACACATACATGTGCACACGTACATACAATGTACTTTTTTTTCACATTCTTTTATTTCCATTTAAATCACTTTTCCTTTATTTAATTAAAAATATAGTTTTTAATTAGTGAATTTGTTTAGTTTTTATTTTCATGTCATGTCATCAGAATTAAATTATTGCAGTTTTGGTTTTGGTGTGTGAATGTATGTGGGAAAGGCTGGATGAGAGAGAAAGAGAGAGAGAGAGAGAGAGAGAGAGAGAGGGAGAGAG
>NC_069008.1:13980678-13983875 GCF_001194135.2 Octopus bimaculoides | reverse complement strand
AGTGGCTGAGCACTCCACAGACACGTGTACCCTGAACGTAGTTCTCGGGGATATTCAGCGTGACACAGTGTGACAAGGCTGACCCTTTGAATTACAGGTACAACAGAAATAGGAAGTAAGAGTGAAAGAAAGTTGTGGTGGAAGAGTACAGCAGGGTTCGTCACCATCCCCTGCCGGAGCCTCGTGGAGCTTTAGGTGTTTTCGCTCAATAAACACTCACTATGCCTGGTCTGGGAATCGAAACCGCAATCCTATGACCACGAGTCCGCTACCCTAACCACTGGGCCATTGCGCCTCCACATGCCAAACATAATGCAGCAAACAATCCACATCAATGGAGTTCAAGCCATCCCTAAGGACCCCAAACTGTCTTGCAAGTCTTGCGTTAATAACAACAGCAGTTAATTGATAACATCAGAACTCCTTTCCATAATGTTCATTATTATTTTAAAAAAAATTAATTTAAACAAATAGGTTCTGGATTCTTAATAATAAAGAAAGGATTAAAGGAAAGGATAAAGTTTATTGAAGAAAATTTAGCTGTTATTGAACTGTTACTCCATCAGTTATGATGTTGATCCAATGGCTCTTTTGGATTACTGGTACAACTCATTTTTGCTCGGTGAGTGGCCTGGAGCAATGTGAAATAAAGTGTCTTGCTGAAGGAGACAATGCACTCTCCTGGGAATTGAACTCACACCGTTCTCATCATGAGCCAAATACCCAAACCAAAAAGCCACTGGCTGCTATGTTTAGCAGGTAAAGTGACCTACCCTTGCTGGCTTGTTTCCTAGTCAGAAGATCATTTATTTAGAGCTTCTTCATTCATAGCTGACCAGCTCAGACATGAGATGCCTTATGATTTTGTACCGAGAAGATTAATGGAGTTTGTACTATATTTTAGAGATGTAAATGAAGATTCTATAGAGGCAGGCATGGCTGTGTGGTAAGAAGATTGCTTATGAACCACATGGTTCTAGGTTCAATCCCACTGCATGGCACCTTGGCCAAGTGTCTTCTACTATAGCCTCAGGGTCAACTTGTTCAACTAAAGCCATTCAAGGTGGTGCTCCAGCATGGCTGCAGTCAAAATGATTCAAACAAGTAAAAGAATATAAGAATACTACATTTAACTTGCATCCATTGAATAGAAAGAAGGAAGTAGTTCCAAGCATTCCAGGTTCAATATCTAGGTAGACCCAAGGCAATGAGCTGGCGGAAACGTTAGCATGTCGGACGAAATGCTTGGCGGTATTTTGTCTGTCTTTACGTTCTGAGTTCAAATTCCACCGAGGTTGATTTTGCCTTTTATCCTTTCGGGGTTGATAAACTAAGTACCAGTTGCATACTGGAATCGATCTAATCGACTGGCCCCTTCCCCCAAAATTTCGGGCCTTGTGCCTTGAGTAGAAAAGAATATCTAGCTAGAACCAAAATCATCTTACTTCATATATATATATTGCTCAAATTCCTTCAGAAACTCTTGAATTCCTCTCCCTACTCCTTAACTCTATCTGAATTAATCATGCATGAACATGCTGCTAATTAGAAAAGTTAATTAGAAAATGCAGATAATTGATTTCATTTACAAGCTAATTAGTAACTGGAAAGCAATAATTACATTTACAAAAATCAAAAGGAAAACAAAAAAAAAACCCATCTGCATCAGTCTTATTGGACAAGGAGGTCTTACAAAGTCCCCTGGTATCGGACCCTGAGTATCAAACCCTGGATATCATTTCACTTCTAGGTATGGCTGTGTGGCTAAGAAGCTTGGTTTGCAACCCTATATTTTTGGGTTCCATCCTTCTGCATGGCATTTGGAGCAAGTGTTTTTTTTTTTTAATTTAGCCCCAGACTGACCAAAGCCTTGAAAGTAAATATGATAGGTGGAAACTGTGTGGAAGCTTGCATATCATTGTGTCTGCATTTGTCCTGTCTTCACCCCACTGCTAATAACCATTGTTGGTCTGTTTATATCCCCATTACTTAGCTTCTTGGCAAAAGAGACCGGTAGAATTAGTACCAGACTTGAAAAGTACTGGGGTCCGTATGTTTGACAAAAAAAATCTTTCAAGGCAGTGCCCCAGGATGGCTGCAGTCCAATGATGGAAACAAATAAAAGAATAGAAAATGAAAAGATAGATGTTAGTCCCTGTTTGTCTTAGAGTTTGAACCGGCAACTTAGAGGTCACATATAAACATATGTTGCTAGGCATTGTTGTTGATGTTGCTGTTGCACCCCAAGTTAGCCCCTAATTAAGGGTAATAAAATAATGGTGTGGTTCTGCATTGTTAATAATTAATTCATAAGAGAGGTCATCATTGGCTGTTAATTGGTTTGACTGCCAGAAGAAGTGGAAAGTCTAATATATAGCACTGTGCCCTTCGACAGAGAGCAGAAGAGAGGAAGAGGACCAATATCCATCCGTCCATTTTTGCCTCTCACTATTCCTTGGAAGGTCGTGGGGTTACAACACTCAGGTACCTTCCACGTTAAACTGCCCTACAGGATACCTTCTTCTCGTGACACTTTCCTGTGACCTTCTAACAGTATGCCCATAGTGCTGCTGTCCATGCTGGCAAAGGTTGAATTGTCTAACAGGATCTGTTGAGACACAAGGCTCTGACAAGCTCCAATACCACCAGCTTTGTGATGTTTTCTACAGCTGGATACCCTTCCTAATGCCAACCACATTACAGAATATACTGGGTGCTTTTTAAATGGTTCCATCATTAGTGAGGTTGCCTAGTAACTTGCAAGACACAAGAAGATGAACAGGTAAGATCTCCTGTAAATGAAGAAAGGGTTTTGAAGAGAGGAAGGTGGTTTTCTATCGGGCGTTTAGAGCTAAGAACCTGACAGAGCGACAAGCACAGGCGTTAGGACAAGGATTGTGAGATGGGGAAGAAGTAACTGTATAACTTTATTGGTTGGAAATACAAATATGTTTATATGAATGTTATCTGGGAGAAAAGCTGTGTGTGTGTGTGTGTGTGTGTGTGTGTGTGTTGTAAACGAAAATTGCAAATTATGTTCTGATTATGGACTTGACATGGAAAACCCTAACGAATGAGATTATTTAACATTCTTCACATGAAATTTATGAAACTATTTTTCCTCTTGAACCAACTATTCTGTTATTGTTGTTAAATGAATAAATGTACATATATATATATATACATATATATATATA
>NC_069008.1:13975498-13978537 GCF_001194135.2 Octopus bimaculoides | reverse complement strand
CAGTATAAAATATATATATATATATATATATATATATATATATATGGTTATATACTATATATATTTTATATTTTGTTCGTATCACCACCACCATCCCCACAGTTTTCCCACTTTTTAATATAAACATAACATATTTGTCTCCCTTGTCCCAAGTTATCTGCCCTTCTTGTCTATTCCCCCCAATTAATCTCATTTGTTGTCACTTTAAATTTTTAGGAATGAGGCTGTTTCTTCATGTTTCATGTAGTATATGTGCTTGTATCTATATTACGTATGTGATGTGTGTAGGTAGGTAGGTATATGAAGACCCGTGGCTCAATAGTTAAAATGCCAGGCTCACAATTACGAGGTTGTGAGTTTGATTCCTGGTCCGAGCTGTGTGTTCTGTTCTTGAGCAAGACACTTTATTTCATGTTGCTCCCGTTCACTCAGCTGTAAAAATGAGCTACAACATCACCGGTGCCAAACTATATCGGCCTTTGCCTTTCCCTTCGATATCATCAGCGGTGTGGAGAAGGGAGGCTGGTATGCATGGCCGACTGCTGGTCTTCCATAAAACAACCTTGTCCAGACTTGTGCCTCAGAGGGGAACTTTTTAGGCGCAATCCCATGGTTATTCATCACCAAAGGAAGTCTTTATACTTTTATGTATGTAGCCATTTACATGCATTGTATTCTTGAGCAATACACTTCATTTCAAGTTGCTCTGGCTATCTGGACAGGCAATGAAGGGAGTGATTTAATGTACAGCAGAGTAAATATTTTACATATCTGATCGCTATAAACACATCCTCTGTATATCTCTTCATGCAAAATGCTTGTCTCACCAGCTCACCTCCCCCACTCACTGCATCATTGCCATTCTTCCCCTCCCTTACATACTGTGCTCACATCATACTGCAGTCCACTTCTCATTGCCTCTCCTCTCTTTTCAATCTCCTGAACTCCCTTCTTACTCACCCTGTCCAATCATCTGGGCACTTCCCACTTTCATTATTCACCTCCTTGTACTTTGAAGGGACATCCCAGTACATCAACACCATCTTTTCTCCTACTCCCTTCCTCTCTCTGACTGGGATATTCATGTACCTTTTCTGCAAGGGGGTGCTAAAAGGTTCTTGGCTCTGAGGCCTCGTTGAAGGTCTAGCCATCCGAGTTCTTTTATAGGGAGTGAATTTCATGCCAAGTAAATTCATTCACACCAAGTAAATTCATTGACGCCAAGTGAATTCATAGTGATGGCTGTTGCTGGTGTTGTGTAAATTACACCCATGAATTTGTAGTTGTGGTCATTACCAGAATCATGTAAATGGCACCTGTGCTGGTGGAATGTAAAAAGCACCCATTATGCTCTTGGAATGGTTGGCATTAGGAAGGACATCCAGCCATAGAAACCATGCCAAATCAGACTGGAACCTTGTGCAGTACTTCGGTTTCCCAGCTCCAATCAAACGGTCTGACCCGTGCCAGCAGATACTAAATGATGATGATGATGATGATATATTCTTTACTAGTTCCAGCTCGAGAACTGTGGCTATGGTGGGGCACCGCCATTTAGCTGTGGTGCATTCGGTCAGTATTACCGTATCCTTGCGTTGCGTGATTGTTGTGTACAAGCAACACCATCATACGATCATTGTCCTTTATTTCCAATTTTCTGTGGAACCACTTCTAATCACAAGGAAAGATTACCTTACTTGGAAACAGGTGTAGGGTTGGTGACAGGAAAATCATCCGGCCATAGAAAGTGGACATTAAAATGATAATGGTGACGACAGCTGTAACCTTCCATTTACTTTCTCTTTCTAGCCGTCTGCCAGTCAATTTATCTTCCAATCTATTCATTCATATCAGTATCACCATCCTCCTTTCCTGCACCCCACAATCATTCAGCTCCCACCATCTAACCATCCTGCAATTCCTCTTATTGCTAACATAATATATAAGAAGAAACAGCCTAAGTATTTACTTCATCAGTTGGCCTCCAGGAGGGATTTGAACTTGGAACATAGACTTTCATTGACCCCCTCAATTTCATGCTGAATCAGCGTGTCTTCTAATAACATCAAGATTGATGAATGATCTTTGTCTTCTATTTAGGAGCAAACTTCTTCAAAATATAACACCATTTTTGACTTGTTCAGCACAAAAAATGTGCAAGTGCTGCCATGCTTTCAATGATCAGGGCCGTCACAAAGCCCTGCAACCCCTATGGTCACAGGGGGCCTCCATGGTTGTACCCTTAACATAAGTTCTCAGGGAAATTCAGTGTGACACACCAAATGTGACAAAGCTGACCCTTTTCAAACTACAAGCACAACTCATTTTTTTGCCAGCCGAGTGCACCTGAGCATCATGAAATAAAATGTCTTACTCAAGGATGTAACACACCACCAGGAATTGAACTCAGCATCTTATGCTCATGAGCCGAATAATTTAACCACTAAGCCATGTGCTATATAGTCTTAAGCACTGTCTGTCACCATTCTGAGTTTAAACTCCTACCAAGGCTAACTGAGTCCTTTCCTCCTTCCAGGGTGCATTATATTACTAAGGGCTGGCTCTCTGCATTATTATCCCAATCCCTTTGAGCCTCATTAAAGTAATATTCTAGGGTCAGCCAGCTTGTCTCTTCTAACCCTAACTCCATCTAGTGTTGACATAATTTACTATTGTTCCCTGTCTTCTCCGTACAAATAATTAAATGGTTCTTCGTCTCATTGTTATTAATTTTACTTAATTATTATTTCCCTAATGTTTCAACTCTGACTTAACCGTTTTTTGCCAAAAAGAAAAAAAATGTTTTGATAAGATCTATTTTCATTTTAACAAAATGTTATTATTTAAAAGTGCTTTCTATTTTCATTATCGACATAGAAAGAGGAAGAAGAAAAACAGATGGAAACGTAACATATCTTATATAAAACAAGCACTATCAATTGGAAAAAAAAAAAAAAAGAAATTAAAAAAAACAAAAGTCAACAATTCCTTGTCCACCTTTGTTAGTCCAGTATCTTTCATTACTTAAACACCTTTCAT
>NC_069008.1:13973643-13974870 GCF_001194135.2 Octopus bimaculoides | reverse complement strand
TATATATATATACATATATATATATTCATACATACATGTGTATGTATGCATGCATGTATATATGACACAATATATGGATTCATTTATGACTTGATATATAATTATATATATATATATATATATATACATTCATACACACATATATAAGACACACACATGAGCACACACATACACACACACACATAAGTATGCTGCGTATATGTATATATAACACATGTATGTATATCTCTGTTCTGTTCTACTCGATGTGCTTTAACTTAATACTATCTCTCTGGAATGGACATGTTCCCTAATCCTACAAATACATATATATATACATATATATGTCACACTCTGGTTTTTTCCGGTTTATTCTTGTACCCTTTTTTTTCTTCTTGTACCTTCGTTTATCTTAATGCGGTGTTTTTATCTTGTACCCTTTGCGCTCTCTCTCTCTCTCTTTCTCAGCATATATATATATCTATCTACAATCTATACATCTCTCCATATATATATATATATCTATATATATTTTATATCTTTGGCTTAATTTTTTTTCCTCTATTCACTTATATCTCTTTTATTCAACTTACCAATCAAACGCTATTTTCATATATTAACCAGTCATTGATTGTCTCAACAGACCAGTCAATGACGGTCTTTGCTGACCACTCACTATATACGTCTGTCTAAGAGATGACCACTATAACATGACACTGACAACTAAATCTAAGAGTGACCATCATAAACTTTAACTAACATCCAACAGTGACCATTATTATAGTACAAAACAATGACCGTTACATCCAAGAGTAACCGTAACCACAACAACATTAACACTTGACTACTATATATATGGAGTGACCACTGTAACTCGACACTGTTATTTATCTTTAAAGCATGACCACTACGACCTTACTTACCATCTTTCTATACTAACTGACCACCACTCAATTTGCATGAAGTTTGACCATTTCATATTTTGTTGTTATTTTGTTTTACATTACAGTATATTTTGTTTTATTTTGCTGCTCCAGTTGTTGTATGCAAGTATATATATATACATATGCATAAATATATATACACATACATATATATATGTACATAATATACATATATATATATGTACATAATATACATATATATATATGTATATATATACATATATATATATATGTATATAATATACATATATATATATGTATATATATACATATATATATATGTATATATATATATATATATATA
>NC_069008.1:13967387-13972980 GCF_001194135.2 Octopus bimaculoides | reverse complement strand
TTTATAATTTCTTTAATTATTATTATTTCTTTTTACTTTCAAATTATTTTTCACATTAATATATTTTTTCTTGTTAATTTAGTTGTTCATTTGCTTCTTAGTAATTAGTAAAACTGTTGCTATTGCTACCATTATTATTATTATTATTATTATTATTATTATTATTATTATTATTATTATTATTATTATTATTCATGGTTTGAGAAATGCATCGATACTATAAAGCGTTACCTTTCTTACTTTGAAAATAAAAAAAATAAAAAAAAATAAATATGTCTGTTGAAAGCATGAATAAAAAAATAAAATAACAGAATAATGACGACTGAGAGCCTGTAACAATGCGTAAAAGGTATGTTAAGTAATTGTCATATATTTCAAGCATAAAGGCCCTTCATCAGGATTGATCAAAGAAGTGTAAGTTTATGCAGATCTGGCTATGTTGGTTATTGTATAGGCACATCTGACAATGGGATCTTTTGCCTGATATATGTAATGGTTACTTAACCTTTAGCAAACTGTAAGTGCATCATGTCACTGTATGAGTTTTCTCCCCTGTAGTAACAGGACATTGGCATGGGAAACAACTCTAGAGAAAATGCAGTGTGCTAAAGTTTAACTTTCCCTTTTTGCATTGTAAGAAGCTCTCCTTCTTCATTATTTATTTTACTTCTTTATCAGAATGCTTCAAGCAAGCCTCGACGCTCTTCATGAATAAAAATATTCCAAGTTACCAAAAGTCATATGCAAATAGCCAAATAATTGCTCACGGATCTTTTAATATTACCATATTGTAGAACAGTGGTTCCCGAAGTGGGCAGTATTGCCATTCTGGGGGCAGTGGAAAATTCCAAGGGGGCGTTGAAAAAAAGTGGGGTGATAATGAGGTAGGGATTCATGTAAAATGTGGGGCAGTAATTGGCTAATGATTCATGTAAAGACAACAAAATAATTGGTTTCTTTATGTAAAGTTATATTTGTGTAATAGAGTTGCTTTGAATTTGCTTCAGAAAGAAGTCTGTGTTTGTGATGGTTAGTCGGGAATGTGGCCTCGGTGTCATGGAGGCAGCAGCCTGGAAAATGTTTGGGAGCCACAGTTCTAGAACATACCTGTAAATGTATATCCATCGTGGTTGAGAATCTGTCGATATCATCATAGATGAGGTTTTGATTCATTTCATTTGTATGAATTACGAGGAAGGGGCAGTGAAAGATCCCTTTTTATTGACCCCTTTTGCATTCAGATTAGCCTTTCAAATGTAACACCTATTCACATTGTTTTGAATTAATCCTGAATCCTCTCATACCTTCAAGATTTCGATGATGCTGTTGTTTGATTTGTGAATGACATTGCAGGGGAGGTGTGCAGGGTCACATCTAACCAATTTGACCATAAAACAGGCAGAATATTTGGGCCTTACATGGCCCGTTTAAATGCTAAACAGTTATGATTTAACAGCCAAATTAATCTAATTCTTCAGTTATTTTTCTTTCAACTCATCTCACTTCTGTACAAAATTATAATAATTTAATGTCATGATGTCATCAATAATTAATACATCTGTCCTCATTTACTAATGATTCATTCATCTCTAATCCGGGATAAGACAGTATGCTCAGTTTATGAACCATGTTAAGCTCATCACAAATTGATCCATGATAACACAGGCTGGCGATCAAACGTTCTGCTCAGTGCACAAAAGCATTTCCCTGCAACCATCTGCAATGCTAAGCTATCCAGAAAGCACCAGTTATCGCTTGTGTTTATGTCACTGTGCTGTGTGTCTGTATTTTTTTTATCTGGATTTATTTATACCCATCAACATAGAACCAGGGAACACAAGAAAGTTTTTCACCGTAATATTTTGTATTGTTTACTGATCGTATGTTATTAAATTTTACTCTAAATATTATTTTGGCCATCAGGCAATATCATTATGCGTTGAAAAACTGTTTGGAGATATTATTTAGGTAAGATAGCAGGGGCAACTTGGTGGGGGTCTTAGAATGAAACATTTTGTATCCCATATATTCTGCTATATATTTATCACTGATTCATTTAACACGATGTTTTCTTGGAACCAAACACCTGTGATAAACAAGGATAGATGTATTCTGCTGTCATTTTTGTGCTGATAAATGGTATCAAAATTGTTATATGCCATCTGGCAGATCCATAGTGTTTTAGCTTTTTCAATTTCTAAGACAAGCTGAAGTTCATTTGCATCGTACAGAATAGTGTCTCCTTGAATGAATAAATTCATGACTGTATGCAGAGAATAATTTTACTCTGATATTATAATACATGGGAGATAATGTTCGATATCCTATAACAATATAGAGTGTTGTTTCATACAGTACACCAAACATTTGTCATTTATACTGTCAGAATTATAGATATTCCATTTTTGTGTCTGGCTTGCAAGATTCTTGATGTGAACCTGTGTGTTGAAGCAGATTTTGATGTATGCAGGAGAAATAGAGATTGCATATCATTGAGAAGGTCATGAATGGTAACAAAAGGTGTTTGGCAAGTTTGGCTAATTAATTAATTGATTAATCAAATGATAAATCAAATAATTGATTTGTTAATTTATTAAGTGATTAACTAATTCACTGATAATAATTGTTTCTAATTTTGTTACAAGATTGATGATTTTGCTGGGTGGGGTATAATTAATTACGCCAATCCCTGTGCTCAATTAGTACTTATTCCACCACCCTCAAAAGCATGAAGGGTAAGGTCAACCTCAATGGGATTTGAAACTGGAATGTAAAGAATCAAAAGAAACATCATGGGGCATTTTGTCCGTAGTGTGGTTCACCCACCTCACTGCTTTACAATCGACTAATAATAAAGATTTCAAATTCAGTCACAAGGCCTTCAGGTATTTTGGTGGGGCAGTGTCAATTGATTACATCAACTCCAGTGCACAACTGGCATCTGTCTTATCAATCTTGAAAGGACGAAGGGCAAAGACAACCTTGGTTGAATTTGAACTCAGATTAAATGTGACTAAGCATTTTGTCCAGCATGCCTATGATTCTGTCAGCTCATCACCTTTACCAGCTTGCCAATAATAAAAGAAGTGAAACAGAGTCAAAGCATGTGTTATTATTGGCACAATGACCCTCCTGAGATACAACAAAATCTGTAAATATTTACTTCCCTATTTATCATTGTAAACTTGGTTCTGTTTGGCAAATGTTTATTCTATTCTTCCATTCAGGCCAGAAATAGTGTTTCTTGTTTTATATTTTGTTATATATGTGGCATTAAATTCATAGATGTTTTGATCTTACAAAGACATGCCTCTGTAGTTGTACACTGTGGTCAAATAACAATATCATTATTCTTGGCCGAATGAAATGTCTAGCGGCATTTCATCAGTCTCTATGTTCTGAGTTCAAATTCTGCCAAGGTCAACTTTACCTTTCATCCTTTCAGGGTCGATAAAATAGATACCAGTTAAGTACTGGGGTTGATGTAATCCACTTGCTCCCCCCACCAACAATTGCTGTTCTGATACCAAAATTTGAAACCTTCATACTTGATATATGCAGTTGAAGTAGTATTAACTTAAATTAGCCATCTCTCTCTGATACTTATCATGTCTTTATCATGAAAGATGTTATATCAGGAAAAATGCTACAGTAACTGGCCTATCCACAGTGTATATATACATTGATATATAAGCACATTACATTTAAATGTAATACATAGATGGCTATTTCAATTTAATACAGCCTCAATTGTATTTACTGGATTTTTAATCAACGAAAAGGCTATCTACAACACCAGTGAATGGATTTTTCATTTTTTTCCTATATCAGAGATAAAATGCATTCCACTGAGAAGGCCCAAATTTTATCATGAAAAATACTACAGTGACCGGCCAACCATTGGTAGTGTGTATACTTTATGTATGATACACAAATGACGATCGTTACATTCATTTTTGCCTGGTGTTTTTTTAGCTTCATTTTAAAATCTGATCAAATTTCTAGGAAGAGCATAGTTGTTGCAATGATTGTTGATTTACAATGTTTTGCATGATTGCCTCGGCTCGAGTAAACAGACCTACGTCCTGTGTGTACCTATAGCCTGGAAATGATACGTGGGAGAGGTAATCTTGCATCTGGGGAGTTTCGTGATTGCCCTTAATACACCAACCAAAATGCTTAATGGCTTTTTTGTCCATCATGACATTCAAATTCTGTCACGGTTGTCTTAGCCGTTTGTCCTTTCAGAAGTGATAAAGTAAGTACCAGTTGACCACTGGGTTTAATATGGTCAACTCGACCCCTTTCCCCCAAATTGCTGACTTTCTGGCAAAATTTATATAAACTCTACAGCTGGGTTCAGGTTTTCCGATGTATCATCAGCTAAAGGGATCAATTTCCATTATAAAATCATACCAGATAACCAGGCTTTATAAAGCAAACTTCAGGGTTTAAACCCAACTGGAATTTATATATAGAGAGAGGTGCAGAAAAAAGAGGGGGCCAGAGAGAGAATGAGAGAGATAGAGAGACAAAGAGAGTGAATTAGTAACAAAGGTGAACTGGTACTTCATTTATTGACTTCTTTGCATCTCAAATGGTTGAAAGAAGTACACTTCAACCTTTAGCGTTCAAATTAATATGTCAAAAGTAATCCTTATTCATTTACATTTTTAAAAATTAATCTGGTATTATCTTGTAGACTTGAAAGATGTAATTGTTTATTTTTAGAATGACATTGTAGGGTAGGTGTGAGATACTGGTTCTGGCCAGTTTCAGCATAAAATGAGTAGAATATTTGGGCCGGATATAGCCGGTTTAAACACTAAAGGGTTAAATATATATGTGCTTAGGATGTATAATTATATTTCTATATTGAAACAAACTTTTACATGTATAGTATTTTATTTTCTCTTTTAATTTGTTTTCAATTTTGCCTCCTTGTTCTCTTCATTTGGATCATGTACTCTTTTCTACTGCATGGAGGAAACTACATTCGGCTTGTGATTCTACAGCAAATGAATGCTCGCTAAATATAAACTTTGCTAAGACCTATCTTGTTTCTAAAACTCTATCTGCCTGTGCATCTATATATCTGGCTCTGTCTGTCTCTATCTCTCTCTCTCTCTGTCTCTGTGTCTCTCTCTCCTCTCTCTAGCCTTTCTGTAGATGAGGCCATTTCGCGCTCTTGTCTAGTGTTCTTTTTATTAATGTTTCTTAGCTTCATATCTGGATTACTGCAGAAACTGTGAATATAGTTGCAGCATTTGTACAGTATACAACTACTCATACACATATACATACTTACATATATGTATGTATGTATGTATGTATGTATGTATGTACGTATGTATGTATGTATGTATGTATGTATGTATGTATGTATGTATGTATGTATGTATAGATAGATAGATAGATAGACACATACATATGAGAAGACAAAAGAATAATAAATTATCTAATGAAGTTCATTAGCTTACAGCTGTTTCTGCTATAGGATGCAGTGGACTCTTAGTTTAGTGCCTGGATAACACCCAATAGCTTAATCAGATCTTCAAATAATGCAATGCTGAAGTGAAATATGTGTATATAT
>NC_069008.1:13966962-13967377 GCF_001194135.2 Octopus bimaculoides | reverse complement strand
ACACACACACACACACACACACACACACACACACACACATAAATATCTATCATTATATATCTTTTTGATATATTCTCACCCGTTATATGTATACCTTTGTGAGTCTGTATGTTTGTATCTATATACACACATGCTTGTATGCATATATGTATGTATGAATATACATATATATACATACAGACATACATAAATAGGTGCAGGAGTGGCCGTATGGTAAGAAGCTTACTTCCCGGCTACATAATCTTGGGTTCAGTCCCACTGTGTGGCACCTTGGGCAAGTGTCTTCTAGCTTTGCCTCAGGCTGACCAAAGCCTTGTGAGCCATGTGGTTACATGATGATGATAATGATTATGATGTATATATCTAAACATACATATATGTATATCTATGTATATATATATATATATATATATAT
>NC_069008.1:13958506-13966538 GCF_001194135.2 Octopus bimaculoides | reverse complement strand
AAGCAACATATTTACCGAAAGCGAAGGAATGCAGCTTTTCAAAATTTATCTCTTAAAAACATTTAACTCAACCAGTGGTCTACCGTTGAGTTAAACGTTTTTAAGAGATAAATTTTGAAAAGCTGCATTCCCTCGCTTTCGGTAAATATGTTGCTTATTTTTGGTAGTTTTTTTACTTATTTAGTCCCTCGATAGCGTGAGGCATTGATACACAGTTAATGCCCTTTATATATAATTATATATATATATATATATATATATATGCATGAATGTATGTATGAATTTGAATGAATATGTGTGAGTGTATGTTTGTGTGTGAACGTTTATGGCTTTTGCTGTGTTTCACTTGTCACAGTGTAACCAAAGAGTTGGTAGTGTTGCCAGCCCCTGTTGGTTATTATGACTGGTCACTCTTCACTTTCTAAGGCTTGTGGATTAGAAACCACTCACACGAAAATCCTGAGTGTTGACTACAAGAAAAGAATTTGGCTATGAAATTTCACCTGAATACCCAGTTTCCCAACTACTTATCAGATGAGATGCCTCAATTGCATAGAATTACAATAGTGATGAATGTGAAAGTATGAAAGAGGGACATGAGCTAGTGTCTTGTTGAAGATGTGAAAAACGTCACTGGATAGGAAGTGTGAACATCAACAGACAGCTACTAACATACCTTAGATTCACATATGACTTAATCCTCATTCCCAGAACCACAGATGATTGGCTGACCATGCTGTCTGAGCTGGACATACATAACTCAACAGTAGGCCTTAAAAGGTACAGCATGAAAACAAAATACATGTGGGTCAAAGACACAGCACAAGTCCAGGTAGAGGTGGGTGACAATGAAATCAAGGACTACATTTACTTAGGGCAGGGTAAAGGAGTAAAGACCCCCTTCGGTCATTCATGATCATGGGCTTGCACCTAGAAAGTTCCCTTCCAAAGCACAAGTCCAGGCAAGGATATTTATAGAGGGCCAGCAGTTTCCCATGCATACCAACCCTGCCGTTCCATGCCACTGATGTTATCCAAGGGAAAGGCAAAGCTTGGCAGAAGTGTAACATCACAGCTCATTTCTACAGCTGAGTGAACTGCAGCAATGTGAAACGAAGTGCTTAGAGCACACAGTGAGTATGTGCTAAGATGTGGATGCTGAAATCTCAAAGACAAGATGGATAGAAGGTATTTACTTCAATTAAAGATATGCTCAAAGGAAAGTTTTGCTTTCAAAGTCCCAAATTACTCTGGTGACTGAAAAAAAAACTTAGGAATGTATATCATTAATGATGCATGGGCCCCAGGGAAGTATGTCCTGTATATTACTTGTGATACACAGGACAAGTAAAGGGTTAAAATGAGTCTTATAGAATCTGATGATGAATTTGTGATACATGCGACAAGTAAAGGGTTAAGATGAGTCTTATAGAATCTGATGATGAATTTGTGATACATGTGACAAGTAAAGGGTTAAGATGAGTCTTATAGAATCTGATGATGAATTTGTGATACACAGGACAAGCAAAGGGTTAAGATGAGTCTTATGGAATCTGATGATGAATTTGTGATACATGGGACAAGCAAAGGGTTAAGATGAGTCTCATAGAATCTGATGATGAATTTGTGATACATTCGACAAGTAAAGGGTTAAGATGAGTCTTATGGAATCTGATGATGAATTTGTGATACAGGGGACAAGCAAAGGGTTAAGATGAGTTTTATGGAATCTGATGATGAATTTGTGATACACAGGACAAGTAAAGGGTTAAAATGAGTCTTACGGAATCTGTTGATGAATTTGTGATACATGGGACAAGCAAAGGTTTAATGATTTTTTAAAATTTGAAATTAAGTAGCGGAAAATTTATTGGTCAGTAGAGAATTTATCAATCAGTAGTTCATATATTGATAATCAATATAACGCATAATGATCATTATTGAATATATTGATCAATATATACATTATTGATCAATAAAGAATTTATGAATGAGTATAAACGTCATCAGTCAGCTTGGAATGTATTGATCAATATTGAATCTGTCGATCAGTTTACACTTTATTGATCAGTATGGAATATATTACTCAATCAATGAAAGATACTTAACAAGATCGAAATAGTTTTTTTTTCCTAAAATTTGTCAGGCTCTTTTGGTTTAACCAATTTGACAGACTGCCAAATCGCATTTCTTGTACAAGAAAATTGATTTCCTTGTCGTCATTTTGCCGCAGGGCAGCCCTTATTAAAACCCCTACTTTGTGTCAGTTAGTGTTTCTCATCAATCATCACCATCTCATCTTTTCCTCGGACATACGAGGGCATGCTGAAAAGTTCCGGGTTTTAAGGATATCATGAAAAGCCTGGCTGGAGGCCCAACATTCCAAGTTCTTTTACAGGGCTTACAATAACTGAAGGACCACTGCAATAAGTGTGTGAATCTGAGAGGGGAATGTGTTGAATAAAATCATAATAAGCTGATCCTCCTGTATTTTCTTTTACCCGAAGCCAAGAACTTTTCAGCCTCCATATATATATATATATATATATATATATATATATATATATATATATATATATATGGATCGCATAAATTGTAATTCTTCGAAACATATGTCGGAAATTAAAGTATGCAGTTAAAATATGCGTTTTACTCCATTCATTAAATTTATATATACTCAAGTACCCAAAATATCAAGGAGTTTCTACCTCATAAACAGGAGTTACACCACAGTTATTTTGTGATCTTTGCTACCCTGGTATCCATTAACCAATTTATTTTGTCCGAGTTATTTATTAATTAGGAGAAAATAAATACATATAATAAAATATATATATATATATATAGGCGAGAATCCCTTAGAGGCTTTAAATACTTCTAACTTATACCTGTGGGGTTGATACATTCAACGGAAAATTCTTCAATGTGGTGCCCCAGCATGGCCGCAGATAAATCACTGAAACAAAGATAAAATATAGAATATATACATACTTTTATTAATTTTTCTATTTCTAATTTTTTTGTATACATTTTTCTTTTTTTTTTTTTGTTGCTATGGCTGCTCACTCATTGTTTTATTATAAATATCAGTTATGTGATCATGAATGTATGAATTCAGTTCTGTTATGAAGGTTGTTCATGAAAACCTGAGAAGTGAGGGATAGCACCTATAATATGCTTAATTTACCTTTAATGTACATTACTAACGACTCACTTGCACAGCTGCATAGCCAGTTACATTTCTCCCTCACATCCCTATTCCAACGACTTGTCTTAAATATTTTCCTTCTTATGAATTTGTTTCCTACCCTTAAGATAAATAATTTTTTTCTTTTCCATCCTCCCTCCCCCTGCCCCATCTGTCTGTCCACTCTCTATCTCCATTGTTTAATTACTTAATTTTCAAACTCCATTTAGTGCTTTTGTAAATGCACTCCGTTAGGGATTTTCACTCACAATCATAAAAAGTTGGCTTCAGTTCACGGACTGAGCAATGCATTGTGTTCCTGAGAAAATCACTTCATTTCATGTCACTCCAGTGAACTCAGCTATAAATGAGTTCCACCAATAACTGGGAAGTTAACCGTGCGAAGGACTGACATCCCATCCAGGTGGTAGGAGTGTTGTAATCTCATTCACTTATACACCTTGGTCACCAGGTTAAATTCTGGCATTATAAGTTCCTGGTCTCACAACAGACTTATGTCTAAGTAAATAGTGTTATCTTTGTGTAATTTTCCCCTTCCTGTTTGAAACTTGAGATGATCCCAGTATTGGATTGGGTTTCCCCATGTTCAGTCCACAGCAGGACGAGGGGCTCTGCATGTTCTCTACACCAACCACAGTCTGATGTGGAGGCTGTGAGTTCGAACTTGAGATTATACTGGTTTGATGAGCTTACTCTGTCACACTGGCACAATACGGCTTGGAAGAGGGGGGGGCAGGTTTTATACTTATACCCAGGAGTAGTTAAATCAATTACCGTATTTTAACGTCTATAAGGAACCCTTTTTTGTCAAACATTAGGTTAAAAAAATAAGGGAGTTTCTTGTACATGGATAATATTATAATCCCTTACAAAATCTTTTTTCCAAATTTTGAACCCAAAAGATTAGGGAGTTCTTTCTACATGTTAAAATACAATACATCAATCTTTGTACTCCACTGGTACATACTTTATTGACCCTGAAAGAACGAAAGGCAAAGTTGACATTGGCTTAATTTGAATTCAGAACGTAAGGGTGGATGAAATACCATTCTAAGCATTTTTCCTGGGGTGTCAACAATTCTAGAAGCTTGCCAGTATAAAAATCCAGTGAAAAAATTTTCCATATAGGCACAGGAGTAGCTGTGTGGTAAGTAGCTTGCTTTCCAAAAACATGGTTCTGGGTTCAGTCCCACTGCATGTCATCTTGGGCAAGTGTTTTCTACTATAGCCTCGGGCCGATCAAAGCCTTGTGAGTGGATTTGGTAGACGGAAACTGAAAGAAGCCTGTTGTACATATATATATATATATGTGTGTGTGTGTGTGTGTGTGTGTGTGTGTGTATGTTTGTGTGTCTGTGTTTGTCCTCCCAACATCGCTTGACAACCAATACTTATGTGTTTTCATTCCTGTAACTTAGCAGTTCGACAAAAGAGACCGATAGCATAAGTACTAGGCTTACAAAGAATAAGTCCTGGGGTTGATTTGCTCGACTAAAGGCGATGCTCCAGCATGGTCGCAGTCAAATGACTGAAACATGTAAAAGAATAAAAGAATTATAAAAATCATAAAAACATAAATATTGTATAAATTTGTACAAAAACGGATGACAGATGTCGTGGCTGCTAATGGGTGTTGTAAATGTGGTCATTACCTGTTGACATGTCACTCTCAACTACCCATGTAGGTTCAATACAGGTAAGTTGATTACATATAGGCATTTTCACATGTATTTGCTAGATATCGATTCTTAGCATGGATTTCCTATCTCTAAACTGAATTTGTGTTTCATTAACCTCTGTAACTTCGAAGCTGCACAATTCACATTAGGTGGGGAAAAAAACCCCAAACATTCTGTGATATATCTTTGTCTCCTTTATCACAAAGAAATAATGTTATTTACTCGTATCAAAATAATTGCGTGCCCTTCATAAAATTACCAGTTGGCAGAAACACTACCTTTAAAATATATCAGTAAATTCAAGTTTTACTTTGATTTATTCTATGCTGCTCCCTAACGATGCAATAATCAAAGCAATAATGAAATAGAGGATCATGCATCTCTTGAGTCTTTAAACGTCTGTATGAATTGCCTACTGGTGTGTACAGGTGACACTCCAATACCATTCTGATTATATCACTAATAATTAATAATTTATAAATCATTAATAAATATGTGATGTTGAACTGCCCACTGGTGTGTACAAATGACACTCCAGTACCACTCTGATTATATCACTAATAATTAATAATTTATAAATCATTAATAAGTATGTGATGTTGAATTGCCCACTGGTGTGTACAGGTGACACTCCAATACCATTCTGATTATATCACTAATAATTAATCATTTATAAATCATTAATAAGTATGTGATATTGAATTGCCCACTGGTGTGTACAGGTGACACTCCAATACCATTCTGATTATACCACTAATAATTAATCATTTATAAATCATTAATAAATATGTGATGTTGAACTGCCCACTGGTGTGTACAGATGACACTCCAGTACCACTCTAATTGTATTTTTGAAGTACAAGTTGCATTTTTCTGATTATATCACTAATAAATAATATTTTATAAATCATTTAATCGATATGTTATATCCACTAGCAAACAGTTAATACAAGGGGGATAATCATTTTTACATAGTATTTGGCAGGATAAGGAGTTTGAATTTGAGATCAAGGAATGAGATAAAAGATGCATAGTGTTCGTGTATTTATTTATTCGTTTACTTATTCATTATTTTTGTTGCTTACTTTTCACGAAATTCTTAAAATTTCTAGTCTGTGGTAATCATGTATAGCACTATTTCATCCTTTTTAGAAATTGTCAGCATAGTATAATCTGAACATTATTAATTAAACATTTCATGAAGTGAAAAATATACCACCAAATTCAACTCACTAATTTAGGTATTATTGTTGTGATGCTTGAAAGTCAAAGGAAGGAAATTATGCTAAGAAAATATCCTCGGAAAATATCCTAAGAAATTAGAGAAACTACAAAAGACCCTGCACTCACCTCTAAAAAGAACCATGTAAACATGGTGCAAAAAGGAAACCTTTTGGCAGGAAGTTGTTTCTAAAAAGAAGCTAAACTCTGTTTCTCAAACAAAAGAATACCTAGTTCCTGTATATCACCAGTCTCGAAATTCAGCGCTATCTGAATGGTGGTCACATCTGGTTCTGAACTCAATCATGGTTAGGGTTAGGGTTAGGGTTAGGGTTATGTGTTGTACAGGACTTTTAAGAGTTAATTACTTTCTATATTTCATTCACTGTTCTATGCTAGTCAAGTCCGTGCCTGCTTTTATATACATCTCTCTCCACACACACACACACACACACACACGCACACACACACACACACACACACACACACACACACACACACACACACACACACACACACACACACACACACATACACACATCTATATTACATAAAATCCATTTGAACTGAAATTAAATCATTCAGAAAACAGTTATACATAGGTGCAGGTATGGTTGTGCTGTAAGTAAGCTTGCTTACCAGCCACATGGTTCTGGGTTCAGTCCCACTGTGTGGCACCTTGGGCAAGTATCTTCCACTGTAGCCTCAGGCTGATCAAAGCCCTGTGTGTGGAATTGGTTGGTGGAAACTGAAAGACAGAACCACATATACTTATGTGTGTGTGTGTGTGTCTTTGTTTCTCTATTTGTCCCCCAGCACTGTTTGACAACTGGTGTTGGTGTGTTTACATCCTCGTAACTTAGTAGTTCAGCAAAAGAGACTGATAGAATGAATACTAAATCCAAATTCTATTTGCCTGGACAACTGAAGTGATGACACGTGGCTTAGTGTTTAGGGTTAGGGTTAGGGTTAGGGGTATTTGGCTCATGAGCGTATGGTTGTGAGTTTGATTCCCTGTGGCGCATTCTGTCTTTGAGCAAGAAAACTTATTTCATGTTGCACCAGTCCACTCAGCTGACAAAACTGAGCTGTACCTGTAATTCAACAGGCCAACCTTGTGAAATTTTATGTCACTGTGAAGCTGCCTGAGAGCTACATTAAAAGTACATGTCTTTCGAATGCTCAGCCACTGGCATGTTAATTCTATGGGTGAACCCTTCTGTTGATCAGATCAACTTGAACCCATATCGTAATAACTGACTGAGTACTTTCATATGTCTGGACTTCATCATCCTTCATTTAGGTAGTGGGCCCAGTCTGAGCACTCCTTGTATTTGTTATACATCATTTTTTCTAGTGATTCTTAATATATTGGTTTACATCCGGAAAGTTCAGACTCTAATGTCACAGGTAAAACAAAGGAAAAATCCATGTTGTCGTTTGTAAAGTTCTTCATGGATGGATAGGTAAAAATCCAAAGGAATTCTTATTCAAACCTCATGAATAAAAGAGTGGAGAATGTGGATAATCCTTTACAGCTGTTTCTGAGGTTTGGTGTTTATGGCACACAGTAACATGCATCTGTCAGAAGATTTCTCAATATCTAAAGAAATCCTCAAAATCTCTCTATCTATGTTTTCGTGATCTCCTCTTGTCATTTGCTACAGATATTTCTACAAAATGAAATCTCTATCTCTGTTGTCGATACTTCGAAATTATCGTTCCGTTACATTTATAAATATGTATTTCCATACATAATAACATTTTAAATTCCTTTGATAAGGTCAATAGATCAAAACACGTGACAGTTTGTACCAAATATTTAAAATACTATATATATATGTGTGTGTGTGTGTATAATATATAGATATATATATATGAAATACATATATATATATAATATATATATATATATATATATATA
>NC_069008.1:13956997-13957183 GCF_001194135.2 Octopus bimaculoides | reverse complement strand
TATATATATACACACACACACGCACACATATGTGTGTATGTATATGTATGCACATATATATACATGTATAGGTGTGTATAAATATATCTATACAGATGATGATGCTATCTATGTATAAGTATATTTAGGTAAGTGTACTGATGTACACATATGTATATATATATATATATATATATATATATATGC
>NC_069008.1:13956549-13956987 GCF_001194135.2 Octopus bimaculoides | reverse complement strand
TATATATATATATATATATATATATATATATATATGCCCCTATATATATATATACATGTCTGTATGTATATTTATGAATATATATATATACAAATATATATATATATATATATATATATACACTCATACACACATATTTGTATATGAACATTTGTATACATATACATATATATAATATTTTATATATACATGCACACACACTTATACATACACATACATATATATATGTATGTATTTCAGTTTGCTTTTATTTTTAATTCTTTATAATATTTTTCGACTATATTCATATGTACACATACATATACAAGCATACATGTGTGTATAGATATGTGTGTGTGCATATGTATATATATATGTGTGTGCGTGTATATATATATATATAAATATATATATATATATATGTATATATATATATATATATATATATATATAAATATA
>NC_069008.1:13954945-13955821 GCF_001194135.2 Octopus bimaculoides | reverse complement strand
ATATATATATATATATATATATATATATATATATATATATATATATATATATATATATATACATATATATACATATATATACATATATATATGTATGTATGTATGTATTATATATATAAGACATGCCCTTTGTAGGAAGAATGGTTTTTAGATGTTTTTCTTCTTTCTCTCTTCTTTCCAGCTAGCCATTTTTGACAACTTGGAATGCTGCTTCGAAAGATGCTCAAGGAGAGATGCCTTGCCTTGACTAACTATAATTTGCCATCAATGATAATGAGAATAGTTATTTATCATACTCCAAAAAAAAAATTATCCTAAAAAAAAACAACAACAACAACGACAGCAACATTAAGGATAATAACAAAAATGCTATATACATAGCCATGCCGATGTTGAGCAAAGTGAAACAAAAATGACAAGCTTTTGACATGATCCCTCTTCTAAAAAGAGAGTTTTCTTAACCACAAAAAAAACAAAAACCTCATCAGAAAACACAAAGCACATCAGAGAAATGAAAATGAGGAAAAACAAATGTTTACATATATATACATATATATTTATATGTATATATGTATGTATAAACATGCAGATGCCCTGGTAAAATGCGGGTTGTTTTAAAACTCTCACCCCCATCCCGTTTGTTAATCCTTATCGTATATTTTGGTTAACGAGGATCCTTTGCTAATACTTGATGCAGTAAAGATGGTTTACAAGTTAGAAAGCGTGAGGAAAAATTCTAGAATGTTAAGTGGTAGTTCTGTAGTTCTGTGTACACACATTACATTTGCCTCCCAGATATATTGTTCATATAATGCATACATAACTATCATCATCAATATATATATATATATATATATATATATATATATATATATA
>NC_069008.1:13953419-13954154 GCF_001194135.2 Octopus bimaculoides | reverse complement strand
TATATATACATATATATACATATATATTTATATATATATGTATATATGTGTACGTATGTAGATATGTATGTGTGTGTGTATGTGCCCTTTCAAAATTAGCCGGTCCACTTTATTGCTGCTCTGGGTCTTTTGCTTGTGCTTGTGTGCTTTCGTTCAGGTTATGCTACAAAGGGAGACAAATCAAGTTGAAAGAGTGCGAACGAATCAGCTCTGCTTCACACATCAAGTACATTACTTCCTTGTGCACACTCAGCTACATGTTCAATAGTAGGTATAATATAAGTGTGAGTATGTGTATGTGTGAGTGTGTGTATATATATATACATATATAAACTCAATAATAGGACAAATTCTTTTACAAGAATTTATCAAGTAGTTAGCGTGAAAAAAACCTCATAAGGGAAAAAATCCATCATTTATTACCGAGATATATATTTATATTTATATAAGGCCATTACTATACAATAACGCCTCACGCCATGAGGGACTCTAAGGTCAGACTACTATAAAAAAACTCATCTTTACCGAATGCGAGGAAATGCAACTCTCAAAGCCAACCCCTTAAAAAAATGAACTAAATTATAGATCATGATTTCGTAGTTATTGTAGTATTATACAACTTCTACTCGTCAGTATAATATGGTAAAAATGTGCTTTTTATAGTAGTCTGACCTTAGAGTCCCTCATGGCGTGAGGCGTTATTGTATAGTAATGCCCTTATATATATATATATAT
>NC_069008.1:13947015-13950134 GCF_001194135.2 Octopus bimaculoides | reverse complement strand
GTCCTGTCGTCCTGTAACGTCACATGATGACTGATGGAGAAATTGTAACCTAATTAATTAACTAATTAATTTTTTGTTTTTGCTGGTGACTGACTCAATTTTTTGCAGTTGTTTTTTTTTTTCTATTTTAAATTTGCTGTCTGCAAACAAGGCGTTCCATTCTTTGTATCTATTCTTAGAACATGGCTGCTAAAAAACATCAACTACTACTACTACTACTACTACTACTACTACTACTAAAAATAATAATAATAATAATAATAATAATAATAATGATAATAATGATAATAAGACAAAATGTGCAATCCAAAATATGGCCCACACTGAAACTGCTCTGTTAGAAAGAGCAGCAGAATTTTAAAAAAAGAAGATAAGGATATGATTTATGTTGTCTAAGAAATACTATTCTTGCAAAAACAACAGAAAAAGCTAAAAAAAGAAAAATGAAAAACAACAAAAAAAAAAGGATAATTAAGGCTGGCATGACTTGACCACTGTCCAACTCAGAGCTGTCCTGAGGCTAAACAATGACCACACACGCACGCACACACACACGCATGCATACACACACACACACACACACACACACACACATGTATATATGTGTGTGTGTGTCTGTTAGTCATGGCCTGGACCAGTTCTGGCCAAAACTTAATTATGTTTTTTAAGTACATACATATACATAAGTCTGGTCTATATGTATGCATATGTATATATATATATATATATATATATATATATACATACGTATATGTATATGTGCATATAATCTCATTTTTTAAAAAATCTGTATATTAATGTATCTATCTCATGCAAAGACGACGATGATGATGATGATGATGATGATGATGACAATGTACTGCTTCTACTCCAACACTAAGGATTTCTAAATTTTGGCACATGTTATTGACCAGCGAAAGGATTAAAAACAAAATCAGTCTCAACAGCATTTGAACTCAGAACGTAAAGCTGGAAGCAATGCCAATAAATATTTTCCCCAGCTTACTAATCTTGCCAGCCAGCTCAACGATTTGATAATAATAATAATAATAATAATAATAACAGCAATAGTGATTTCTTTACTGCCCACAAGGTCAGCAAATATAGGACACCACACAGAGAAGACATGAAACAAAAACAAATACAATGATGTATTCTCTAAATGATTCTAATTCATTATGCCAATCGGTGTGCAATCTTGTATGTTTATTGATTTTCACTGATGAGGTCAGAACAACAATGGAAAAGGTCCAGAGTTGTCTGACTTCCTGTCCCCAACAAATCAAAATCATTGCTCACTGGTTAATATATTTTTTCTTTTGGGCATGGTATAATAATTTCTCACACAATTTTATAAAGGCCCCATGTATTACATATGTTTAGTCTAATTCATTTCATATACATACATATGTATGTATATAAATATACGCACATACACACACACACACACACACACACACACATGCACGCATATATATATACATATAAAGTAAACACAAATCGTATTTGAAATTGATGACAGCTACTTCAGTACAATTATATTCATTTAATGCAATCAATATGTAACCTTTTATGATTGTGTAAAATAAATAAAATGCTGAATAGAATTCTTCTGAAGCAGCTGTTGAAGATTTTAAATGTCATTTATGTTTACTTATTATACCCAGGCCACACCCACAACCCATCCCTGAATCAGATCTATAGCTTAAACTGGATTTGGTATTTGCATATTGACAGTCTCCTACCAACATTTGATGTCTTCAATGTTGTTTATTTCTCTATGAATTCTTTGTTATCCGGCCTAGCCATTTCTGGTGTCTTGTGAGTTAACGTGCCTTGATTCTTGAGGAGGAGATCCCCTTCGGTCATGACTGACCATGGGATTGCACCTAGAAAGTTACCCTCCGAGGCACAAGTCCAGACAAGGTTGTTCATGGAAGACCAGCAGTCGCCCATGCATACCAGCCTCCCCTCTCCATGCCACTGATGTTATTTAAGGGAAAGGCAAAGGGGCCGATACAGCTTGGCACGAGTGACGTCGCAACTCATTTCTACAGCTGAGTTAACTGGAGCAACGTGAAATAAAGTGTCTTGCTCAAGAGCACAACACGCAGCCCAGTCGGGGAATCAAACCCACAACCTCATGATTGTAAGCTCAACGCTTTAACCACTGAGCCATGTGCCTTCACTTGATTCTTATGAATATATATATATTTATATATGATGGATTCTCCCATCGAAGCTGACGAATGAGCATTCAGCTTTTGACTTACGACCTGCACAAATGATTTGTTTATTGTGACCAAATGTATGTGCCATGCACTTGGTCACTCCCTCCATTAACTCAATGTTACCTGAACAGGTGCACACAGGTGTACCATGCATCAGGTGTTGAACTGATGTCGTCAATGTTGATTATTTCACTGGGAGTTCTATATTTTCAGACTTTATGTCACATAAATGCAGATTTAACGCTTAAATTTGCAGTTAAATTATTGAGTATCAATTGAAACGGCTGTAAGAAATACAGATGACCAATTTGTTAATAATAGTTATTAACTTCCTACTCTCCCATTTTCTTTTCTTTATTTAATTATATATATATATATATATATATATATATATATATATATATATATGTAGAGAGAGAGAGAGAGAGAGAGAGAGATAGATACATAGATAGATAGATAGATAGATATACTTATATATTTATATATATGTATGTATGTGTATATACATATATGTCAATATGTATATATATATATATATATGTATATACAAGCATACATGCATAGACACACCATTTGTAGTCACAACCTGACAGTCTGGCAATATCTTAAACTCTGTCATCCCATCCTCCACTATCACCATCAGAACCATCCCCTCTACACTAACGCAACCACTACCACCAGCACCACAAGGTCATCACCATCACCACCACCACAATCATCACTACAACACCCATACCACACTAGCAGCACCACCACAACTACCACCACCACCACCACCACTAAAACAATCACTACTGCCACATCCACCACAGCCACGACCATCACTGCCACCACCACCACCATGACCACCACCACCACCATGACCACCACCACCACCATGACCACCAC
>NC_069008.1:13945913-13946887 GCF_001194135.2 Octopus bimaculoides | reverse complement strand
CAACACCCATACCACACTAGCAGCACCACCACAACTACCACCACCACCACCACCACTAAAACAATCACTACTGCCACATCCACCACAACCATGACCCTCACTGCCACCACCACATATTGCCAACACCACCACCATGACCACCACAACTACCAGCACCACCACCACTACTACTACCACAACCACAGCTGCCAACACCAACACCACCACTGCAGTAATCCAAACCAATTGAACTTAATCATAAAACAACAAATGATTGGAAAGTAAAAAAACAAAACAAAAAAAAAACAACAAAATAAACAAACAAAAAAAAAACTCCCTTCTTTTGGTCTCACTCCAGATATATCGTGGTTACTCCACCGATTATTCCAGCAATCCTCCTCCTTGTACTCTAGCGTATCTTGGCAACAATATGTACTCAAACTCTATGAATTCCCCTGACAATATGCCAACGTCGAGGCTTCACATATATTAGCACAGCATGCTAGAAGTGGTAACCATACCTTCCTCGAATCACACCCAAGTATTTTTATGGATGTGCAGTTAGTTTTGTTGTTGTTGTTGTTGTTGTTGTCTTCTGTTTTTGTATTATTCAAAAACAAGGGAGCCTCGAGATGGGGATACAACTTGCTAGGATTAGCAGCTGCAAAAACATCCTCAAATCCCTCCCATGACCTACAACCTAATATATACATATGTACATACATGCATTCATACAAACACGCACACACACACACACACACACACACACACACACACACACACACAAACACGCATACACACACATTCACACATATTATACATATACTATATATACATACATATATATCTATGTATATATATATATATATACATAAAGTTATATAATATATTAGCATATGTACATAATTGTCTGTTTATGTATGCATTAGTACATATATATATATATATATATATATATATATATATATATATATATATATATATATATATATATA
>NC_069008.1:13943897-13945225 GCF_001194135.2 Octopus bimaculoides | reverse complement strand
ATATATAAATTTATATAAATTTATTTATTATTTATCAGTCTATTCTACATCTCTCTCTCTCTCTCTCTCCCTCTCTTTATCCCTCCCTCCATATATCTTTTAATCCCTCTATAGCCTCATCATCATCATCATCATCACTATCACCATCATCATCACCACCACACCCATCCTCCTCCTCCTCGTTATCAAATTAGCAAGGATGTTTTGTGTATATGTGTGTTTGTTTACACAGGGGTGGGAGTAGCCATGCTAACATGTAGCAGATGGTGGTGGAGGGGGGTGTGCGGTGGTTAATTCCACACCATTAGATAATTGACAATAATTCGTTGCACTCCATCCACCCACCCCCACCCATGACCACCACAACTAACCACTGACATACGTTGTGTGTGTGTGTGTGTTTGCGCGCACACGTGCATGTGTGTTTTCTGTCCCTACCCCGCCCTGCTCCTACTGACCCCTGCCAATGGTCCCCTTCATCGACCTTCCTCACCACATCACACCTTTCGCCATCATCATCATCATCATCATCATCATCATCATCATCTCATTAGCTTGTGATTAAGTGGCTTATTAGGTACAATACAAATTACTACTACTACTACTAACATTACTACTACTAATACTACCACCACTACAACAACCACCACCACTACTACTATTCTAATGCTACTACTACTTTTATTACTATGACCTGGACAAAAATGCCAACACCATCACCCATCACACACCAGTACCACCACCACCACCACCACCACCACCGCCACCACCACCGCCACCACTACTACTACTGCTGCTACTACTACTACTACAACATAGGAAGGGAATGTGATGATAAGTGTCATGAATAAAATATATGTCCATGAATCCTGTTCAAACCAGCAGCTGACCACCACTCAAGAAATAACAAGGGCAACATTGACCACACGAATGTTGTCCATATGGTTGATCGATCTGCTAGAAATAGCAGCCAAATCTTCTCGAAACGATGTTAGGTAAAAAAAAAAATATGATACTATGGTCATGGCTAGGAGGCTGGATTGCCTTGGATCATGATGGGACTGCTTACTCATTTTAGGGCCAACCTAGGGCTATACAACCAAAGACAGCGACACGAAATTATTCTATAATGAAAATGACTGTAGTGATGATGATGATGGTGATGGTGATGGTGATGGTGATGGTGGCAATGATTATGATGATGATAAATAAAATATACCTTTCTCTTTCTCTCTCTCTCTCTCTCTCTCTCTCTCTCTTTCTTCCTCCCTCTTTGATTAGCTAACTAGGAAACATCCACCACAAAAACAAAAATGAAATGCCATCAT
>NC_069008.1:13942170-13943075 GCF_001194135.2 Octopus bimaculoides | reverse complement strand
AACTTAGCGGTATTTTGTCTGTTACTACATTCTGAGTTCAAATTCTGCCAAGGTCGGATTTGTGTTTCATCCTTTAGGGGTCGAAAAATTAAGTACCAGTTGTGTACTGGGGTTGCTCTAGCCAACTGACCAGCCTCCCCCAAAATTTCAGGCTTTGTGCTCAGAGTAGAAAAGATTATTATCATCATTATTATAATTATCATTATTAAGTCGGTGAGCCGGCAGAATCGTTAGCACAACAAGCAAAAATACTTAGTGGTATTATATTATGTTCTGAGTTCAAATTCCGCCGAAGTCGACTTTGCCTTTCATCCTTTTGGGGTTAATGAAATAAGTAGCAGTTTAGCACAGGGATCGATGTGATTGACTATCCCCCTCCCCACAATTTCCAGGCCTTGTGCCTATATTAGAAAGGACTATTATTATTATTATTATTATTGTTATTATTATTATTCATTCTATTGAATTTGGTCTACTCATGATGCAAGAAACACTTACAAACATTTCTGCTTAAGGAATGACATAACTGATATATGTACACATACACACACACACATGTATGTGTGTTTTGGTTGTCTGTGTGTGTGTATAATATATTGTAACCTCCCCGATGAGATTGATGCATTGCTAATCATTATTCATCCTGTCTGATGTATTTCGAATGCATCCATCGAAACATATGTCGATGATATGAAGATATAAATAGATTCAATAAGATCTTGACCATCTGTCTCCATTTAAAATTTTTCCTATTTTCTCCTAAATATGTCTTGCTTCTCCTCGGAATCAAATCCTGCTCAAGTGTGACCATTGTTTCCATGGACACTTAAGCAACACTTAGCTACCTTGTAATTATTTCCCTGGATCTTTCCTATAATTTGTACACTCATATATATATATATATA
>NC_069008.1:13939786-13941682 GCF_001194135.2 Octopus bimaculoides | reverse complement strand
ATATATATATATATATATATATATATATAAGTGAGTATCTAAATATTTATATAGAATTAATTATTAATAATAATAAAAGATTTCGTTATCAGCCACACAATCATGTTAAACTAGATGATGTAACAAACAAATAATTAATCAATTCAATAAATAAACAAGTAAAAGTTAATTAAGAATAGAAAGAATGCAGCTTTCAGAGAAAAGTATACAAACCCTAATCCCTTAATATGAAAGGATTAGAAAATCCCGTTTCACGGACATTTTTTTTTAAGGTAAAAACAAAATCCCATCGTAAAGAAAGAAATAACGAAAAATATAGATTTTAAAAAATTCAAAGAATGGAACAAAGAAAAAACAACTGCAAAATGTACATTTATGGTATATATATTTAATTAAAAATTAAAAATGCAATTTATAAATGTGTTAATTGCATAGAGAGTTTTAAAATTTAAATATACATATATCCATGTCATTTTACATAGCAACATCCATGAGAACAAATTTTGGTTGAAGACCAAAATGAATTCAGACAAAAGCTATGTTACCTAAAATACAGACGAAATCAATGTTAACTGGAGACTGGAAACAGCCATTGTTAATTGAAAATGGTTCAACATATGGAGAAAACAATGTTAAATAGATGATGAACAATGATTATGTTAACTAAAAGTTGAACAACAGTCATGTCAACTGAAAAATGAAGTAAGATGCTAACTATAATGTGAACAATGGCTGTATTAACTGAAACATGAATAATGGACATGTTACCTAAAAAATTAAGAATGACTAACTATGTAAACCTAAAGGATGTTAACTAAAACATGAACAAAGGTATATTGAATGAAATTTGAACAATGGCTTTGTTCATTAAAATATGAACAACAACCAAGTTAACTAAAATATTTTAATTAAAATGTGAACAGTAGCCATGTTAACAAATACATAAACAGCCACCATATTAATTAAAAGCTGAACAAGGACCATGTTAACTAAAAGATGTTGACTAAAGAATGGATAATGGCCTAAACATGAACAAATGCATGTTAACTAAAAGTTGGACAATGGTTGTGTTAACTAAACTATGAACGATGACCATGTTAACTAAAGCAGAAACAGTTAACTAAATCAACAATGGTTATGTTAACTAAAATGTGAACAATTGCTATATTAACTAACAATGGACATGTTAACTAACAGATTAACAATGGTCGAGTTAACAAAAATGTTGAACAAATTGCTTTTAACTTAAACAGGAACATCAGTCCTGTTAACTAAAGAAATGAACAATGGCCATGTTTACTGAAATATGAGTGATGGTCATGTTATGTTAACTAAAGAATTGAAAGATGGCTATGTTAACTAGAACATGAGCGATGGTCATGTTAACAAAAGAAATAAACAATGGCCATATTAACAAAAGAAATGAAATATGGACATGTTAACAGGAAGTTAAACAAGAACAAACAATGGCCATGTTCACTGAAATACAAAAAAACACTTTAAAGACGAACAAAGGTCACATTAAGTTAAGACCCTAGGATCTAAGATGGACAAAATCCCTACTGTGGGATGTTTCTTTTTAAGGTCTTTGTGATGTCATAAAACAATGGATTTCCTTTATATTTAAAAAAAACCATTGGGTTGTTATATTGATTGGAGTTTTTTTTTTAATATTTGATGTCTGTTTTTATTGTTTTTGTGATTATGTCAATTCAACACGTACCATTCGGCCAGTAACGTTTATTATAAACATTTTCGAGTATATTATATATACATATGTGTATGCATGTATGTGTATATCTATATCTATCTATACAAATATATAATCTTTATATGTAAATATATATATATATACATACATACATATATATATATATATATATATATATATATATA
>NC_069008.1:13938880-13939363 GCF_001194135.2 Octopus bimaculoides | reverse complement strand
ATATATATATATATATATATATATATATATATATATATATATATACGCATACATATTATATTAAAGCACACACATATATATACATACTCAAGCACACACTTACACATGCACACACATGTATATTTATGTGTATATAAAGTTCCAATGGAGTAGTGGGATCAGTATGCCAGAGTGCATCACTTGTTGCAAAACCTGAGTCGCTGCACCTCTATTAAGACTAATGTATGCTGGTATTTCATTATTTACAGCCTGGAAAGGTGCCATGGCAGTATATGAGTATGCCACCGGAGAATTGTGATTGAATGTGTGAGTGTGTTAGAATAGATGTGTGTATAAATGTATATGTAGACGTTAGCATATATTTGTTAAGCAGGAGAATGTGGAAACATGTCTATAGTGGTACATATGTGTGTGTATATATCTATCTATCTATCTATCTATCTATCTATATATATATATATATATATATATATATATATATAT
>NC_069008.1:13934900-13935702 GCF_001194135.2 Octopus bimaculoides | reverse complement strand
ATATATACGTGCATGTATCTTTGTGTTTGTGTTTGTCGTCACTACTTGACAACTATTGTCACTGCTTGACAACTGTTGTTGGTGTGTTTATGTCCCTGTGACTTAGCAGTTTGGCAAAAGAGACCAATAGAACAAATACTCAGAAAAAATAAGTCCTGGGGTTAATTTTTTCAACTAAAACCCTTCAAGGCAGTGCTCCAGCATGGCCACAGTCAAATGACTGAAAACAGTAAAATAATAGAATATTTTTTCTGATAAGGTTAAGTCTACCTGTTAATAATAATTTATTCACACGTGCTGCTTACCACAAAAGACTCTTTACTAATGGCACATGTCTGGTATATTTAATACAGCATATTTAATCTCTGGATTATCTTACATATCTTTATATAATCCCATAAAGGGCTTACATCGAGATTTTCTAATAGACAATGAGTGATTGCTGGTTGTGGGGGGGGGGGTTATTCATTAATTAACTAAGCCCTAATTACCACGGGTATGAATCGCAGGTCATACACGTTTGTATGGGGTGAATGTAGGGGTGTATGTGTGTTTCTGTGTACATAGCATGTATGTTTGAATATACATGTATGTACTTGTGTTTGTATGTATGTATGCTTCTGTGTATGTATGTTTGTGTGTATGCATGTATGTATGTTTTTGTTAACATGTATGTATGTTTTCTATAATTAATTGGGTCCTTTTTTTTTTGTATATTTCGAAATAGATGTCTGATGCTCAGTATATTTAATACATACATACATATATATATATATTATACTATATATATATATATATATAT
>NC_069008.1:13930432-13932548 GCF_001194135.2 Octopus bimaculoides | reverse complement strand
ATATATATATATATATATACAATGCATATGTATTTTGTGTATATATATTATACATATGTTTATCGTATATGTGTCAGTTATACATGTATATTTATTTATTATATATACACCTATATACATACGTGTGTGTGAGTGTGTGTGTATATATGTATGTATCACATAATTATGTAAATATTAGATGCATGTGTGAGTTTTAAATAAGGAAAAATATTACTTTGTGGAATGTTTTCTATCCACTTTTGTTGTGACCAAATTTATCTCTGGTACTTTACTAAGTTTATAAAGACTGATTTAAAGTACTGACCTCCATTAGGTTATTTTGATGAAGTGCTCTGAAGTAGTAATGGCTGTTCCTTCTCTCATTGAAGCTAATAAATACAATACATGAATAAATTTTCATCTGATCTCTAATTAAACTCTAATTAACGTGTGAAATCAACAGTGTCAGCTGAAAACAAATCCAGCATAAAATACAAACTCTTTCTCTGACAGATTTCCACTGACAATCGCATCAAAACACCTCTGTATATACACTCGTACAGTTATAATAATTGACACATATATATATATATATATATATATATATATATATATATATATATGGCAGTGCCCCAGCATGGCCACAGCTCATGAGTTGAAACTAGATAAAATGAAAAAAATGAAAAATGAATATATATATATATTGTCAGACATTCTCTTAGCCAATTTCAGAGTTAACTTGATGTTTATACACAAACTAATTTGTGTATCTAATGAATATAATGTGTATATTAACATATACATACAATTGTAAATGCAAAATAAACATGCAGATTTGTGTATTCACACACACATACACACACACACACACATATGTTCACACATACAGACATATGTGTACATGTATATGTAGGCATATATTTGTGTGAGTGTGCTGTTGGAACATCCTTTTTATAACTAATTAATTAATTAATTAATTAATTGATTGATTTAGTCTTACCTAATCCTTCCCTAGTCAATCAGTTTAAAAATTAACCCTATTATATCTAGGATGAAGATTAATAAATGTATCCTTTTTTCTTTTTCACTTTATTCATATCTAGAAAAAAAATCTGTACAATGTACAGGCAGTGGGGAGATATCGTATACATATATATGCATGTATATTTTGCATGTGTGTGTGTGTGTATGTGTATATATATGTGTGTGTGTGTGTGTGTGTGTACATATACATATATAAATGATTATGTGTACATATATGTATTTATCTTTGTGTATGTGTGTGTGTATATATATATATCCATTTCATGAATCTCTTTTTTGTACTCAATATAATGATATTAGCAAGAATTTTTAGATGATGCACACACAATTGTTGACAAGACTCTACTGATCATTTATGTAAAATAGCAAAATGCATCGACTGATGTTGTGAAATTTCTTACACGCATAAATTATCGACTACTTAATACTAATTGTTTATCTAAATGAGAACATTGAACATTAATTAATTTGTACCACTGATGAAAGTGAACGAGATAAAAAGGGGACAAGATTCTAAATACCAATAGATGGAGAGATTAATGAATTGTTAATAATATTAATTTTACTCATACCCGACTGTTTCTTAGGTCTTTGGTGCTGTTGGTGATGGTAACTTATTTGCACCGTTAGTAGAAAGCTAATTTCTGTACATGTGCTGTTGCCGAGCAGACATTTTATACAAGGGAGATAATGAATTCTTCATAATATTTGATGGGATTTGAAGTTTGAATTTGAAATTAAGGAATCATAAAGGAAAAAAAAAAAATGCATAGAAATTACATTCTTTTATTCTTTTGTTTGTTTCAGTCATTTCACTGTGGCCATGCTGGAGCACCCACCTTTTAGTTGAACAAATCAGTCCCAGGACTTATTCTTTGTAGGCTTAGTACCTATTCTATCGGTCTCTTTTTGGCGAACCACTAAGTTATGGGGGACGTGGACATGCCATCATCAGTTGTCAAGTGATGGTGGGGGAACAAACATATACACACACAGACATACAAACACACACACACACACACACATACATACATACATACATACATACATACATATATATATATATATATATATATATATACGACAGGCTTCT
>NC_069008.1:13928806-13929595 GCF_001194135.2 Octopus bimaculoides | reverse complement strand
TGGTACCATCTTGTGTAGTGATGGTACCATCTTGTGTAGTGCTGGTACCATCTTGTGTAGTGATGGTACCATCTTGTGTAGTGATGGTACCATCTTGTGTCGTGCTGGTACCATCTTGTGTAGTGCTGGTACCATCTTGTGTAGTGATGGTACCATCTTGTGTAGTGATGGTACCATCTTGATGCAGCATATAGGGTAAGATAGGCTGCTACAGAGAGAGAGAGAGAGAGAGAGAGATGGAGATGTATTCCTGATGTGATGTTTTTTGAGTTCATTTAGTCTTCCATTCCTCCTTGGAGAAAATAAAACAGGGGAAGCGGTTGATTACATTAAAGTACCTGTTATATATTGAGGGCAGAATAGTTCATTCAGTTTGTTAAACTTTATACTTTACGCTTCTTCCAGAAATAATTTGCCCCACCTTGCATCCACTGTTCTCCCTCTAGCATTATTATTCCTCTCCATCTCCGTTCATGCCTTCCTTCCTTCCCACCATGGCCACCACTGTGAATTACCCTACCACTGTGATCCACTGTCATGAACCCTCCGATCATAAATACAGGTGTCAGAGTTATCAAAACAATACAGCCAGCTCTTGCACTACCGTGACCACCTCACCTCTGATGCCGTCAACTACCCACCACTACCACCACCACAACCACTGCCACGACCCCCCCCCCACTCTACTGCCAAAAGTACCACCATCGCCACCACCTCCACTGCTCTGCTCGCAACTAACTCCATCACCATCACCACTTATAGCAACAGCAACTATCATCTCAACCACCC
>NC_069008.1:13927025-13928189 GCF_001194135.2 Octopus bimaculoides | reverse complement strand
CAACTCTTCCACGATCTCAGTTTAAATTTGGACCATATCGTTCCCTTCCATTCCAGTTACCAAAAAAGGTAAAACTTATTTTCTGTCCTTATATCTCCTCTGATAGGAATCTTTATTAGGACAATAGGTGGC
The DNA here is from genome assembly GCF_001194135.2 of Octopus bimaculoides. Classification (NCBI taxonomy): domain Eukaryota; kingdom Metazoa; phylum Mollusca; class Cephalopoda; order Octopoda; family Octopodidae; genus Octopus; species Octopus bimaculoides. The sequence goes on along the minus strand of NC_069008.1, from coordinate 13,928,057 downwards.
AGAATCGGTAGGGCGTCCCACTAATATATCATGTGTTATTCAGTTTTGTGTGGGGGGGGGGGACCTCAATGAAAGAGTTAGGATAAAATTAATAGCAGTTATATATTGGGGTTGATGTAATCAAATGCATTAAATATGTTGTAAATTAACATATGAATTAAAATATAGTAATTAGTCAAATTACAACAGACTTAACATGAGAATAAATTAATTAAATTGCTGTTTCTTGTTCTTCTATGGCCACATGTATAAATATGTTTGTGTGGAAGTATATGTATTTATGTATATATATGTATGTATATACATATAGGTATATTATACATTTGTTACCAATGCCAAAGAGAATTTTAGTGTGTGTATAATATATATATACATGTATGTATGTGTATATATATATAGTTGCATATGTATACTCACACACAGGCATATACACACATGCACACATTCACATATATGAATATATTTGTATATATATGTATATATATATGTGTGTGTATGTATACACACACACACACACACACACACAATTATATATCACTACATGCACACACACACTTATGCTGAAATGCATTGTGCACCCATTTATATGTCTATATAGTACACTGTATATATTCTATATACATATATACTGCTATATATACAAATACCCAACTTCGTGTCTGTATTCTTATATGGAACAATACTGTGATAGCCGAACCAATATATCTATTAATCCAGTTGCTTCCAGCCCGAAATATAACACTAGAATTTATAACATTCATATTTTCACCTCCGACACTGTTTCTGTGCCTGTCACTGTTAAAAACTTGTTAAAAATGCAAAGAGTTTGTTAATTACTTACATTAATTACTAGTTTCCCTTGTATCTAAACACTTTAAAACTTCACTAGTTTTCAAACTTTTTAAACACATCGCCTTGTTGTGTAGGTATATATATATATATATATATGTATGCATGTATGTATGTATATATATATATATATATATATATATATATATATATATATATATATATATATATATATATATATAT
>NC_069008.1:13921211-13926076 GCF_001194135.2 Octopus bimaculoides | reverse complement strand
TAGATAGATAGATAGATAGATAGATAGATAGATAGATAGATAGATAGATAGATAGATAGATAGATAGATAGATAGATAGATAGAGAGAGAGATAGATAGATAGCTGGATAGCTAAATTGTTAGATAGATAGATAGATAGATAGATAGATAGATGGATAGATAGAGAGAAAGCAAGAGAATTTATATTGCCTGCACGTCCATATGTATATGTATATACATATGTATGTATGTAAGAGTGTATAAGGATTTGATTAGTACTCAAGTACCTGGTAGACATACATTCGTATATATTTGTAGATATTGAGAAATAATAGGTTCTTGGTACACGGTAGGAGTATGTAGAAATAAAAGTGAAATTAATCTAAAACAAAAAAAAAGAACACAGGAAGCAAAGAAGATGACGTTAATAGCCTGAGAGCTTATATCCTTATCTTAAATCCCATTTTAACCGTTATAACCACGAAAACCATTTTTTCCTAGATGTTAATTTTAACACCCGTATATATTTTATTGGAAAATCATGTTATTCATATTTGTGTATGTGCATCTATGATCGTAGATTGACAGAACTTGTGTGACTAACTATTTATATAAATCTTGTGATATTTAGTTATATGTCTTTAGATTCCAGAATGAGATGATAGGGCTCAGCTGTTTGGGTGCTGGTGGTTTGGCTTGGCTCAAGGGTGCTTCAGCCTGTTTTGGTGGCAGTGCCTTCTGGTGCTTGTGCCAAAGATGCACGCACACACACACACACACACACACACACACACATGCATGCAGGAATATATACATACAGATTGAAAGAGAGAGAGAGAATGAGAGAGAGAGAGAGAGAATGAGAGAGAGAGAGAGAATGAGAGAGAGAGAGAGGTGGAGAGAGAGAGAGATAGGTTACAACATATTTATTAGACACAAATGATATGCACAATTTTCCTTATACACAAAAAGAGAAATGTTCTCGCATGTAAGCTGAGAGGGAGGGGAAAGAAAGAGAGAGGGAGAGAGAGAGAATGAGAGGGAGAGAGAAAACGAGAGGGAGAGAGAAAATGAGAGAGAGAGAGAGAGAGAGATATTGAAATTTATTAATTGAACATGATCAACATAAACACTTTCCCTCTCTCCATGCACATAGATGTGCTTACACACATAAACACACACACACACACACACAAACACACACATACACAAACAGAGAGAGAGAGAGAGTGAGAAAGTGATAGAGAGAGAAAGAGAGAGAGGGAGAACGTGTGAGAGAGAGAGAGAGAAACATTGAAATGGCTGATGCAAAATGTGTCAGCATCCAATCAGTGATGCCAAATAAGCAGCACCAGAATGACAGAGCCAAAATGGCAGAACCAAAACAGCAGAGCCAAAACAGCAGAGCCAAAACATCTCATATCCTTTAGACTCTTAGTTCAAATTCTGTCCACTGATGTCTTTTACCCTTTCATCCTTCCAGGGACACTTAACTAAAGTACCGGTCCAGTTGTACTGGGTTTTATTAATTAAATCGATTCTAACTTTAAAAGTGATACCCAAAATTGGTTTCAATTTAGTGACTGAAACCAATAAAGAATGAAAGTATTATAGAATATATATATAAACACACATTCTCTATAACTGAGTTGTTTTATACTTGTTGTTGGTTATCTTTTTTTTTTATTATTACATATATATATATGTATGTGTGTATATATATATATATATATATATATATATATATATATATATATATATATATATATATATATATATATATATATATATATATGTGTGTGTGTGCATATTATGTTTTTGAATTTTGTTTGGAATTTTTTGGTAATAATAAATAATTTGATTTCAAAATAACAACTTGTTGGATTTACTAGTTTTTTTTTTTTATTGCTTTATATATACATTGTGTGTGTGTGTGTGTTACATATGTGTGTGTGTATGTATGTATATATTATATAATATATACATGTGCGAGTGTGTATGTGTAGTGTATAGTGTATATATGTATGTATATGAAAATTGCAGTGGCACAAAGCAGGAATAATCATCATCATCATCATCGTCATCCTTTAATGTCTGTTGTCCATGCTGGTATGGGTTGGACAGCTTGACTGGGCTGGCATGTTGGAAGGCAGAGCCAGGCTCCAGTCTGATTTAGCATGGTTTTCTATGCCTGGATGCCCTTCCTAGCACCAACCACTCTGAGAGTGTAATGGGTGCCACTGGCATGGGTGCCATTTGTGTGACACCGGTATCTGCCATGATTATGATTTCGCTCAGCTTGATGAGTCTTCTTCTCAAGCACGACATAATGCCAAAGGTCTCGGTCGTGACCTCCGTGAGACCCAACACTCGAAAGGAACTTGGCCACTTTGCATCCTTGAGGCCCAACGCTCGAAAGGAACTCAACCACCTCGAAAGGAACTCAGCCAATGACAAGTACCATAACATTTGCAATATTTATTGAGCACCCCTTTTGCATTGTATTCTTGTAACTGAAAACATGTGTGTGTATGTGTGTGTGTTTTAATAATTCAGATATTGGAAACTTGAATATAATTCAGTAACTGTTAGTTCCATCTGTTGATTCTTGAGACTGCAATATTTCTTCTTCAGAGCTTTCGGTTGTCTACATGAAATGGTATTTGATTTGAATAACCCCAGTCTGAGTTTAATTGCAGGATTTAATTTATCATGCTGGGGTCTGAGTAGCAATAAGCCTCTTAGAAGAATGGGGTTTATTTAATTATACAGACATAACATCTTTGACAACTAAAGAGACAATGTGTATACGGGACCCTTGTGTATAAGGAACCCCCTAATTTGGAGATTTGAGGTCCAAGGAATTAAGTAATTTATTAATATCTATAATACTATCCATGTATAAGAAACTCCCATATTTTTTAACCTAAGTTTTGACAAAAAAGGGTTCCTTATATTCATTAAAATATGGTAATTGAGCTTTATATTTGCAAAGTACTGAGGTTATCATATTTTCTAATCTATTAATACAGCCATGGGTGTGTGGTTCACAATCCCATGTCTTCAGGTTCAGTCTCACGGCATGGCACCTTGAGCAAGAGTCTTTTTATACAATAGCCCTCTGAGTAGATTTTGTAGATGGAAACTGAAAGAATCCTGTGATATATACGTTGACATAAAAAAATTGGTGTTAGTTTGTTTATATCCCTGTAATTCAGTAGCTTGGCAAAAGAGACAGATAGAATAAGTACCAGATTTCAAAAAAAAAAAAAAAAAAGAAGTCTTGAGACCAATTTGTTTGACTAAAGTCCTTCATGTCCATGCCCCAGTATGGCCACAGTCCAGTGGCTGAAATAAATCAAAGATCAAAGGAAAGATAATTATAACGAGATGCTTTGCCTTGATCTCTCTGCCAATGGGAACCAATCTGTTACAGATGGTTGTTGCCATTTTGGGGCCAGAGACCTCTTTCCATGTCAATTCTCAAAGTGCTGTTGTGTTTTATTGGTGTCAGTGGACGTGAGGACATTGCTAGGTTACCAACCGGACTCATGTGTCTGTGAATACACGAGGAATTGGCTTGGACTGAACAGCCACAAAAGTCATATCAACTGTGTCTCACCATCACCACCACCACCACCACCACCATCATCATCATCATCATCATCATCATCATCACTATGATCATCATCATCATCGTAACTACCAACAACATCATAACTACCATCATCATCATCATCATCACCATCACCGTCATCCTCATCATCGTCATCACAACTACCATCATCATCATCATCATCACCATAACTACCATCATTATCATCATCATCATCATCATCATCATCAGCAGCAGCATCATCATCATCATCAGCATCATCCTCATCATCGTCATCACAACTACCATCATCATCATCTTCATCATCACCACCGCCACCACCCATCATCATCATTTTTCATGGTTGAATAATATAATGGTTGTGAATCTCCTGTCTAACAAAGAAACAAACATTAAAAAAAAAAAAAATACTAAAAGAAAAATAAACTTTGGAAAACCTGAACTTTGCCAAGACCGGACAGCCAAAAGAGGATTTGGTCAGTTATGTATCATCACCATTACCACCACCACCACCACCACCACCACCACCATCATCATCATCATCAATGCCTTCATCATCACCACCACCATCATCTTCATCATCATCATCATCATCATCATCATTATCACCACTGCCACCATTGTCTTCAGCACCACCATCATCAAGACCTGTCAAGGCAAATACCACTGTATTCAGCGCTCTAACAAAGGGGCATATAACGTGTACCAGACCTTGTGGATTGTCTATGATATCCATTGAACGTGAACTTTGGCACCCAGCTTGATTATTTTGAACTGATCGATGGTTTCATGTTTGTCTTTTAAGGTTGCCTGGATTATAAAAGTGCTCTTTTATTCATATCTGGAAGTTTTACTGATTGAAATTTGTAATAGGCCTAAATAAATTTAACTTGTGGTACTTTTAAAGATGTTCTTTAGGATAACGTGAAATATTGAATTTCACATAGAATAAAGTAAAATACAGCTCTTTTACTCTTTTACTCTTTCACTTGTTTCAGGAGCACCGCCTTTAGTAGAGCAAATCGACCCCAGGACTTATTCTTTGGATGCCTAGTACTTATTCTATCAGTCTCTTTTGCCGAACTGCTAAGTTACAGGGACGTAAACACACCAGCATCGGTTGTCAAGTGATGTTAGGGGGACAAACACAGACACACAAACATATACACACACATACATATATATATATATATATATATATATATATATATACATATATACAACAGGCTTCTTTTAGTTTCCGTCTACCAAATCCACTCACAAGGCTTTG
>NC_069008.1:13916846-13920846 GCF_001194135.2 Octopus bimaculoides | reverse complement strand
TTTCATCTGTCTTCACGTTCTCGGTTCAAATCCCGCCAAGGTTGACTTTCCCTTTCATCTTTCAGAATCGATGAAATAAGTACCAGTTACACACTGGGGTTGATGTAATCGATTAGTTCCCCCCCCCCTCACAAATTTTAGGCCTTGTGCCTATAGCAGAAAGGGTTATTATTACCACCGCCTCAGCGAGGGCGGTGATATTGTTTTCAGTTGTGTTTGTTTGTTTGTCCGTGAACAAGATATCTCAAGAACCGCTGGATGGATTCGGATGAAAATTTCAGGGATGTTTGGCCTTGTGACTGGCACAAACTGATTACATTTTGGGATTTATCTGGTACCAGACAAGGATTCTGGATTAATTTTTCCTGTTTTTTTACTTAATTTTTAAGAGCGCTCAAGTTCATTTTTAGTATTCTCATTTGTGAGAGCAGTCGAGTTTATTTCAGATATTCTCCTTTTAAAAATCATCTCTGGCTAAGACATCAATGATGTTGCCTTGGCGGAGGTTTGTGCTCTCTGAGTGCCCAGTTTCATATCAGTTTTCTCCTGCATCACCTGATACATCTTCATGTTCCTGAGCTGTGTGTAGCATTGCGTTATTTTTATGGGGCTTAGAAGAGTGTAGACTCTTCCCGGTTGTTTACTTCCCCACTTAGTTTTGTAATGCAGTTTAGTTTTTATTTCCTTGTTATATTAATATACGTCCTATGGTGTGTGGTGCATCTAATTTGGGTTGAGCTATTATTTAATTGGGCCTTAACCCATTACCTACCAGTGATCTCATATAAGATCACTTAAAAATTACAAATTTCGTAATTATCTGTCAATATTTACACATATCTAACCTTTTTGCTATATCTACTAGGTATATTTCTCTGATATTCAAATAAGGTTTGCTAATTTTTCACCCAACAACTCGCTTATTTCTATTTAAAATGTTATTTGGAAATGTTATTTTGATCATTCCAGCATGTTTCTAAGGCTGTTTTATGCTAGAAATCAAAGTTTCATAAAAATTTCCAGTTAATAGAATTATGGGAGGTAATGGGTTAATCTTGTATAGTATATATTGCTAAATTGTGTTGTTTCAGATTATTAAGTGCTTAATGTATAGGGTGTGCATTGTATGTGACGATTGTTCTGTTTGAGCTATTCAATTGAATTGATAGGGTTTGGTGCAAGATATGGGCTGTTCCTTGTATATCTGCATTTTTGGGGGTCTTTTTTTGGTGGCGGATGGGTGTATTTAGTCCTGTGAGGTGCAGTATGGCTTTTATGTTTCTTTTCATAGTTCTCTTTTTTTTAATCATACCTAATGTTCCAATTTCTGTTGGCAATGTCTTTCACCTGCATGCTCCACATCTTGAATATTTCAATCTCAAGATCCTCGTATTTGGATAATTCATCATCATCTCCATCATCATCATCATCATCATCATCATCATCATCATCATCATCATCATTATCATCGCCATCGTCATCGTCATCATCATCGTTAAGGTGGAGAGTTGAGAGAATCATTAGCTCCCTAGATGAAATGCTTAGCAAAATTCTGTCAGAGTCGACTTTGCTTTCACCTTTTTGTAGGGGGGGGGGGTCAATAAAATGAGTAACAGTTGAGTACTGGGGTCAATTTAATCAACTAATCCCCTTCCATAAAAGATTGCAGGCATTGTGCCTTTAATAGAAAGAATTATTATTTTCCTTATTATCATTGTTATAGTTATCATCATCGTCATCATCATCATCATTATTACTATTATTATTGTCATCATCATCATCATCACCATCATCATCATCATCATCATCATCATCATTATTATTATTATTATTATTATTATTATTATTATTATTATTATTATTATTACCATTTTCGCTGTTTGCTTTTCCTTGTTTTGCTCTTAAATATATGTTACTTTTACTCGTTTGTTAGATCTTTATTTTTTTCTAAAGTGTATTGTATTTCTTTAATTTTTTTTTTTACGTATTTATTTATCTAATTCTTATGTATTTATTTCTTCAGGACCGGTCTACCCCTAGCAGTGAGAGAGCTAGATCTCAGAGTCCCGATCCCGGAAGACTCAACGAAAGCAGTCCCATTCATTCTCCAGTTAATGGGAAGGACAAGTTACCGGTTGAAACTGCAAAATCTCGAGCTTCTCAGCGCCGTTCCAGATCATGTGGCCCACATGATAAGCGCACTAGTCTTTCTTTACAAACTGCGACAGTTGAAGTCGCTGATGAGGAACAGGTTGATCTCACACCACGACAAAGCCCCGTAACGCGACCTGCACGCCTAACTATACAGGGATGTTACAAGCCGTCTGTGAAACAACTGCAGATCGAACCTCATAGTCCAAATGGGCCCCTCACAACGGTTGAGGTGCACTTTGCTGACAATTCCAATCCTTGCTCGACGACAAATTTTCACGAGAGCAACGAAGGATCATCGTCTAATATACCCCTTTTACAAGAAGAAAATGAACAGAATTTGGATTCTTCAGTGCTGGAACCAAGCGTCCCCAAAATTTCTCTTATAGACAAACCCCCAGTAAGGGTTTTGAACAATATCATTGTCAAACCCAAACAAAAACTGTTAACGAACAATTTCTTGTTGCCAGTTGATTCTCGCTTATCAGGGGCAATACCCAAACACAAGGGATCATCTTCATCTTCATCATCATCACAACCAAAGCTATTGGGACCCAACGACAATTCGGGTTCTTCCGAATCTTTCGTTGAGTCTATCCCAGCTAATAACTATGCTAATCTCTCTGATGACGAGAAGCTAGAAAAATGCAAACACAACAATAGCAATTTGCCTAGGACAGATAGCGAGAAACGAATAGAGCAAGGAATTAATGATCTTAAGTTAACAGACAATGATGAGCCAGAAGAGAAAATTGACAGTACGTCACACCTACTCGCCGAACCAGTTAATGTTGCGTCATCAAGTGGTCTTTGCATTAGCGTTGGAAGCAGCGCCAAACGAACTTCCCGGACTCGTTTAACGGTTCCAGGAAGCTTTTTGGATAACAAGAACTCTCCACCCGATCATACGCCGGATGATACAGTATTTTCGGAATTGCAAGAACACGATGAAGACGATGACAACGAATCAATTATTCTTAAGGTTTTAAAAGAGAACTCCCCTCGACGCTTGCCGCACTCGGGGCTGTTACGGCACTCCTCGGGCTCTGTGAAGTCTCAAAAGCGGACAGGTTCTTCCGCCTCATTAAAAACTCCTATCACACCAAACAAACAATTCTTACGGAGTCCGCTCGCTCGCATCGAGAGTTTTCACAGCGATGACTTCGACATGCTGCGTTCGGATGTAGATGCCCGTTCTGAACGGGAACGCTCAGATGCGGAGAACAATAGCCCAGAAAAGGTCGAAATCAGTCCGTCGGCCTCTCAGAGCTCGGAGGCATCCGTAAACTGCATGAAAGCACCGATAGTGCCCTGCCTAACTGGAGTTTACCAAAAACAGAAGATAAAGACGCGTTCAAAGTGCAAATGTCAGACAGTTCTTAAGGAAACTAGTTTGACTTCGGGGCGGTTGCAAGAGAGGTAAGAATTAAAACCACATTTTATTCCTTTACACCAATGTTTACCATTTATTTCTTTACATTACACGTATATCTATATGTATATATATATATATATTGTTTATGTATATCTATATGTATCTATTGGGTTGTCCGGAAAGTTCGTGCCAATTTATCATAGCTTACCTTTCGACTTATTTGCCATGAAACCACCTCAGTTCTGGGGAGAGGGTATTTTCAAGTTAAAGGAAAGATGGAGATGCATTGTGCAACAAAATGGTTCATATTTGGTTGATTAAAAATGTAATGGCAAGTATTTATTGACCTTTTTCTTTCATTTAAAAATCGGCACGAACTTTCCGGACAACCCAATATATTGTTTATGTATGTGTGTGCGTGCATGTGTGTGTGTGTGTTTGTGCGTGTGTTGTTTTGTTATTTACCCTCCGCTT
>NC_069008.1:13914706-13916387 GCF_001194135.2 Octopus bimaculoides | reverse complement strand
CATAAGGGAAAAAATTATAATTATTCCCTTTAAATATATTTATTTATATGAAGGGCATTACTACACATAAATGCCTCATGCTATGGGGGACTTTTAAAGTCGAAACTACCATAATAAATACAGTGTACAGTGTATTTATTATGGTAGTTTTGACTTTTAAAAGTCCCTCATAGCGTGAGGCATTTATGTGTAGTAATGCCCTTCATATAGATACATATACATATATTAATATATATAATCATACATATAACCTATAATAATACAAATTCATATACATATATTTATATATATATATGTGATGTGCCAAAAGATTGTTTATATACATTGGATGAAAATAAAATCATTTTTTTTATTAAAATTCATTTCATTCTCAAAATCAAAATTTTGTTCAGTGTTTATGTCCAAATTCTCATCCCATGGTTGCTACTCTCAGTTCATCGACTACTACTGGTTTTGAACTGTAAACCTCACTGTTCCAATTGTGTTTTATTCTCATATTCTGTATCTCAACTTCTGCTCCTCTTATTATAATGACCGCAACTGGTCTTGTTGCCGCAACCAAGCCATTTCTCAACTTTAGTAACTGAACACAGTTATTGATTCACATATCTTTAATGGTTGTGTGGTTTCGGGCATTTGTTTCCCAATCATGTGGTTGCAAGTTCAATCCCACAGTGTGCCACTTTCAGCAAGTATCTTCTACTATGGCCACAGTTTGACAAATACATTGTCAGTGAGCGTGGAACACTGCCATGTGTATATATCATCATTCTCATCATCATCATTTAATGTCCGTCGTCCATGCTGGCATGGGTTGGACGGTTTCACTGGGCTGGCATGTTGGAAGGCTGCACCAGACTCCAGTCGGATCTGGCATGATTTCTATGTCTGCGCCAAACTGGCTCATGTGCAGGTGGCACATAAAATACACCTTTTTGAGTGTAGCCGTTGCCAGTATCGCCTGACTGGCCTTCGTGCTGGTGGCACGTAAAAGCACCTACTACACTCTCGGAGTGGTTGGCGTTAGGAAGGGCATCCAGCTGTAGAAACTCTGCTAAGTCAGATTGGAGCCTGGTGTGGCCATCTGGTTCACCAGTCCTCAGTCAAATCGTCCAACCCATGCTGGCATGGAAAGCGGACGTTAACCGACGATGACGACGAAACCCTTTCTAACACCAACCACCCCAAGGGTGTAACAGGCACTTTTACATGCCACATATGTGTGTGTTTGTGTCTGTGCTTGTCATGCATAACTGGTGATGGTTTGTTTATGTCCACATAACTTGCTGGCCTGGCAAAAGAGACCAAAAGAATAAGTACCAAACATATAAATAATTCCTGGGTTCGCTTTGTTTGTCCAGAGTACCCTTTCAGGGTTGTGCTCCATCATGGCCTGCGTCCAATGACTGATAGAAATAAAATGGTAAAAGATTAAAGATCAATAACTGCAGCCAGAGACTAAAGGTAGTTGAATGGGAAAATCAAAATTAATTTTGCAAACAAATCTCTGTGGAGGCGTCAAAATTAATTAACACCTTCGTCTCACCTGTTCTCATTGACACCCTTCTTATTGTTGTTTTTATATTGTTCTTATTATTCATATTCTTTTTCTTCTTCTTGTTCTTCTTGTTCTTGTTCTTGTTCTTGTTCTTCTTCTTCTTCTTCTTCCTCCTCCTCCTCC
>NC_069008.1:13913541-13914696 GCF_001194135.2 Octopus bimaculoides | reverse complement strand
CCCTCTTCTTCTTCTTCTTCTTCTTCTTCTGATTATTATTATTATTATTATTATTATTATTATTAATATTATTATTATTATTATCATCATCATTATTATTATTATTATTATTATTATTATTATTATTATTATTATTATTTTTGTTGTTACTTAAGGCGGTGAGCTGGCAGAATCATTAGCATGCCAGGCGAAATGCTTAGCGGTATTTCGTTTGCTGCTATGTTCTGAGTTCAAATTCCGCAGAGGTCAACTTTGCCTTTCATCCTCTTGGGGGTTGATAAATTAAGTACCAGTCAAGTACTGGGGGAATCTATGTAATCAACTATCCTCCTCCCCACAAATTTCAGGCCTTGTGCCTATACTAGAAAGGATCATTATTATTATTATTATTATCATTGTTGTTGTTGTTGTTATTATTATTATCTAATGTATTGTCTACATTGTTATCTGCAATGTAGCTTGTGTATATATTGCTTGAAACAAACACTTGTGTAACCATAGGATGAAATCAAAGACATAATCTGTTATACACCCTCTGCCCTGGTTTTATTTTTCCAATTGACAATTGGTTAACGAATAAATATTTTGAAATGTGAGATATATCATCATCATCATCATTATCATCATCATCGTTTGACGTCCGTTTTCCATGCTGGTATGGGTTGGACGGTTTGCCGGGGATCAAGCCAGCCAAGGAGCTGTCCAGCTGTCCAGGCTCCGATTGCCTGTTGTGGCATGCTTTCTATGGTTGAGTGCCCCTCGTAATGCCGAACACTTTACAAAGTATGCCGCACGTGTTTTATGTGCCACTGGCATGTTTGCATCCATGCAACATCAGCACGAGTGCACTTTATGTTGTCTGTAAATGACATGCCCGCATATAAGGATAACATTAATTTTACTTAGCTTAATGTGTCTTCTGAAGTACATCAAGACCTGATCCCTTGTCATTTCCTCATATATATATATATATATATATATATATATATTATGGAGATGTACTTGCATAGCAAGTGACCTGTCCTGAGATTGTGTGCTGAAATGAAAACAATTGCAGCGTGGAAGGTGTTTATAAGCCATTTAAGAAACACACAAAAACCGTTTGATTCACTTCAACATTCAAATTTTAATTTACCAAAATATTCTCGTCGCTTT
>NC_069008.1:13912024-13912628 GCF_001194135.2 Octopus bimaculoides | reverse complement strand
GAGGAATGAATTTTGCTGCAAGTCTTTTCGTTCGCAATTCCTCTCTCAAAATTCGTTGGCAGGAGCTCCAGCACACAACCAGTCACATCAAATTGGTCAGTTGTTCAGTGATGGACGTCCAAGATCAGTTCATGAATTTTCCAAATGCTTTCATTCATTGCGGAGGTTGGCGTTTACCCTGAACAAGATTGGTCCTCAAGCGACAAATGACCATCCCTAAAGCATGAAAGCCATACGTAAACTTATGTTTCGGTCATGACAGTGTCCTTGTAAGCTGTTTGAAGCATGACAACTGTTTTGGCTGCTGTTTTTCCCCATCAGGAAACAGAATTTCATGGAAACACGCTGTTCATTCAAGTCAGCCATCGCCAAAATCAATGAACAGGTGAGAAGCACTGTAAAACAAAGATGCCCCATGTGGCAGTATGATCTCACTGGATGCCACATGTTGGCAGATTGATGCCCGAGGATAGTATCAAGTGGCTTCTAACAGTGAAAGCCTGAACTACAATGGGCTTGTCCCACAGAGAACGTTTCCAGTTACTTTTAGGTAACCCTTTGTATGTGTATATATATATATATATATATATATATATATATATAT
>NC_069008.1:13906721-13911242 GCF_001194135.2 Octopus bimaculoides | reverse complement strand
TTATATATTCCATATTCTATATCCCACATTAATTTTATAAGAATATAAATAAAACATAAAAAGCAGAGTTGGAACTCTTTTAAATAATATTTATATATATATATATATATATATACATATATTCGTTTTGCAAGATTCTTGATGTGAAACCATGTGTTGAAACAGATATTGTTGTACTTGGGGATGGTCATGTTGCCAGTTTAGCCAATAAATAAGACACAAATAAGAAAGAAGAAAGCAAAGGACCACTGATGAGGTCACAGAAGTGTGACGAAAGAACTCTGGCTAAAATACGTTTAATGAAAAACAATAAAATAAAACTGATGCAAATGAACACCAAATATATAGTGTATGTGTTTTTATTGGCTAAACTGGCAACATGACCATCCCCAAATACAACAATGTATGTATGTATGTATGTATGTATGTATAAAATTATAATTAAGGGTATCTAAATGATACCACCATGTTAGAGATAGCAGTCAAAATTTGACTCTAAAATCACATGATGTGGTTTTAGAGTCAAGCTTTGACTGCTATCTCTAGCATGGTGGTATCTCTTAGATACCCTTAATTATAATTTTAATAATAGTTAATACCTATAAGGTTTTTATTCCCTGCTGACCACTTGATATGATCTGTGTTTTAAATGATGATCTTATCCTTATTTATATATATATGTATATATATATATACACACACACATATATTTTCAATATATTTGCAATAATTATATACATACTTACTGGCCCCAAGTCATAAAAAATGACAGCTAATTGTTGTATTTCATATATAAATATGGATGGTAAATCAAATTAATACACTTGTGTATCTGGTGGTTGTCTTTTGAGATGTGACATCGATCATCGTTTGTTACTGAAAGAACGCTGGTTCACGCATACAGACATTCACATACTCCCCTTTTACACATAAACACACAGAGCTGAAACGCTGTTTGATTTTTCTTTTCAGCAATGCATGTTCACCATCCCACTTCCATTACACACACACACACACACACACACATTCACATTTTTGTATTTGGGGATGGACATGTTGCCAGTTTAGCCAATAAATAAGACACAAATAAGAAAGAAGAAAACAAAGAACCACTTACATGTCTCAAGGAACTCTTGCACAAAAAAAATTATATACCATATCTTTTACATATTTTTTTTCATCGAAGCTCATGTAGTAAATATATATATATCATCATCATCATCATCATCATCATCATTTAACGTCCGCTTTCCATGCTGGCATGGGTTGGATGGTTTGACTGGGGTCTGGTGAGCCAGATGACTGCACTTGGCTCCATTCTGATCTGGCAGAGTTTCTACAGCTGGATGCCCTTCCTAACGCTGACCACTCCAAGAGTGTAGTGGGTGCTTTTATGTGCCACTGGCATGAGGGCCAGTCAGGTGGTACTGGCAATGGCCATGCTCAAATGGTGTTTTTATGTGTCACCTGCACAGGAGCCAGTCCAGCGGCACTGGCAACACCTTCGCTCGAATGTTGTTTTCTATGTACCACCGGCACAAGTGCCAGTAAGGCGATGCTGGTAACGATCATGCTCGAATGGTGCTTTTTACGTGCCACTGGGACGGGAGGGGGGGGGCAGTCAGTGGCCCTGATGACTATCACTCTCGGATGGTGCTCTTAGCGCTCCACTTGCACAGATGCCAGTCATGCGGTGCTGTCATCAAATTTGATTTCGAATGGTTGTTATATTTTTTTGATTACATAATAAGTTAGCTAGGATGATGTCTATATTACAATATTACAATAACCAATAAAATGTGCATCTATAGTAATATTGTTTGTTTGTTGTTTGTTCTTTCTTGGGCCATGCCTGGCTCATAAGGGCCGGTTTCCCAGTTTCATTGGCGTATAGGTTCCCCACCTGGATGGTACACTGGTCCATCGCAGGTGAGCTGCTAGATTCAGGAGAAAAGAGTGAGAGAAAGTTATGGTGAAAGAGTCAGCAGAAGTTCACCATTATCTTCTGCCGGAGCCTTGTAGATCTTAGGTGTTTCACTCATAAACACACACATCACCTGGTCTGAGATTCGAACCTGCGATCCCTCGACTGCAAGTCCGCTGCTCTAACCGCTAGGCCATGTGCCTCCATGTATAGTAATATTACAATCATGAAATTAACATTAGCATGAAATTAACCCCTAGGAACCTTTTGTGGAACCCTAAGGTTCCGGGGACCCTGGTTGAGAAACACTGCTATAAACCATCTCCTTTATAGCATCACACCTGCTCTTGTCCCTCTATCACACTTTAATCTCCCCACACCTGGCATAAAACCAATACCCTTTTCCTTAAAATAGTGCCCCCACCACTAAGTGAAGGGGCCTTTTTCCTTTCCTTGTTCTGCCCCTGTCTTGCTAGTTACTTGGTTGCCTCACTAGTGCTGGTGGCATGAAACAAAGTACCCGGTATATGCTGTAAAGGGGTTTGCGTTAGAAAGGGTATAGAGGTGGAGAAAGCATGACAAAGCAGATGTTGGAGCTTGATGTAGTAATGCAGTTTGCTGGGTCCTGTCAAATCAACCCAGTCTCCATGCCAGAATGGGAAATGGGTGTTTAAACAACAAGGAAAAGGGATCATCACACACACGCACACACACATTAGGAAGGGCGTCCAGCTATAAAAACCCTGCCAAAACAGACACAGTAGCCTTGGGTAGTCTTCTACCGTCCCACCCCTGCCTGAATGGAAAACGGGTGTTAAACAATGATGATGATGATGATGACAACGATGAGATACATACAGGCACACACACACACACACACACACACACACACACACATGTGTATATATATATATATATATGCATGTTATTCAAATGATTGTAAGAAGTTAAGATGCAGGTTCTCTGAAAAGATGCTGTCTGTCTTCATTGGTAAAAGTTGATCTACCGTGAGATGTAAAAACGCAACGTTTTACACACTTGTCTTTCTTTGGGGAGAAAAATACAGAAGCTAATACCATAAGAGAATTTTGGCATGAAGCTCCATATTCTTTCTCTCTGTAGAAAGACAAGTTCCCAAAACTTTGGGTCTTTTACTCTTCATAGAAACTAAAAATGCATTGAAAGTGTTACCCTAAAATCACCATGGTTCACTGACTGAAACCAATAAAAAAACAAAGCCCTCCTTAATCCATAAATATTCAATACATGATTGATTTATCTCTCTCTTTTCTGTTTTTTTTCTTTTTTTTTCTGCAGAGCTGGGAAGAATGACCGGTTATTAGATATTCGAGAAGGAAATGATATCATTGGAGATAGAATTTTGGAAGAGACGGTTGACAGAATAGCAATTGGAGGTTCATCAAAAATACATCCTATTGTTAAAGGTAAGAGAAACATTATTACATACACATATGACTACATACATACATACACAAACACACACACGTAATATATGTATTATATATATATATATGTCAATTTAGTTATAAAATAAACAACAGAATACATTGTCTGCAAGTCGATGGATACCGCATATTCTCCTCCATTTCCTCATTGCTATATATATATATATATATATATATATATATATATATATATATATATATATATATATATATATATATACAAAGAATATATATGCATTTATACACACATATATGCACATACTTACATCTACATGTGTATATAGATGCATATCAGGGTACAGGACGTTAGAACAATGAACTACAGGCGACAAAACGAACACATAGGAAAACAGATAGCCACTTGGAATTAATCCTTCATCAGCTGCCTCTATTCTAACTAGACGTAGAGTGTGTTCTCAAGAAAATTCCAGCAAATGCCAGATTGTAAAAATGAGCAAGAAAAATGAAAATATACAAAATAAAATGATTACCTTTGTATCACGGTTTCGTTGTTAATATTTACGAATGTAAATATCTGCAGACTCATCAGCGTAGTCTGTCGCTTACAAAACATAATTCACAGAAGTAGACACAGAACGTTCACCCGAAAGAGAATGCGTATAAAGTTCTGCAAATTATATTTGAGTGTGTCTTTCAAATGTCTTCATTTTGGTGCACCGAGGCTGGAAATAACCCTCATTATTTAATTTATATATATATATGTATATTGTTTGTTCCTTCTCGAGCCATTCCTGACTCATAAGGGCCGGTTTCCCGGTTTCCTTGGCGTATAAGTTCCCCACCTGGATGGGACGCCGATCCGTCGCAGGTGAGCTGCTAGATGCAGGAGGAAAGAGTGAGAGAAAGTTGTGGCAAAAGAGTCAACAGAAGTTCACCGTTATCTTCTGCCGGAGCCACTTGGAGCTTAGGTGTTTCGCTCATAAACTCACACATCACCTGGTCTGAGATGCAAACCTGTGATCCCTTGACTGCGAGTCCACTGCTCTAACCACTAGGCCATCTGCCTCCACATATATATATGTATGTATGTATGTATGTATGTATGTTTGTATATATTTATGTATGTATGTATATATGTATGTATGTATGTATGTATGTATGTGTATATAT
>NC_069008.1:13905720-13906364 GCF_001194135.2 Octopus bimaculoides | reverse complement strand
GCCTTTCATCCTTTCGGGGGCGATAAATTAAGTGCCAGTCAAGTACTGTGGTCGATCTAATTGACTGGCCCCCCTCACCAAAAATTTTGGTCCTTGTGCCTAAAGTAGAAAAGAATATTAATTACTCTCTTTCTCTCTCTCTCTCTCTCGCTCTCTCTCTCTTTCTCTCTCTCTCTCTCTCTCAGTGTATTTCTTTCTCTTCCCATATCTTCAACTGTTTTTAAATCATTCACTGATATTTTCAACTTGGAAACACCCCTTTTTTTTTTTCCTCCCATTCTGTATTTCAGATGAACAGGAAGGAGATGTACCTCTACATATGGGTAAATCGAAGATCCCTCGGGCCACTAACAAAACAGGCTATCAGATGTTAACATCATTGTGTTCAGACGTAACGAACAAACCACCTAAATCGAAACATATGCAGGTAACGTCCCAACTTCTCCAGCTTTTCAATAACTTGTTGAATCACTATCATTTGATTGTGCATATACATACATACTTGCGGATATATTATATAGTAATTTCATTTGGGTGTTAAACGTCCCTTTTTTGTATCACCTAAATGTCTGGATGTTTTGCGTTCTTGTCCCATTTTGTATTTTATACATATATATATATATATATATATATATATATATATA
>NC_069008.1:13903686-13904564 GCF_001194135.2 Octopus bimaculoides | reverse complement strand
ATATATATATATATATATATATATAAACATGCAGGCATACATAAATGATGATTATCCACTGGTTACATGAGCCTGACCATCACTGACAAATGTGTCAGCAATGCTCTTTGGAAGGGCTTTCTGTTGAGGGCAACGTGCACAGCTCCAATTCAACTCTGCCTAGCAATACCACGAAATCCAGAAACAAGCAGAGTGCAAGATGTCCAACTCGGTAGAGCAACGGGTTCTATGTATAAGTGAAATTTGTCCTAGAAGGATGCCTTAATAATGACCGAGGGTCCCTCCATCCTAGTGGGTTTGCTGCACTCTCGGACACCAGCCAAAGTAATTCTAACATTCCAGTGTACATCTGCCCAAGATACATATGTACACATACAAACACACACACACACACACACACACACACACACACACACAGACACATATATACATATGGAGGCAATTATGCGGATAAACAGATTAAATATAACAGCTTGGATTTGCTATACAAAATATATACATACATACATACATCATCATCATCGTTTAACATCCATCTTCCATGCATGCAGTGTTTTAAATCCGGGTTTTGTCCCCGTTAACGGGGGTGGCCGGATCTACCTCAATACCATAGCAACCAAGGTAAGCAAGTGCAGTCTACCCCAACCTTTTGGCTGGCTGGCTGGTGCCCATCCTCCCTTGCTATCATGAGGCTTTTTTGGAGCTGGATTTTCTACAGGGAGCATGCCCTTGCTTATCCCCAGTCTCAGTTTCTAAACATGAGTGGTCCCCGAGAACAAGGCCCCTACCACAATTTTTAATAAATGTGGTGGAAAACTAGCTCAGGAAGGCAGAGACGTTACTCCCTGAGACCCTTTCAGAGCCCCTTACCTATATAT
>NC_069008.1:13902405-13903532 GCF_001194135.2 Octopus bimaculoides | reverse complement strand
CTATATATATATATATATATATATATATATATATATACATACACATACATATTTTGTATATCAAATTCAAGTTGTTATATTTAATTTGTTTATCCATATAATTGCCTCCCTATCTACTCAACTTGATCCCTTTTGTAACCATTCTTTACCCCCTGGAATTTGTTCCTCGTAAAGACATCAGAATCAAAGTTTGGATCATTTGAGCACTACAAAGTGTTTTCTATACTGAGAATATCTGGAGGATTTTGTTGAGTTCCTCTTGCACTTTCTTACCAAGCAGGCCCTTATTTCTCTTTATCAAGTTCCATACGGAGTGAATGGACCCATGTGCTCTTGTGGTTACGGCATTGAACTCCCGAAAGCAGACAGTGTGTTGCGTTCTTTTTGTATTGCTCCAGTTAACTCAGCTTTGAGTGAGTAACTCTGAAAGGGACTAGCATCCTGTTCAGGGGGAATATTATGTTCTTGGTCAGTTCGCTCTTTAAACCAGTCATATGTGGCCCAAATATTCTACCAGTTTTTATGTTCACACTGGCCAGATCCGACCTGTCCCACCTGATCTACAATGTTATTCTGAGATTAAACAATCACATCTGTGAAATCTCAGGGTTACAAGGTGATGCAGGATTAACTGGAAATGGTGTGAAAACACAGGTGTTACATTTGATGGAGTAATCTGAATACTAAAAGTTTAATTAAGTATCATGGAAAGCAGGTAACGGCCGTGTGAGTGGTAGGGGTGGAGACAGTTTGGTTGTGGTGGTGGGGTGGATGATGATGTTGAGAGAGGCAAGTAAGAGTGGAGGAGAAAATGCCAAAGTGTTGAGTATGATTTGAGTGAATAGGTCGACTCCCAGCTGTAGGATGGCTCGGGGGCAGGGGGGGACTACTCAGCCAGGAGAAGGTCACTTTTCATTGGCAATAAGGGTTGATCCTTGATCAATGCTGGGTCCATCAGATTTCATCTCTAAGTGAATGTATTACTCTCGGTGGGGGTCGTTTCATTTCATTTCATTTTACTTCGTTTCATTTCATTTCATAACTCTCTCGTTGCCTGTAGCTTGTTTTCTCTCGTATTTGACTCCCCATGAAAGCACCACCCACAAAACTGACTTCACTGCCACTGC
>NC_069008.1:13900800-13902157 GCF_001194135.2 Octopus bimaculoides | reverse complement strand
TCTCCCCCCCTCTCCCCCACCCTTCACTATTACAACAAATAAAGGAAATACTTTTTCAGATTAGCATTGTCACTACTACTACTACTACTTACTACTACTACTACTACTACTACTACTACTACTACTACTACTACTACTACTTACTACTACTACTTCTACTACTACTACTACTTCGTGATAAACTATAATTACTTCTTATGGTTCTCATTATCTTTATTAACAAAGTCATCATCATCATTAATATTACTGTCATTATTATTATTATTATTATTATTATTATTATTGTCCTTGTAATGTCCCTCTCATCCAATGCCCTGTGGCAAATAAAAGGATTCATCATCGTCATCACCGTCATCATCATCATCATCATCATCATCACCATTATTTATTATTGCTGTTGAAGGCAGCTGGCAGCATCATTAGCACTTCAGGCGAAATGCTTAACGACATCTTGTCTGTTGTTATATTCTGAGTTCAAATTCGGCCATGGTCGACTTTACCTTTCATCCTTTCGGGGTCGATAAGTTAAGTACCAGTGAGACACTGGGGTCGATGTAATCGACTAGTCCCTCTCCCCCATATTTCAGGCCTCATGCCTCAGTAGAAAGGATTATTATTGTTGTTGTGTTTCTTTTTATCACAGGTTTTGTTCGAACTCCTGGAGTCTTGCATGTGTAGCGGGCTTGCTACCTACAGCCTACGGTACCATGCTATCCGTTCTTTTCTGCTATCTAATACTTTCTTTATTATTCTGGCCATGCCAAGGAGGCGAACCTTTTGTAACAGTTCTACTGGGCCCTCTATTCCAATTTCCTTTATGTTCCTCTTGATGCCTTCTGATACTGTCCCCAAGGACCCAACAATAATTGGCACTACCTTCACCTTCTTCATTTTGCATAGCCGGGCTATTTCGTATTTAAGAGGGCTGTGTCTGTCTATCTTTTCGCCTTCCTTCTTGACTATTCGTGGGTCAAAGGGGCACACAACATCAACCATTACAGCACATGCGGTGCGCCTTGTCCACCACCACTACACCCAGTCTGTTATGCTCAAGCACCTGATCTATTTTGATTGGGAAATCCCAGAGCATTTTGCTACTCTCCGACTCCACCACTCTCTGCAGTGTATGCTCATGCCACATCTCGCCTCTCTCTAGCCCCGACTTTTCACACAGTTTCAGACCCAACTATCATCATGCCTGTATACAGCTGAAACTGTAGACTGAGAGAGATGAAACACCTTGTGGCCTGTTCCATCTCTCTATGCTCTGTGTTCATGTACAACCAGGCTTTTAACTTTCATCTGTCAGAGGAAGGGGTTCAGTAAAACAAAGTACCAGTTATATACTGGGGAGGGC
>NC_069008.1:13898799-13900694 GCF_001194135.2 Octopus bimaculoides | reverse complement strand
TTCCTCCCATTACAAATCTGAAGCATTCTACTTAGCAAAGACATCATCGTTGTCGTCGCCATCATTATCATCATCATCATAACCACCGTCATCATAATTGTTGTTGTTGTTGTTGTTGTTGTTGTTGTAGAATTAGTTAAATTCAATTTAAATTGTAGCAAATTTAAAGAAGTGTAAATAATTTTAGGTAAATTAAAAATACATACATAATAGATATATACATATTTGCATGCATGCATACATACATACATACATACATACATACATACATATATATACATACATACATACATATATATACATACATACATACATATATATATATATATATATATATATATATATATATATATACATACATTTTTTCATACATACAAACATACTCACATATGTATATACATACATACATATATACATACATACATACACACACATATATATACATACATATTTGCATATATACACACATATATAATATACATACTTACAGACTTATATGCATGAACACACATGATGACTTCTCCTGGCAAGAACAATACATGCCCAGTTGTATAACCAATTGAACCAATTACTTAATTATCATATAAGTGGTTGAGTATTCCACAGACACATGTACCCTTAACATAATTTTCAAACAGAATCAATGTAACACTATGTTACAAGGCTACACTTTTGAACTATGGCTACAGTCTATCTACTAGGATTCAGTACACTTTCCATCTACCTAATATTACTCTGAAGGCTTGGGGCTCAGCCGAGACACCGGTAAAAGACCCTTGCAAAGATGCCTGAAGTAGGGATCAAATATGGGATTTTGTGACTGCTAGGGAAAATTCCAAAAGCATGGTTTCAGCTTCAGTCTTATGCAACACTTTGGCCACAATTCTTCTCCTATAGCCCCAGGCTGACCTTATGAGAAGATTTGCTAGATGGAAATTGCTCCAGCAGTGCCATACCTCTTCGCATACATGATTGAAGCAAGCCGACCCATGTCCCGGTGCCAGTCCGTTTTAGACGCAGATGATGTTCCTTAAAGAGCAGAAGTAAATGGAGGAAGACGCTGGCTATTTAAGTAAAGAATCATCTCCTATACAGCTTATACCTATTTTTGCATGTCCACATGGGTGAAGAAACTATCCAAGCGATGCCCTTTCATTATCATAGATGTTCAGGATGCAACAAACATCTTTGGAAAAAATCAGTTATTAGTTCTTGTACTGACCACTGGGCCTGATGTGTGTAGGGAACTACATTCACTTTTCATACTGAATACCTAGATTTCACTCCCTGTTGGCCCAACATTGGTCAACTCTGCAGAGACTGAACCGTATTCAGGTTTTACATCAAAGTCTCTTTCTCCTTACTAAACGATCTGACAAGAACTAGAATTCCCTTCCTGCCAATGTGATCTGACACTGCATGCTTTTAGTGTCTCGAGCATTTCTATGTCCTTACACACTATGCTGGCTTTACCCAATCTCTTTGACAATCTTGTTTCCATACTACTGGAACCTGTATGGCTTGGTGGTAAAGGTGTTACACTCACAGTTGCGAGATCATGGGTTTGGTTCCCAGACTGGGTGTTGTGTTGTGTTCTTGAGCAAAACACTTCATTTCACGTTGCTCTGTGATCATTTCAACATCTGACATATGGCACCCAGTCTCACCTGTACAAGTAATGTCGATCTGATGGAGGGAGTAAGCTTATATGTACACAAACATTTGACCAGTCTACAAATCACCTGTGTGGTTGTTTGGTAAGAAATTGTCAAACCCTCATACGTTGTCTAACGATGGGAGAGTTCATCCTCATATATATATATATATATAACAAGCCTTCACCAGTAATAAATGTATATATATATATAACAAGCCTTCACCAGTAATAAATGTAT
>NC_069008.1:13897744-13898789 GCF_001194135.2 Octopus bimaculoides | reverse complement strand
ATAATATAGATTTAATCGAAAGATTAAATGTGGTACTTAAAATGTTTGAGGCACCAGAATTTGGTAGGATAAAAACCAAAAACAAAATCAAGAGATTTGGTGAATAAAATTTGAAGGTAAGCAACAAAGATTCAATAGGTTATAGCAGTACGTACGTTTCGTACAAGCTCCATTTATTCATGTGGTGAGAACACCACAGAATGTACAATGAAAATGTACTCCTCAGCTGCATAATGTTGCTTATCTTCAAATATATATATATACATGGCAGCTGTAATTTGATTTAGAACAATTAGATATAAATAGCTACAGACCTTAGACTCTTTTGCACTGATGTGGTAACAATGAGTGCATCTTGGTGCAGATATTCATAGAGATTACACCCACACTGATGCGTGTTATTGATCCTAAGAGTGTTTCACCTGTCTCCACTACAGCCATCCATAGCATGCAACACATAACAGGGGATGCTATGATCATGCAATTCCTCTGCTTGAAGCTTTCTAAAATGTGGTATGGACTTGCACAGGACCAATCAAAGCCCTTAAGCCAAGCAGAGGCGGCAACCTTTTTAGGGAAGAGGGCCCCATGAGAAGGGCCACACAACTAAATTCACGGTCACGTTTCATTAGGCATGCCCTTCAGAAAATCCTGTGGGTTGCAGGTTACCTGCTCTCAACAATGTATGCAATTATCTAAAAAGCACAAGCAGTTTACATTATTGTAGGCAAATGAAGTTGCAGGTGTGTCATATATACACATATATATATACATATACATACACAAATATACAGACATCTAAACACTACATACTTATCCAACACATAACAAATATGTATTCATATATATATATATATATATATATAAGAATTTAAGGATTGGAGAAAACGCATGTTATAATTGCATACTTTATTCCTACATATGTTTCAAAGGATTACAACCTGTGTGATCCATAGGGATCTTTGATATTAAAATTGTAACCTTCTCATCAGGGAAAGCATGAGAAGGTTACAATTTTAATATCAAAGATCCCTATGGATCACAC
>NC_069008.1:13895215-13896450 GCF_001194135.2 Octopus bimaculoides | reverse complement strand
GTCTCCCATTGTGACATCTAAAGAGAAAAAACAAGTGAATGAGGTGGTTTGGGTTTTAGCTAACTGTGTCATGTTCATGGTTAGAGACGTCACCCTTTATTATTTTAATCTTTTATTTGTTTCATTCATAGTACTGAGACCATTCTGGAGCATCTGCTTAAAGTCTTTTAGCTGAAGAAATCTACCCCGGTATTTAGGTTTAAGCCCGGTGATTTTCTCTCAGTCTCTATGCCAAACCACTAAGTTACGGGAACAGAAACAAACTAACACTTGTGGTGAGGGGACAAACTAAGAAGCAAAGGCACACACACACACATATGAAGCATCCACTCTCTCATCCTCTCCCATGATCCAACATCTATGTCCTCTCTTATACCTACCTTGTTTATTGATAGTTTCCTCTGGCACCCTATCACTAAGTTTGTCGTATCTCCTTCAGTCATTTATCTCCTCTATAGCAAAATACCTGTGCTCGTCCCTCTGTCATTCTTTAGCTTTTCAATACCTGAGATATACAACCACCCACATCCACCTTCCCCTCCCAGATACTTGCCCTTTGTAGTGAGAGGCTTTTCCTGTTTCCTTTCTCTCTCATCTTTTTCTGTCTTGCAAGTTACATGGCGACCTCACTAGTGCTGGTGCCAAAAACAGAGCAGCCAGTATTCACTGTGAAGTGGTTGTTGCTAGGAACGGCATCCAATTGCAGAAGCAGACACTGGAGAACAATGCAATCCTTGAACCCATCAGATCCTGTCAAACAATGTCCCCCTTGCCAGCTCAGGGGGACATTGACCATTAAATGATGAGAAGAACAACTTATATATCCATTTCTCTCTCCCTCATTTTACTCTTTTGATTTCCCTCTCTCTCTCTCTCTCTCTCTCTCTCAATATCGCTCACCCCTCTTCCACACACGCATCAGACACACATAAGAAATATTAGAAATTAGTCTCAGCCATTCAATGGAAAAGTTGTATATAGTTTGAAGAGTACAGCTAAAGAAGATGGAGTCTGTGAAATATGTAAACCATAATTAAAGAATAATCTAACAAAATTAATTAACAGTCATGTTTTTAACAGTATGTATATATGTGTACATATATGCATACATACATACATACATACATACATACATACATACATACATACATATATATATTCATATATATATACATATAAGTATGTATGTGTATGTATGCAGATATAAGTATATATTTATGAGTATGTATATACAT
>NC_069008.1:13893104-13893956 GCF_001194135.2 Octopus bimaculoides | reverse complement strand
TATATATATATATATATATATATATATATATATATATATATATATATGTATATATATGTATATACAAGCATATATACATCATTGTCATCATCATTTTCTGTCCATATTTCTATGTTTGCATGAATTGGGTCGGTCTTCTCCAGCACGATATCTCGCATTATTTGTCACAATCATTTGTCATCATCTCCCTTGGTAAGGTTCAGCCTCCCAATATTAGTCTTCACTACTTCTTTCCGTACCCTCGTTTGTTTTCTCGTCAGCAGAGACCCACCGGGCACTTCCACCCTGGGATGAGCCGATCGAGTGAGCAGGGCTTCGTTGATGCCGACAATGTGTCACGGCCGACCGGGCATTGGACGTGATTTGGTGCCAGTACATTTTGGCATTCGAGGCGAACAATCTCCCTCTTAAAAGGACATATACTAATGTAGATATACTGGGAAAGAGAGAGGCAGAGAGAGAGAGAGCGGGAGAAAGAGAGAGAAAGATGAAAAAGTCTGATGCCAGGTCAGCATCAACCTAGCAATGCCAAATAATTGTTGCCAAAGTTGCTCACAGCCCTTATTCTCGGCATTTCTTCTTGGCCCCTATTCATATTCCTCCATACAATCACCAGTTTTTCATTCTCATCCCTTCCACCTGACATCTAATTCTTTTTATGTTCCCTTTATCTTTCTGTTCATATAAACATTATATATATATATATATACTCTCATATATGTTCATATAAGCATCATATATATATATATACCATCATCGTCATCATCATCGTTTAACGTCCGCTTTCCATGCTAGCATGGGTTGGACGATTTGACTGAGGACTGGCAAGCCAGAAAGCTGCACCAGGCTCTA
>NC_069008.1:13889658-13893094 GCF_001194135.2 Octopus bimaculoides | reverse complement strand
GACGATTTGACTGAGGACTGGCAAGCCAGAAAGCTGCACCAGGCTCTAATCTCATTTGGCAGAGTTTCTACAGCTGGATGCCCTTCCTAACGCCAACCACTCCGAGAGTGTAGTGGGTGCTTTTACGTGCCACCGGCACGAGAGCCAATCACACGGTACTGGCAACGGCGAAGCTCAAAAAGGTGTTTTTTACGTGCCACCTGCATGGCAGCCAGTCCAGCGGGACTGGCAATGACCTCGCTCGAATGATTTTCTAGCGTGCCACCAGCACAAGTGCTAGAAGGCAACGCTGGTAACGATTACGCTCAAATGGTGCTATTTACGGGCCACTAGCATGGAAGCCAGATAGCTGCTCTGGCAATGAACACGCTCGACAGTGCTGTTAGTGCTGTTAGTGCTCCACTGGTGCGGTGACCAGTCATCGAGTATGTATGTATGTATGTATTCACTAAGGTGTGTCCATTTCATTCCTGTTCATCTGTCACCTTTCAAGCAAATCTTCCTCTGCCTTGCTGCATTGCACTTTGCACATGAGCATCATACAATCCAGCCTTGTCTTGGAAAGAAAATTCCCTTATTGCCAGTAGAGATGATAGCTACTCCAGCTTTTTTTCCACCCTTTTCTTACTATGCCTTACTTGCTTTCACAGGACCCATAAATACTATTAATTTGGTCGTTTGTGTAACACAAGCGATTGAATAATTTTTCTGAAGCCTTCCAGCACTTTGAAAGAACTTCAATTATGGCTATCCTTACTGCTTCTCACTCCAAAGCATCTGTCACAGACCTCCTTCCTTCTCAGCGGGCAAGTGCCATCAGTAATCACTCAGGGTAGGCAGTTGGTGACGTTTATGTAGTAAAACACACACAAAAATAAGTGAAACAGCTGTATGACTGAGTTGAAGGCAGATTTACTTCTGCAATTATAGCATATAAAAAATCGTTGTTGTAGGAATGTATGCAGCACGTGTACTACAGCAGTACAGAGCAGAGATTAAATACTGAGACTGTAAGGCAGGGGCAAATTATGCCAACCTCATCTACAAAAAAATAAAATATTTTGCATTCTATGCATAGTAATCAGAGTAAATCTCTTTTACTCTTTTACTTGTTTCAGTCATTTGACTGTGGCCATGCTGGAGCACCGCCTTTCGTCGAGCAAATTGACCCCAGGACTTATTCTTTGTAAGCCTAGTACTCATTCTATCAGTTTCTTTTGCCGAACCGCTATGCTACGGGGACGTAAACACACCAGCATCGGTTGTCAAGCGATGTTGGGGGACAAACACAGACACACAAACACACACACACACACACACACATATATATACATATATACGACAGGCTTCTTTCAGTTTCCATCTACCAAATCCACTCACAAGGCTTTGGTGTAGCCCAAGGCTATACTAGAAGACACTTGCCCAAGGTGCCACGCAGTGGGACTGAACCCGGAGCCATGTGGCTGGTAAGTAAGCTACTTACTACACAGCCACTAACCTTCATAATTTTATTAAATTAGGTGCATATTTTGCCATAAAAGGCAAATATTACTATCGATCTATTTTATTCAGGGTAGGCACTGTCTACCTTGTCTACCCAGGTGGCACGTCCCTGCTTCTCTGCCTGTCCCTCATTCTATTACATCTTTTGTGCACCTAGCTGTTCTTTCTTTCCTTTATCTGCGTATCAAGCACAACTTCAATCAAGACTGCAGCAACTAAAACTTTAACTTGTGTTGTTGCTAAGTTTACTTTGAGGCACTTTCTATCTAGAAGGGATTTTCAGCCCAATATTTACAAGCTGTTATTTCTAGCTTCATCTGCTTCGATATCTACTCTTCCGAAAAAAAAAAAAAAAAAAAAAAAAAAAAAAAAAAA
This sequence comes from Octopus bimaculoides, assembly GCF_001194135.2. NCBI lineage: Eukaryota > Metazoa > Mollusca > Cephalopoda > Octopoda > Octopodidae > Octopus > Octopus bimaculoides. The sequence goes on along the minus strand of NC_069008.1, from coordinate 13,891,216 downwards.
AAAAAAAGAAAAAAAAAGAAGAATTATTTTAGATTTTATCAAAATTTTATAAATTTTCATAAATGACATCTACAACATCAACAACAACAACACACACACACACACACTCTGGTAACAGTATGAGACAATTGTTGTTGGCGCTAGGCCCGACACAACATAAAGCAAATGCCATCATGAGCAATATCCATGCTACAGTGGAAAGGGCAAGCCACAAGATTTGGTTAAAAAGAGATTTTGAGCAATTGCCAGAACAATATTGAGTGAAGTCTAGTAACCAGTTCATCTAAGCAAGCGGGGCCTCATCTCAGTGAGGGAGCCAAGTGCACAATAATGCTGTTGAGAGGAAGGTCCCGTAATGGTGCGCATTCTCTCCTAGTGGTCCCATAAGCCTGCTGCTAGGGAGTGGTATGCACAGTTTCTAAATGGTAGCATTTGTATACTCAAATTGTTTGCAAATAATCTATATTGGTCTATGTCAGTCTTGTGCTGTTCTGAGTTTCGCTTGTACATACAGCTGGTTAAGACACAACCAAATCAAAAATATTATTCATCTCTACTATGGTATCAAGCTTTGTGAGTGGATTTCGTAGATGGAAACTGAAAGAAGCCTGTCATGTATGTATATATATATATATATGGAGGCGCAATGGCCCAGTGGTTAGGGCAGCAGACTCACAATCACGAGATCACGGCTTTGATTCCCAGATCTGGCGTTGTGAGTGTTTCTTGAGTGAAAACACCTAAAGCTCCACGAGGCTCTGGCAGAGGGGCTGGTGGCGAACCCTGCTGTACTCTTCCACCACAACTTTCTCTCACTCTTTCTTCCTTGTTTCTGTTGTGCCTGTATTTCAAAGGGTCAGCCTTGTCACACTCTGTGTCACGCTGAAACTCCCCGAGAACTACGTAAAGGGCACACGTGTCTGTGGAGTGCTCAGCCACTTGCACGTTAATTTCACGAGCAGGCTGTTCCGTTGATCGGATCAACTGGAACCCTCGTCGTCATAACCGACAGAGTGCTACATCATGCAGGTATACATATGTATACTTACATACATACGTGTGTGTGTGTGTGTATGTGTGTGTGTGTACAAAAGATTGCAAGTGTGGGTATGGCAGTAATTGTATCTGAGTACCAACACACTCTGTGTTTTATTTTCCTTATTCTTCTTATTTTTCTTAGTGACTCCTTGTCTGTATCTATGACTTTACAACGGAATCCCTCCCTCACCATTCTCGGCTTAATCCTACAGTCACTAACAATATATTGTATTAAACCCATGTGAAACAGAGTTTGTTTTAATAAGATACCCTTTATTACATCACCTGATGAGATGCTTCTGCACTGAGCAATGCACCACAACTAGTTATATAATTCCCCACCTCTGAGGGATTGATGTATTATGTGTCGAAACGATTGTTGTGAGCAATAAAGTTTCCCGTGTATTCAAATTGCTGTGTCTATCATTTGTTATATATATATATACATATATATATATTTACATATATATATATAAATATTTATATACATATACACACACACACACACATATATATATAT
>NC_069008.1:13888349-13889619 GCF_001194135.2 Octopus bimaculoides | reverse complement strand
CCATGTGAAACAGAGTTTGTTTTAATAAGATACCCTTTATTACATCACCTGATGAGATGCTTCTGCACTGAGCAATGCACCACAACTAGTTATATAATTCCCCACCTCTGAGGGATTGATGTATTATGTGTCGAAACGATTGTTGTGAGCAATAAAGTTTCCCGTGTATTCAAATTGCTGTGTCTATCATTTGTTATATATATATATACATATATATATATTTACATATATATATATAAATATTTATATATATAGTGGTTAGGGCCCTTGGCTCACAATCGTAAGGTTGTGAGTTCAATTCCTGGCAAAATTGAGTGTTACCTGTATTTCAAGGAGCCAGCCTTGTCACACTCTGTGTCACGCTGAATATCCCTGAGAAATATGTAAAACGAGGTATGTGTGTCTGTGGAGTGCTCAGCCACTTGTGCGTTAATCTCATGAGCAAGCTGTTCTGTTGATCGTATCAGGTGGGACCCTCGGTGTCTTAACTGATGAAGTGCTTCCATATATGTTCTTCTATTCTTCTATCTGTTTTGGTCATTTGACTGTGGCCATGCTAGAGCACTGCCTTATTCTTTGTAAGCCTAGTACTCATTCTGTCAGTCACTTTTGGTGAATCGCTAAGTTATGGGGCTGTAAAAACACAAATGTTGATTGTCAAGCAATGATGGGGAAACACATATAAACACACACACATATATATATGCACAATGGGCTTCTTTCAGTTTCCATGTACCAAATCTATTCACAAGAGTTTGGTCGGGCCGAGGCTATAGTAGAAGACACTTGCCCAAGGTGCCACTCAATGAGACTGAACCAGGAAATATATATGTGTATATATATATTTTTACTATAAGTCTGTTCTGTGATGTTTTGTGTCATACTAATTGAAATTAGTCAAATACAGTAAAAGAAATGGAACTGGTGGTTGTGTTCATGGTGGGGATGGAGATGGTGGTAGCGATGTTACTGAGGAAAGTCTCAACAAAGAGAAAGACTAATAGAAAGGAGGATAGATAGATAGATAGAGAGAGAGAGAGAGAGAGAGAGAGAGAGAAAGACAGAGAGAGAGAGACTGAGACAGTAGGTTGTGAACAATGTTAATGTTAAATGATGATGATGATGATGATGATGATGATTATGTCTATTTGGTTTTTTTTAATGATTGTTGTTTATGTGTCGGTCAGTAGTCATAGTAGTCAGTAGTGGTGGCCATGACATGGCTCAATTGCAATAATTTCCCATTAAGATGCATGTCTTCATTGATATG
>NC_069008.1:13886997-13887809 GCF_001194135.2 Octopus bimaculoides | reverse complement strand
TGTGTGTGTATGTGTGCGAGCGTGTGTGTGTGTGTGTGTGTGCTTGTGTGAGTGTGTGTGTGTGTGTGTGCATGTCTGTATGTGTGTGTGTGTCTGTGAGTGTAAGTGTGTGTGTGTGTGTGTGTGTGTGTGTCTGTGTCTGTGTCTCTGCGTGCGTGTGTGTGCATGTGCATGCCTGTGTGTGGCTGTGTGTGCGAGAGTGATCCAATTAAGCAAACGAAGGACGTAATCCAGCCCATCTTCTTTCATTAGTTACAGCTGTTTTAGTTCCACTTCATTTCTAATGTCGTTGCTCATAAATGATTTTCATGTGGGAAGTGATGCCATATTTGTAATTGATTGTATTGGAATAACACTTTATCGGAGCAGCATCCAGAGCTCTGTTTTAACATTTATGGAACTGAAAAATATTTGATGTTGCTTATATAAGTAGGAAACAACATGTGTGCATGTGTGTATATATGTGTGTACACAGTGGCAGGCTGGGTCTAAAAATATTGGTTGCCAGGAGACTAAGGGGACCCACCCACAACTACAAGAGGGCCCAGACGCAACTACAATGCTATCATTTAGTTTTTATTTCTTTGTTAAAAGTATTCTTTTCAACTGTCTACAAACACAGCCAGGCTGAAATAAATAATGCATTCTTCAAGGAGTGAATAAAGAAATTCTCAAACTTGAGGGGATGAGCCCCTTATATACTAACATGGGCCTCCATATATGGATTCTAATGGCGCAGGGGCCCACTTGCCATTGGGCAAGTTGGCAACCTGGCCAGTCTGCCACTACATACATACATACATACATACATA
>NC_069008.1:13882115-13886783 GCF_001194135.2 Octopus bimaculoides | reverse complement strand
ATATATATACACCCATATATACATATATACAGGCTGAAATAATGAATGAATTCTTCCAGGAGTGAATAAAAAATTCTCACTCTAACTTGAGGGGATGGGCCTCTTAGAGATTAACATGGGCCCCCATATATGGACTCTAATGGGGCAGGGGCCCATTGCCATTGGGCAAGCTGGTAACCTGGCCAGTCCGCCACTGTCTGTATATATATATATATATAAAGAAAGAGAGAATGGGGAGGTGACAAAGAAAGTAAGATATTCGCCTAGAATCTGTTTGTTAATTCATCAATTTCTATACATATGTGCACACACACATATCTCCTCTCTTGTTTTTCTGTTACATATCCTCTTCAATCAGCATAATCAACATTTGACATCATTGTTTCTATCCTTGCATGGGTCACACGAAATTTGTTGAAATTTTCTACACCCGGATGCCTTTCCTGTAGCCAATCCTCACCTCTTTCCAAGCAAGATATTTTTCCCATAACCAGACAGTTTTCTTTCTTCTTTTTTTTTCATGGAAAGCTGAAAATGAACAATCTTGTTTGTATGTCAACAATGCTTATTTACAATCATCATGCCATGTCAAGACAATATTACACACAAATGCACACGTATACATGCATATGCATAGGCACACACACACACACATACATAAATATGCATGGGCACACACACACACACATACATAAATCATCGTCGTTGCTGTTTTTATGACATGAATGACACCACACTTTGTCAAAACAATGAGTCACATGAACACATATATAAATATATTTATATACACAAACATATATGTATGTATGCATGTATGTATATATAATAATAATAATAATTAACAACAACACTTAGAGAGCGCAAACCTCTGCCAAGGCAACACCAATGTCCTCTCAACGATTAGCCAGTAATGATTTTTAAAAGGAGAATATCTTAAATAAACTCGTCTGCTCTCACAGATGAGAATATTAACAATGAACCCAACCACTTTCAAAAATTAAGTAAAAAAAAAGGAAAATGATCCAGAATCCTTGTTAGGTACTGGATCGATCCCAAAATCTAATCAGTTTGTGTCGGTCATGAGGTCAAACATTCCTGAAATTTTCATCCAAATCCATCCAGCAGTTCTTGAGATATCTTCTCCGCAGACAAACAAGCAAACAAACACAACTGAAAACAATACCTCTGATTTGCTAAGGTGGAGGTAATAATAATCATAATAATAATAATAATAATAATAATAATAATAATAATAATAATAATAATTATAATAATAATAATAATAATAATAATTATTATAATAGTAATGATAATAACAACAGCAGCCAGAAAGCACAAACCTCCGCCAAGACAACACCAACATCTTCTCAACGATTAGCCAGAGATGATTTTTTTTTAAATGAGAATATCTGAAATAAACTCGACTGTTCTCACAAACAAGAATACTAAAAATAAACCCACCCTCTCTCAAAAATTAAGTAAAAAACCTGGGAAAATAATCCAGAATCCTTGTTCGGTACCACCAGACCAAGCCCAAAGTCTAATCAGTTCATCCTAGTCACGAGACCAAGCATCCCTGAAAGTTCCATCCGAATCCATCCAGTGGTTTTTGAGATATCTTGTTCACGGACAAACAGACAGACAGACAAACAATACCTCTGCCTTTGCTAAGGTGCAAGTAATAATTGTGTGTGTGTGCGTGTAATAGAATAAAAGTATAAACAGGTGAACTCTGGTTAACAAGTCAGATTATGATACTTAAATGAGAATGGAGTTGAATGCTACAGGAATTTAGATGACAAGAGGTCGATAACAAATCAGTTGAGGAGAAATGTTCATAATGGATATACTATATTCTAGTATTCTTCTGGATGTTTCATCGTAAGTCCAAATTATTTGTATAAGGTAAAGCTGGTCGTCACAGCTGGAATTGAAAGCTGGATGAGAAGAAAGAAAGAAAGAGGATGTGTAGATGTATAGGCACAGGAGTGGCTGTGTGGTAAGTAGCTTGCTTACCAACCACATGGTTCCGGGTTCGTTCCCACTGTGTGGTACCTTGGGCAAGTGTCTTCTATTATAGCTTCGGGCCGACCAAAGCCTTCTGAGTGGATTTGGTAGACGGAAACTGAAAGAAGCCTGTCGTATATATGTATATGTATACATGTATGTGTGTGTATATGTTTGTGTGTCTGTGTTTGTCCTCCCAACATCGCTTGTCAACCGATGGTAGTGTGTTTACATACCTGTAACTTAGCAGTTCGGCAAAAGAGACCAATAGAATAAGTACTAAGCTTCCAAAGAATAAGTCCCGGGGTCGATTTGCTTGACTAAAGGCGGTGCTCCAGCATGGCCGCAGTCAAATGACTGAAACAAATAAAAGAGGTTGAAAGAGATACGTACCTGCTCAACTGAAACCCTGTTCATAGCCAATCTTCATGAGTCAGCTTTAACATCCATGGGTTTTTAGTTGTGGTTCAAGTTGGAGTGAAACAGCAACTCAACCTAAGCACAAGTTTGTGTGTACCTATCATCTTATGTCATCAGATGTAATATTACCTGAATACAGTGTATGTACGTATGAGTGTATGTATGTTCCTCTTTTGTTTTTAATCACTTGAGTTCTTCCTCTGTAGAAGGAACTGGTTTCTAACAAAGATACAAAGCTCCATCTTTGGAATGCAGACAATAAAAATAATGTCACATTTTAAACCTGACAAAAGTCTCGCATATCTTTATTGTTCTGCTGACAGACTGTGTCTGTAATGTATAAATCAGTTGGTCGATTTCTTTTTCCTGAAGACCCAAGCTTAATCAGACTAACAGTTAGACGTTTACGTACGGAAACCAAGTGCTACAATTATTATTAGGATAAATATAAATTTGTAACCCGGATAGAGAAGCTGGAGGTTTTGAAGCAGTTGTCCATAGTCGTCTTCTTTCTCTTTGATTTTCAAAGGGATATTCACATCAACTGAACAACTGACCTCTATGGCGGTACATACATTTTCTTGCTTGTCCCAAACAACAATATCTGGCCTGTTATGCTTACACTTGACAGATATTTTGATGGGAATGTTCTGCCAATATTGTCTGTTCTGATAGATAGACAGGTATGTATGTATGTATGTATGTATGTATGTATGTATGTATGTATGTATGTATGTGTGTGTGTGTGTATGAATGAATGAATGAATGAACATTTATGTACTTCTTCGACCTGCTAGAGAGAGTAGGTACTTTACCCTCAAACAACACCCTGTCGTCTTTAAAAAGATGGTAAGAGCGGCATGCTTAGAATGCTTGGAAGTGTAGCAGGCCTAGGATTAAACAACAACAGCAAAGGAATGTGCCCATGCTGGAGCTGCCACAACCGTCTAAATAGCAACACACCGACTCTATTTATGGATTTAAGGTGGCCTGAGTTATGTACCTTTGAACTCTCAAGATATTTGTACTGCTACATACAAACAATGGGACATACATACATACATACATACATAAATACATACATACATACATGCATACATACATACATACATATGTACATACATACATCTACAGACATACAGGCATACATAAATGCAAACATACATACATGCATATGTACACACAACCATAAATACATACATATAAACGTATGTGCGTACTCCCGCAAATATAAATCCATTCGTATAAACGTTTATAGATACGTACACACATGCATAAACACACAGGCATATATATACAAATACATACTTACATACATACATCAAATACCTATTTACACACTTACATATAAACATACGCACGTGTGCGTGCATGGGCGTATACACTTACAGACACATACACACATATGTATATATGTGTGTGTTTGTGTGTGTGTGTGTATGAATGTAAAAGAGTTTAATTATGGTCCTTCCATTAGACTTCTCACTCCTATTGTTATTGAACCGAGAGTTTAACTTCAGTCCCTCCATAACACTTACAAACCACTACCTGCCACCTTGGGTCTTCTGGATACCAATACTTCTCATATATAAACGTATACACACACACACACACACACGCACACGCTGGGCATTTTCCTATTAGTGTCCACCAGATCCACCCCCCAGGGGCAAATATTGATGCTTAGAGCACAATATTTCTTGATATTTTCTTCTTCCTCTCTCTATCTATGGAAGAATAATAAGTTTACACTCCGATCAAGTTTGGAGGGATTTCATAAAAAATTGGACTTTTTTGGTTTGTTTGTTTGTTTATTGATTCTTCTTAATTTTGTTGCCATTATTATTATTATTATTATTATTATCAACATCATCATCATTATTATCTTTATTATTATTGTTTTCCACATTTTTTTTTTGCCTTTTTGATTTTTTTTTTTTTGTTGGCTAGTCTTCAACAAACAACATCAGACCTCTTAGTGAAGGTAAATAGAGAAGGAAGTATTTCATTTGTTTATTCATGTTTCATATTCTAAGATGTGTGCGTGTGTGTGTGTATATATATTTGTGTGTGTGTGTGTGTGTGTGTGTGTGTATGTGTGTGTGAATACACTTGTATGTGTGCGTGTGTGTTATACATATTTATATCCTTATATACATGCATATGCTATGTGTATTTATATGATTACACACGCACAGATACATACATACATACACACACACACACACACACACACACACA
>NC_069008.1:13879761-13881672 GCF_001194135.2 Octopus bimaculoides | reverse complement strand
TACATATATATATATATATATATATATAAGTTAAAAATAATAGTCATTACATATAATTCCTCTATTAGAGCAATAATAATAATAATCATAATAATAATAATGATAATAATAGTAATAATAATAATAATAATAATAAGAAGAAGAAGAAGAAGAAGAAGAAGAAGAAGAATGGGAGGAGGAGGAGGAGGAGGAGGAGAAGGAGGAGGAGAAGAAGAAGAAGAAGACTCAGAGAGCGCAAACCTCCGCCAAGGCAGCACAACTGAGAACAGTACCTCTGCTTTCCCTAAGTTGACATAAAAAAACGGAAAAAATAATCCAGAATCCTTGTCCGGTACCGTATTGATCCCAAAATCTAATCAGTTCATGCCAGTCACAAGGCCAGACATCCCTGAAAGTTTCATCCAAATCCATCTAGTGGGTCTTGAGATATCTTGTTCACCGACAAACAAACAAATGCGACTGAAAACAATACCTTAGCCTTTGCTAAGGCAGAAATAATAAAGAAATTAGATTTAATGACCATTATTTTAAAATTGTTTCTTAAATATCACTCAGTAAAAACCAATTTATCTGAATCCCATCCACAGATTTACAATACAGTACAGAGCTGTGATGAACCATAACTTGGGAACCTACCGAAAGATTACCTGGAGTTTATCGCTAATCTAAACAATATTGTTAGTTTGGTGTGCCAACAGGGAGCTTATGAAGTATTTTGCTTGGATTGATAATCCTTCACTTTTTGTTTTATACATATATACATACATAATGGACTCTCCTGTCATTAGACGATGTATGTGGGTTCAACAATTCCTTACTGAACAACCGCACGGATGATTTGTTTATAGTGATCAAATGTTTGTGTAGACATAAGTGCAAGAGTGGCTGTGTGGTAAGTAGCTTGCTTACCAACCACATGGTTCCCGGTTCAGTCCCACTGCGTGGCACCTTGGGCAAGTGTCTTCTACTGTATCCTTGGGCCGACCAAAGCCTTGTGAGTGGATTTGGCAGATGGAAACTGAAAGAAGCCTGTCGTATATATGTATACATATATATATATATGTATGTGTGTGTGTTTGTGTGTCTGTGTTTGTCTCCCCAACATCGCTTGACAACCGATGCTGGTGTGTTTACATCCCCGTAACTTAGCGGTTTGGCAAAAGAGACTGATAGAATAAGTCCTGGGGTCGATTTGCTTGACTAAAGGTGGTGCTCCAGCATGGCCACAGTCAAATGACTGCAACAAGTAAAAAAGAGAAAGTAAAGAGTATAAGCTCACTTCCTCCATCAAATCGCCATTACTTGTACAGGTGCAACTGGGTGTCACATGTCAGATGTTGAAACAATCGCAGACCATCGTGAAATGAAGCGCTTTGCCCAAGAACACAACACAATGCCCAGTCTAGGAATGGAATCCACGATCTTGCAATCGTGATTGCAGCACCCTAACCACTGAGCCATGCACCTTCTCACATATATATATAACTGAGCTGAAAAACGGTTTTTCACTGTAGTTTGTCATTCAGAAATCCTCTTCCTTTGAGCCTACTTAACACCACAGGTCTAATTAACACCATAGTCAGCTCAGAACAATTTCTATTGACTGGTAAATGCATTTCTAGCTTCTTAGCTGCCTCAGCACCAGATACAAAGAGATGTGACTATTGGCTTTCTAAAAAAGTAAAAAACAATAAAGTCATTCAATATTATTTACTGGTTTGTGTGCATGGGCTGCCAAATATCCTTACACTTTTTTGCCTAAAGTGAAAACTTTTTGTCCACTACAAATTGCAGTGAAGAAAACTTTTATGGACACAGGTATTTCTCAAACATTGAAACTAATCTAGGGTTTGTTTATTTTCCATCTTTGCTTTGCGCAACTACTTACATAAATATATATATATATATATA
>NC_069008.1:13873405-13875729 GCF_001194135.2 Octopus bimaculoides | reverse complement strand
TAAAGAACTCTACACAGCTGATCATATATCGCAACTACCACCACCACCACCACCACCACCACCACCACCACCTCTGCCATCTCATCTACCATTACACAATACTCCACTGCTGCCAATACTATTGTCACTGCTACAAATGCCCCCTGCCTCACTCACTTAACTAAAGCTTTTTACTACTACTACTACTACTACTATTACCACTACCACCACTACTACTACTACTTCTACTACTTCTACTACTACTACTACTACTACCACCACCACCATCACAGCTACCCTTATGCCCTTGCACCACCATTACCACTACTAACAGCAACAACAACTAACATCAAAATGCTGTTTCTATATGTGGCAGCTAGAAATAGCAGCCAAATTTCCCTCACGTGCCACCATATTTGTCTTACAGAAGGAAGAACGCATTAGATAATGGAGTCCTAGGCTGATCCTATAAGAGTTGGAGTCCAACAAGTACTTTGGCCCAGAGCCCAGAAAGTCGGGTGGTCTGTGAATACCTGAGAGACCCACCCCTACCCCTACACACACCACATACGCTCCTTCCTGAAAAAGACAAACCAAAAAATAAAGGTCCCTTGAATTTTGACCCTTTAGCCTTCAGATTATTTTGTCAAATGTAAAGCCTTTTTTTTTTTTACATTGTTTTGAATTAATCATGCATTATCTCATAGCTTTGAGATTTCGTTGATGTACTTGTTTATTTTTACAATGACATTGTGGGAAAGGTATGAGAGGCCAGATCTGGGCAGCTTAAATGCTAAAGAATTGAGAGGACATCCCCTCACCATTTCTCATGTTCTGCAGACAGTTTTGGCTTATGTAACAAAATTTCTTCATGGACCTCAGGCCTAGAAATGCTATGTTTGAATCTACGACGGGATTGTCATGATTGGAAGCAGTTTTGATTTGGGTTGGGTTGACATGAGGAGTAGATAACATTTGACGGCAAACATGATTGAAAAGAGCCCTTGAGGAGGCCTGTAAGTGGTTTCTGAACCCTTTATAGCAAGACATTGTGCATTGTGTGGACCCATGAAGTAGTTTGGAGTTAGTGAATGGATATGAAATAACACAAGTTTCAATTTTTATAAGCACTCACCCCATCTTTGGAATGGAATTACTATCTTGGTGAGTATTTTGATCAACAAGGCAAAGGATATCATAGCTCCAGTATATATCCAGAATTTATAGGTGCAGGAGTGGCTGTGTGGTAAGTAGCTTGCTTACCAACCACATGGTTCTGGGTTCAGTCACACTGCATGGCACCTTGAGCAAGTGTTTTCTACTATAGCCTCAGGCCAAACAAAGCCTTGTGAGTGGATTTGGTAGACGGAAACTGAAAGAAGCCCGTCATATATATATATATGTGTGTGTGTGTTTGTGTGTCTGTGTTTGTCCCCTCTCCATCGCTTGACAATCAATGTCGGTGCGTTTACATCCCCATAACTTAGCAGTTCAGCAAACGATGCCGATAGAATAAGTCCTAGGCTTACAAAGAATAAGTCCTGGGGTCGATTTGTTCAACTAAAAGGCAATGCTCCAGCATGGCTGCAATCAAGTGACTGAAAAAATAGAAGAATAAAAGGATCCTTCCATCCATTTGTTTCTCCACTAACTATTTGTGGGAGGGTTGCGGGGATGGGACCCTCAAGCACCTCCTCCATACACTTCTGTCAGAAGCAACTTTTGCTAGACTTTCTGGTTGGATTCCCAAGCATGACCAACTTAGTCTAGAGATATTATCGAAACATCTCCTTCTTGGTCACCCTTAAGTCTCCTGCCACTTGACAGTATTAGCATCACATAACATCACACTATAGAATATTGTATAACATGATTAACATTAGAGCCGAAACCTGTGCGGTTTAATCCTTTTGTTACGGTATTTATTTTGAGATGATCTGTGTTTCTTTCAATTAATTTTAAATATAACAAAAAATTTAGTAAACTAACTTGGTTATCGTTAAGCTAGTGTTAGGAACATAAATTGGGACTAAGGTTTGGTGGAAGATTTTAATTCGAAACTTATAAAGACAAGACATTTGTAGTACAGAGCCAGAGGTGATTTCAGCCAGGTTGGTATCAAAAGGGTTAAGTGTCATGCATTGGAAGCATCTAATCATACCTGTGTGTGTGAGTCTATATATATATGTGTGTGTGTGTGTGTGTGTGTGTGTGTATACATATATATCTATGTGTATATATATATATATATGTGTGTGTGTGTGTGTGTGTGTATATATATGTGTATAAACAATGTATACTTATGATGTTACTATATACATGAAAGAATTTGTAAAGTTCCTTAT
>NC_069008.1:13871208-13871752 GCF_001194135.2 Octopus bimaculoides | reverse complement strand
TAGATTAAATAGATAGATAGTTAGATAGATAGATAGATAGATAGATATACACACACCATATTTACTCATATGTGTTTATACCCCATTTTGTTTCAGTTAAAAACCAAGTATATAATGATGCAACTTATGCACAAACACACACACACACACACACATGCATATTTATGCATATTTACATACATATTTGTATATGTGTATATATGTATGTATATGCTTGCATGGGCGTGCGTGTGTTTGTGTGTGTGTGCATGCGCTTGTGTGTATGTGTGTGTGTGTTTATCTGTACCTATGTATGTATTATGTGATATATAGCTTTGGTACTTTCATATTTCGTATTTTATAAGCTTTTAATGACATGTTGGATTTATATTGAATTATCTATAGGTATGTATACGTATTTATGTATATATCTATACATGTATATATATATATATACATGCACACCTTGTTATATGCATATGCATATATTTGTAAATGTAAACATGTAATATGTTATTATTGTTATCATTATTATTATTGTTGTTGTTGTTATTATTATTATCAA
>NC_069008.1:13868193-13870543 GCF_001194135.2 Octopus bimaculoides | reverse complement strand
TATATATATATATATGTATATATATATATATACATGCACACCTTGTTATATGCATATGCATATATTTGTAAATGTAAACATGTAATATATTATTATTGTTATCATTATTATTATTGTTGTTGTTGTTATTATTATTATCAATGTTATTATTAGTAGTAGTATTAGTATTATTATTAAATGCAGTCAGCTAAGAGTTTCACTGGAATATTGCCAAAAACTTCTTGTGCCATTTGTTCCGGTTCTTTTCATTTTTGGGTTCCAGTCTTGTCTTTCGTTCTTGAAGGGGACCAATGAAATAAAGTACCAGTGGACTAGTGGTATTCGTTGTAGTTAACTGCATCGTGGCCCCCACCTTCCTCTTGGAGAACAACTGTTGGTTGAGGGCTTGTGCATTTGATGGCCGGAGTGATCCTGGGTCTGTGAGGTTTGTTGATTGGCCCTCATTGGAGGTTCTTCTCCTCCATGAGGAGGACTGCATCACAAATGTGTTCACATATTTATGCTCCCCTGGAGGATAGAGTACTCTGTACTCTGGAGTGTAGTAGTGACAATGAGAAAGGATCAGAGAAACTGGAGAGAAGGATCACATGGAAAGCCACAGTCTTTCCTACCATGCCCTCACCCTGCTATTACATGCTCCCAGTGTATCTGAGTCCTCCGTGTTAATATCAGCCTAATAAGCCATCTGACGAACCACAAACTCTAAACCTGCTTATCTTGTCATCTTCACAGACATCAACAATGAATGCTATACTATGTATAATTTTATCTGATTTCACTTTCTCCTCATCTTTTATTTAAACCCTCCTGCAAATTCTAACTTGTCCTTGTAATGCCTCCATCATCTGCTGCCCCTATGTACAAAGAAACGAAATCATTGATATTATTTTGTAAACATGCAGAACTAATAAGTATGCCATCCCAAATGCTTTGCCTTATTTAGTTGAATGACTGTACAATTCATGTCAAAATCCAAACAAACATAAACACGTTATCTCTCAACATTAACCAGGTTGATCAAATAATTACTAGTCAATTGCCAGTATTGTTAAGGTGGTCTGCTGGTAGAATCATTAGCAGCACATCAGACAAAACACTTTTTCCAGCTCTTTGGAATCTCAGTTCAAATTCTGCTGAGGCCCATTTTGTCTTTCGCCGTTTCTTTCCTTTTTTTTTTTTGAGCGTGTGTGTGTGTGTGTGTGTGTGTATGGTGGTGAGTGATATAACTAAGTGCCAGTCAAACACTAGGGTCGATGTAGTCACCTTGCCCCTTCCTGCCTCAAATGTGCTGTTTTTCAACCCCACAATCGGCTGGCACCCTGTTCAGGGAGTCTGTTGTGATCTCAGTTGCTAATGCACCATGGAAAGCAGGTAACTGGCCCTTTGGGGTCCTAAGGCTTAATAAATATAGAAGAATTCCAGCCCTTTACCTTCTGAATCCGAATCACAATGAGGTCAACTATGCCTTTCATGTTAATCCATTTGAGGGTCAATAAAATAAAGTAGCAGGGATGTAGTGGGGCTGATGTGATTCACTTATCTTTTCCCCTCAAAATTACAGGTCTGGAACCCTGCAAAAGACCAGTGTCACCTTGAAGTGGGTAGAGAATCGTTATCTCGGTCACTTATACACCTTGGGTACTGGCTAACTGGTATTATGACCCCTACAACTCAACAGAAATGAAATAAAATAAACATTACTGAAATTGATGGAGCACATGTCTCCCATCTAAAATTGCTTCTTGCTGTAACAAACTCAGAAATTATTATGTTTTTGTTTTCTTGTTCTGTTACCCTGTCCTTGATATGGGTGCTCAACAAAATGATCGTTGTCATGGTTATTCACTATCTATGCCATAGAAATATGTAGAACTTGTGGAATCTAGAAATAAGGAGTCTGCTAGGATCTGCTATATTTGATGGCATATCAGATGCACTGTCTTTCCAAAACACTCTTCAAAATTCACCCCGACTCCTAGATGCAAAATTTGGCCTCTCATAGGCTAATTTTGTCCCTGCTGCTCTTTTACCTGAATATATATACTATGGCCACTCTGTTGGTTATGATGATGAGGGTTCCACTTGATCCAATCAACAGAACAGCCTGCTCGTGAAATTAACGTGCAAGTGGCTGAGCACTCCAAAGACATGTGTCCCCTTAACGTAGTTCTTGGGAAGATTCAGAGTGACACAGAGTGTGACAAGGCTGGCCCCTTTGAATTACAGGTACAACAGAAACAGGAAGAAAGAGTGAGAGAAAGCTGTGGTGAAAAAGTACAGCAGGGTTCGCCACCATCCCCTGCCGGAGCCTCGTGGAGCTTTAGGTGTTTTTGCTCAATAAACACTCACA
>NC_069008.1:13866380-13867768 GCF_001194135.2 Octopus bimaculoides | reverse complement strand
TATATATATATATATATATATATATATATATGTATATGTAATTCAAAATGTAACTAATTCATAAACCATAAAATAAATTTTTTATTTTTCAAAACAAAACAAAACAGGGAAAATAATGTTTATTTTTGTATACTTCCACTTTATTTATATTTGAAAGGTTTTCTCCTTTTTTTAATTGTAAACCGTAAACCATTTACCATTTCTGTGGTACCCCTCCCCTCCCTTGATGCTCTTAGCACATGCTAATTTTCCTTAATGGTTAATCCAGCACTGGTGCCAACCCAATAAATTGTATCACTTCCATTTGTAGATTAGTCGATTAGCAGAATGGTTTGAGCATCTGACGAAATATTTCTCGTGGTGTTTGTACTGGTTCTTTGAATTCTCAGTTCAAATGGTTCTGAGGGCATCTTTGCCATTCATCCTTCCCACCAAATTTCTGGCCTTGTGCCTATAATAGAAAGGATTATTATCATCATCATCATTATTATTATTATTATTATTATTATTATTATTATTATTATTATTATTATTATCATAACTGACTAGTCCCCTCCCAACAAATTTCGGGCTTTGTGCTCCAGTAGAAAGAATTATTATTATTATCATTATTATTACTATTATTATTATTATTATTATTATTATTATTATTACTACTACTACTACGATTGTTATTATTACTATTACTATTATTATTATTATTATTATTATTATTACTACTACTATTATTACTTCAAATTCTCCTGAGGTCAACTTTTGCATTGTATCATTATAGGGCTGATAAAAAAATACCAGCTGCATACTGAGGGGTCGATGTAATTGACTGACCCCTTGCCAATAAAATTGCTGGCTTTTTGCCAAACTATGTAACCCTTCTTATAATATGTTATGAGATTCTTTTTGCCAGAATTGGTAGAGCATCAGACCGGATGTCTTTCTAGTATGTCCTTTTATATTCTGGGTTCAATTCCTTACGAGTTGTACATCGCCTTTCTTTCTTCCAGGGCTCATACTACCCGATTTTTTTTTTCCTTTTTTTCTTTTGCAACTCAAATTTTCTCCTCTCCTGGAATCTGTGGTCTTCTCACTATTTTAGCAATCATCATCATCATCATCATCATAATCATCATCATCTGTTATTGTTTGTTGCTATTCATCATTATCATCATCGTCATCATCATCATCATTATTATTTGTTATTGTCTGTTGCCATTCCTCCTCCCACTCCTCCTCCTCCCACTCCTCCTCCTCCCACTCCTCCACCTCCTCCTCCACCTTATCATCATTTGTTAATGTTTGTTGCTATTCATCATCATCATCATCATCATCATTATTATCATTACTATTATCATTATTATTATCATTATTATTATCATTATTATTATTAT
>NC_069008.1:13859361-13864697 GCF_001194135.2 Octopus bimaculoides | reverse complement strand
ATTATTATTTTCATCATTATCATCCTTATTATCATCATCATCATCATCATCATCATAATCCCCGTCGTCATTATTATTATTATTATTGTTATCATTATCATCCTTATTATTATCATCATCATCATCATCGTCGTCATCATCACCGTCGTCATTATTATTATTATTATTGTTATCATTATCATCCTTATTATTATCATCATCATCATCATCATCATCATAATCACCGTCGTTATTATTATTATTATTGTTATCATTATCATCCTTATTATTATCATCATCATCATCATCATCGTCATCATCATCATCATCATCATTATTATTATTATTATTATTATTATCATTATTATTATTATTATAGCGCTTTATTTCTGTTTTTTAGTTCCCCACATTATGGGTTCTCTCTCACTCTCTGTCTATTTCCAGATGGTTCTATCGGGGGTCAATTTCTCAATTTCTTTTAGATCTCACATCATCAGCTTCTCTTCTCACCGACTAGTTACTCTCAGTTACTCACCTGCTAGCTTCTTTCCCAACCTCCTCCATTCTTCAGGCTTTTAACAAGAAACATATAAAATGTCTTATTCCTCTTCATCACAAAAATCCAGAGCATCATGAAACGAAACATGCATTTAGATATTCAAGGTTATCAAGTACTTTGTGAGACTGTCCTAACTAACAATACTTACAGACACACAGACAGACCGACAGACAGACAGGCAGGCAGGCAGGCAGGCAGGCAATGGTATTGCTATTTTTTGAAATATAATGAATCTGTATTTCTTTATAGATCATCTATCGATGGCTTAATTGTTGATGTGGTTGTATACCATTGCAGCCGCAACAATTCCATTTCACTCTTTTACTCTTTAATATGTTTCAGTCATTTGACTGCGGCCATGCTGGAGCCACCGCCTTTTAGTCGAACAAATCGACCCCCAAAACTTTTTTCTTTGTATGTCCTAGTACTTACTCTATTGGTCTCTTTTGCCATACCAATAAGTTACAGGGACGCAAAGACACCAACATCGGTTGTCAAGCGATGGTGGGGGGGAACAAACACAGACATGCAAACATATACATACATACCTACATTTATATATGTATGCTACTTATATGCATAGTACACACAGCCACTCCTGCACCTATACATCATCATCATCATCATCGTTTAACGTCCGCTTTCCATGCTAGCATGGGTTGGACGATTTGACTGAGGACTGGTGAAACCGGATGGCAACACCAAGCTCCAATCTAGTTTGGCAGAGTTTCTACAGCTGGATGCCCTTCCTAACGCCAACCACTCAGAGAGTGTAGTGGGTGCTTTTACGTGTCAGCCGCATGAAGGCCAGTCAGGCGGTACTGGCAACAGCCACGCTCAAAATGGTGTCTTTTATGTGCCACCCGCACAAGAGCCAGTCCAGGGGCACTGGCACGATCTTGCTCGAAGATCCTACGAAGGCCAGTCTGGCGGTACTGGCAACGGTCACGCTCAAAATGGTACATCTTATGTGCCACCCGCACAAGAGCTAGTCCAGGGGCACTGGCAACGATCTCACTTCCTGTCACAACATGGGAGCTTGAAGACTGCTAAAATGCAAGAAAGTATACTAGTCCTTTAATATTTAATATTTAATATTTAATTTTCAATATTTCATTTATTCAATAAGACACTCAATACTTCATTTCATTTTACTATATATACTATATATTCCATATCCTACATTAATATTATAAGAATATAAATAAAAAACAGGCAGAGTTGGAAATCTTTTGAATAATATATATATATATATATATATATATACATACACGATGGGCTTCTTTCCGTTTCCGTCTACCAAATCCACTCACAATGCTTTCATCGGCCCAAGTATTCAGTGGGACTGAACCCAGAACCATGTGGTTGGTAAGCAAGCTACTTACTACACAGCCACTCCTGCGCCCCTATGAGGGACACATTTTGTAATTTCAAAACTGTCTTCAATAAAATAGATATTTACAAACCCTAGAGCTGCTGCTTTCTTAATGGTACTACTTCTGTCTGTTCTTATTGGTAGGATCTCTTGAAAGAGGGGCTTTATCATTCATTCCAACAGAAGTAATAACATCAAATGAAATAATCAACACACTCCTCCTCCGATAATGTCTTCAATTAAACTGGCTAGCTCTCTTTCTCTCTCTCCCTATATATATATATTTTATTTATGCGCCCTTTTAAAGCCTAGCCAGGCTCATGGGCCCAGTTTCTATGGCGTATGTGTTGGTCATAATTATAGAAGATTATGTTAGGGTTAGTTTGTGGTCTATCTGTCTCTATGTTAAAGTCCAATTATTATTATTATTATTATTATTATTATCATTATTATTATTAATTATTATTATTATTATTATTATTATTATTATTATTATTATTATTATTATTATTATTATTTTAAATGGCGGCAGCAATGTAAAACTTCTGCTGGACGTGATGGTAGTAGTGCTCATAAGATCTTATAAGTTCTGTTTCTCAATACTACATCCAGACATAGCTGTGTGGTTAAATCGTTTGCTTTACAACGATGTAGTTCCCGGTTTCATTCCCTGCCCCCCACCAATATGTGGCATCTGGGGCAGGTTTCCTCCACCATAGCCTCCATCCAACTTCCCTCCACCAAGCCTTACAGGTGACATTAGCTACAGAAAAAACTGTGGAGAAAGCTCTTGCAGGGACTGTAACTATACATGTAATTTGTTGTGGGGTTACTCTTAATCTATTATCTAGTTTAGTACGTTGATTTGGCCCCAGGATAG
This sequence comes from Octopus bimaculoides, assembly GCF_001194135.2. NCBI lineage: Eukaryota > Metazoa > Mollusca > Cephalopoda > Octopoda > Octopodidae > Octopus > Octopus bimaculoides. The sequence continues at coordinate 13,861,904 of NC_069008.1, read as the reverse complement.
CTCAAGCAGAAGCCCTTCACTTGCACAAAATGGTCTCAAGTTAAACAACAACAACAACAACAATCACTAATTGAAAACGAATGAAACTGAAATAGGTGGGTAAAGAAAAGAATACCTGGACAATTTTATAGGGATGTTGAAGATAAGACAGACAGAGAATAAAGATGGCTGTGGATGACTAAAAGTGATTTAAAACTGGAAACAGAAGCTCTAATCTGTGCTGCCCAAGAGCAAGCACTAAGAACAAACAACATAAAATACAGAAGAGACAACAGAACAGAAAGTGATAAGTGAAGAATATGTGGATAAAATGGTGAAACCGTATGGCATGTTACCAGCCAATGTATGCCACTAGCCCAGGAAGAGCATAAGAGACATTATGACAATATAGCAAGGATTGTCCATTGGACACTTTGCAACAAGTATGGACTTGACAGAGCAAAAAATGTGGTACGAACATAAACCCGAAGGCATCATCGAAAATGACAATGCAAAAGTCCTATGGGATTTTATGATTCAGTGCGACCATGAGATTGAGAATAGGAAACCAGACATAGTGTTAATTGAGAAAGAAAACAAAGTATGCTGGATCATAGATATAGTATGCCCAGCTGACAACAAGTTGTGCGATAAGGAAGAAAGAAAAGTCGATAGATATAACAGGTTAGCTTGGAAGGTTAAGCAGTTGCGGTCACTGAAAAAGGTGGTAGTAGTAACAATAATTGTCGGAGCCCTGGGAACAGTGAGTAAAAATCTTGAAAAGTACATGGAACAAATAGGAGCTGCAATAAGGGTGGAGCACTTGCAGAAAACAGCACTACTTGGAACCGCTCAAATACTCCAGAAGGTACTCGAAAAATAAGAAGTGTCACCTTAGTTCACTGGTAGTGAACAGCTGACACCGCAGCACGTCTCCAGCGTTAGAAGAAGTGAAAGACAATAAAATAATAATAATAATAATAATAATAATAATAATAATAATAATAATAATAATGATAATACTGGCAGATGGAATCACACACCATGGCATGAAGGAAAAGGCAAAAAGAGACTACCTGTGGCGAATGAGAAAAGTATTGACTTCAAAGCTTAATGCCAGAAACATAATTTTGGCAATAAACTCATGGGCAGTCGCTGCAGTTCGGTATGGCATTGGAATCCTGAAGTGGACAGGAAGTCAAGAAAGCTCCTAACGATGCATGGACCCCATCATCCACATGCAGACACTGATCGCCTATACATGAAGAGAGCAAATGGAGGAAGGGGACTGATAAGTGTGGAAGACTGCGTACATATTGAAATCAAGGGCTTAATGAGGTACCTAGCCCAAAGTAAGGAAACCCTGCTAATGACAGTTAGGAATGAGGGAGTATTGAGAGCTGAGGAAAAAGGGAAAACAAAGGCAGAAGTACAAAAAGGACATGAAGAAGAATTACTGAAGAAGGGACTACACAAACAATTCCATTTAGCCACAACAGAAGTTGCTGGAAAACATAGGTGGGATTGGCTGAAGAAAGGAGAGCAGTGTGGCAGAGTTGGAGAACAGCAAAATCCTCTGGGATTTCCCAGTTCAAACAGATCAGGGGCTAGAGCATAACAGATCGGATCTAGTGGTGGTGGACAAGGTGCACCACATGTGCTGCATGGTTGATATTGTGCCTCTTTGACCGATGAATAATCGAGGAGGAAGGCAAAAGATAGATAGATACGACCCTCTTGAGTATGAAATAGCCCGGCTATGGAAAATGAAGAAGGGGAAATAGTGCCAATTATTATTAGGTTCTTGGGAACAGTATCAGAAGGCATCAAGAGGAATATAAAGGAAATTGGAATAGAGTGCCCAGTTAAAAAAGTTTGCCTCCTTGGCATGGCCAGAATAAACAAGAAAGTATTAGATAATTGAAAAGAACAGATAATGGTGCCATAGACTACAGACAGCGAGTCTGCTATGCATGCAAGACTCCAGGAGCTCCAACAAAACCTGTGATGAAGAGAAAATAATAATAACAATAATAATAAAAACAAACCTTATACAGGGACCTTTTGAGCAGGATGGGCTGCTTGACCTGAAGAAAGTGGGCCCCAATTGCAAGGTCATGTGCTGTTTATGAGATCACCCTGTCACACACGCATACGGTTGTGATGCATATGTCTGGGGAATCCTTATCAGACGAGTAGTCATGATGGATATACTGGGCTTCGTATATCTGTACCTTTGATAATTATTATTATTGTTGTTGTTGTTGTTGTTGTTATTATTATTATTATTATTATTATTATTATTATTATTATTATTATTAACTTGTCCTTAGTATTGAAACAATAAAACAAAAACCAAACAAATTTGGAGACATTAAAGAAATCAGGAAAAGTGTTTGAGTTTACATTGAAGTTGAATAAAATAAAAACAAAAATGTATACACAATATACATACATGAATGAGGAAATCCCAAAACAAAGATCGGCAAGAAACTCCACTGACCCAAGATTACCCGCTTGCAGTTGTATCCATCAGTCAGCAGGTTCATCATGCTAAAAAAGGG
>NC_069008.1:13857183-13859256 GCF_001194135.2 Octopus bimaculoides | reverse complement strand
GTGGTCATGCTGGAGCACCCCCTTTAGTCAAGCAAATTGACCCCAGGACTTATTCTTTTGTAAGCCTAGTACTTATTCTATCGGTCTCTTTTAGCCGAACCGCTAAGTTACGGGGACGTAAACACACCAGCATCAGTTGTCAAGCGATGTTGGGGGAGGGGACAAATACAGACATACAAACATATACACACACATACATATATACATATATGTATATATATACATATATATATATATATATATATACATATATACGACGGGCTTCTTTCAGTTTCTGTCTACCAAATCCACTCACAAGGCTTTGGTCGGCCCGAGGCTATAGGAGAAGACGCTTGCCCAAGGTGCCATGCAGTGGAACTGAACCCGGAACCATGTGGTTGGTAAGCAAGCTACTTACCACACAGCCACTCATTCACCATTCTTTGTAAGTGGGACCTCAAAAGCTCAATGGGAGTTGGTCTGATACAAAAAAAAGGTGCTTGCTCTCAAGCCTTTCAAGCCTCTTTATAAATGTCTGTTTTACCAGAATGATCAAACTGTCTACTGTCCTTGATGAGGGGAAGGGGACAGAGTTACAGGCTAATTTTCTTTACTAATATGGCCAATACCCAGAATTTCTTTCTGTGTAAGAACATTGGTTTGGCATATATTCCCAAGTCAGCAACGTTCAGACATAATCCAAATGACCAATCATATAAGAACAGTTCACAGAAGCAATGAAGGAAGAAAATAAGAAAAATATAAAGAAGAAAGACAAAAACCAAAGAAGTGACTAGAAAGTATTTGCTTCCTTTTCTCCACATGAACAACACCCACAATTTTATATATGGATATATATGCATATATATGTGTGTGTCTGTCTGTCTGTCTGTCTCTGTGCATATGTATGTACACTGTTTGCACACACACACACACACACACACACACACACACACATATACATGTATATAAGTAAAAGTATATATATATATATATATATTTATGCATAAATGTATATTTGTATGTGCATGTGTGTGTAAGTATGTGTGTGTGTGTGTGTGTGTGTGTGTGTGTGTGTGTGTGTGTGTGTGTGCAGATGCTTGCACACATGGATGAAGACAGAGTAGTAAAGATACTAAGTGCAGATAGTAGATAGCTAGTATATTCTTTGCCATGTGACAATATAAACTCTTTCTCAAATCTGAGATTGTCGTTCATGCATGTTCACTGGAGCATAAAAAGAGAAAAAAACTCTTATCTTTCTAACTGAAATGATTATGCATTAATGCAAAACTAAGATTAGGGAATGGGTACAGAATCAGTTTGGAAGAAAATTTATAAAGTATATACATACATATATACATATATATATATATATATATATATATATATATATATATATATATATATATATATATATATATATATATATATATATGTGTGTGTGTGTGTGTGTGTGTGTGTGTGTGTGTGTGTGTGTATAATAAGAAACAAAGATGTACATTATGGCCATTTCAAGTGGCTCCATTTGATTGATTAATGAAAACATAACTTCAGTTTGAAAGAAACCGTTCCCATCAGATGAATGCATAGACTTCAAACATAAAGGATGAATCATTTTTTAACAAATTTACATCAATAATGGAAACCAAAATAATATTTACCCTGTGTCTTTCTGTTATAAGTGTGGCAGAATGAGTTTAGAAAATATATATGTTTGTATGTATATACAGATATATTAATAATAATAACAATAATAATGTTAATATATTAGTAAAAGTTACAGCTTCTTCGAAACAGAAAGTCACTATAGCTAAGTTCTTATTCCTTATTTATTGCAGAATGGGGTGGGCCAAAGATCTTCTTGAAGTGATAAGTAAGTTTTTGCTAAAGTTCCCATCTATCTATTTATCTCTCTATCATTCTATCTATTTTCTCTCTCTGTATATTTGTGTGTCTGGTGGGTGCGCTTGTGTGAGAGGGCATGAATTTTTATATGTGCGTGTGCATAAATGTATGTAAATATATATATGTGTGTGTGTGTGTGTGTGTGTGTGTGTGTGTGTGTGTGTGTGTGTGTGTGTGTGTGTGTGT
>NC_069008.1:13854662-13856164 GCF_001194135.2 Octopus bimaculoides | reverse complement strand
TGTGTGTGTGTGTGTGTGTGTGTGTGTGTGTGTTTGTGTGTGTGTGTGTGTGTGTGTGTTTGCGTGTGTGTGTATCTACCTATCTGTCTGTATGTGTGTATACTTATACATGTTCATATCCGTACGTTTTCTTCTTGTTCTTCATTTGACTTTTGCATCCATTTTTCTCCATAACTGCATGGGTTAGGTGAATATATTATTGAGGCATAGTTTTACAGCTGGATGCTCTTCCTTTTTATCCGGATGTTTTTTTCTTTTTAATTTCAAGTCTGGGAATCTCTTATTCCAAGTTGCTTCAAAGGGACAAATGGATGAGCTGTTGAGGGAGGAACTGCCAACAACACTACCCATTCTTTGTAGAAATGGAGAAGCTGTACACTAGCACACTCACTCACTCACACACACACACATACATAGGTATGAACATACTGTGTGTTCAGGCAACTTACTTTGCAACCCTGTGCTTTTGCATTCATCGTACATCATGGCTTTTTGGCAAGAAGTTTTCTACTATACTCCAGGCCAATGGATGCCTTCTCAAGGAATTTAGTAAATGGAAACTGTGTGGAAGCCTGTTGTGTCTATCTATTTATATGTAAAATATACAGCTGTGTGGTAAGAAGCTTGCTTCCCTATCACGTGGTTCAGAGTTCAGACCCACTGCATGCTACCTTTGACTAGTGTCTTCTACTTTAGCCACAGGCTGTCTATCTATTTATATTTTACATATAAATAGATAGACACAACAGGCTTCCACACAGTTTCCATTTACTAAATTCATTGAGATGGCATATGTTAGTGGATTTGGTGGATGGAAACTGAAAGAAGCCCATCATATATATATATATGTGTGTGTGTGTCTGTCTTTGTGTCTGTGCTTGTCCCTGTAACTTGAGTGGTTCAGCAAATGTGGCTGATAGAATAAGTGCTAGGGTGAGAAAGAATAAGTCCTGAGGTCAATTTGTTTGACTAAAGGCGGTGCTCCAGCATGGCTGCAGTCAAATGATTGAAGCTAGTGAAAGGAAAATGATAAAAGATGTGTGTGTGTGTGTATGTGTATACGCATGTGTATGTTTTTATGCTTGAGTTTCACGGTCACCTGTTACTTGACAACTGGTGTTGGTTTGTTTATGTTCATTTCCAGTATTCTGCAAAAACATGTCTGGCCATGGAGAAATATTACCTAGCTTGTGAACAAATTGGGGTTGGTGACAGGAAGGGCATCCAGCCTTAGAAAATCTGCCTCAGTATAAATAACATCGATCTGACACATGCAAGCTTGCAAAGAATGAGCGCTAAAACAATGATGATGGTGGTGGTGGTGGTGGTGGTGTGTGTGTGTCCAGTAGGTATTCTGCTATATCTTTGTAATATTCCTCAATTTACATCCTTTTCTTTCATTATATTCTCCTTGCGTATCATTCGACTCTTTGAATTTATCTTGATTTGGTCCAAAATATTCTTTTTAATTATTTCCCTTATTAACCTTCAGATACTTACCA
>NC_069008.1:13846702-13854044 GCF_001194135.2 Octopus bimaculoides | reverse complement strand
TAAAAGAATACAAATATATATATATATATATATATATATATATCCAAAGTTTAAAATTTTTAAATTTAAGAGAGAGATTTGACTCTAATATCCATTATTAATGTAATTTATTCCTATGTCAACATTTCTGTATAAAGCTATATTTGACCGTCAAATTTAAGTCAAACATATAAGTTGTCATACACGTCTTCAGGGATGTGTAGGACTGTCTCTTTACTCTGCACAGATCTCTGACAGTCTTGCCTGGTAGCACTTTCATATCTACACACATCAGCTTGACCCAGTCATGCCCCTTGGTAACACTGCCAGGCCAGAGATTCCTGCAATTTATCTGTAGGGATCTCCCCACCTGCCTAGCATGAAAGTCCTCTCAAACAAACCATTTACTTTGTTCATGTTGGTACCAGTAGCTTCCTCCAGAGTATCTAAACCCTACTATACTCGCCCCTAGTTCCCTATATATTGCTAAAACTTACAATCTTAACACATTTTGGGATCCAGGACTGCAGTTTCATCAATGAAAAGGGGCTGCAGAAAATATGTGTGTTACAAAGGGGAGGCCATACCATTCAGAAAACATCTGAAAGTGGTACAGCCTCCATGTGTGTTTGCTGAGTTTGCCTTTGTGAGGGCACTGGCTACTGGTGGCCCAACTGACCAATGGAATGCATACTTTCCACAGCAAGTGCAAGAACACATACTGCCACTTGACCATGTGGGGAGTGGGGAAAGATGCAGTGGTGGCACTTCTGCTACACCTTTCAAGGTTAGCTTTCTCTCAGTGCATTTCTAATTAAGGCTGCTCACCCTGCATATATCCTTGTCCAAGTTCTTATTTCTTTATTGCCCACAAGGGGCTAAACATAGAGGGAACAAACAAGGACAGATGAACGGATTAAGTCAATTACATTGACCCCAGTGCATAACTGGTACTTAATTTATCGACCCCTAAAGGATGAAAGGAAAAGTCGACCTCGGCGGAAATTGAACTCAGAACGTAACGGCAGACGAAGTACCGCTAAGCATTTCGCCCGGTGTGCTAACGATTCTGCCAGCTCACCGCCTTATCCTTGTCCAAGTTCCTGGAAGTCTTGACTGCACCACACCACTAGCAGTATAGTTGGCCTGGTGTCTATTCACTGATCTATGGACAGACACCAGGTCAACCAGGTTCAACAGTATAGGCTTGCCTCTTTAGGTGCTGAACCACAAAGCTACCAATTTGTCTGTATTTATCTTTGCTTTTACCCTATCCTAGTGTTCTTTTCAGAATGAAGTCAGCTACTTCCACTTGTCTGGTGTCCAACACCATCCGTATATACTGATTCAGCTCTCCCTGCATTCCAGCTTGAGGAAGATGCCACATCGTGGGTTCCATCTTCTGAAGTAATGGCTGGCCATGGGCCAGGCAGTATAGTACCAGAGAGAAGAGTGAACAGCCTTGATGAACTGAGTGTGTGTGTGTGGGGGGGGGGACATGGAAAGGTCCTAAGAAGTGGCTTATCACTTTGTGATCCAGCCTCTGAAAACAGGGCTGAAGGCCCCCAGCTACTTTGAGGACAGCTGCCAAACAGCAATGGGCAGTTCTGTCTAGAGTTAAGCATTTTCTCCAATGCACTTCTTATTTCTTTACTGCCCACAAAGGGGCTAAACATAGAGGGGATAAACAAGGACAAAGGGATTAAGTCGATTACATCAACCCCAGTGCGTAACTGGTACTTAATTTATCAACCCCGAAAGGATGAAAGGCAAAGTCGACCTCGGCGGAAATTGAACTCAGAACGTAAAGGCAGACGAAATACCGCTAAGCATTTCGCCCGGCATGCTAACGTTTCTGCCAGCTCACTGCCTTTCTCCAACACACTTCTGCCAGCTTGATACCTTCATAATGGTAATAATAATAATAATAATAATAATAATAATAATAATAATAGTATGTACGCCACTAGCCCAGAAAGAATATAAAAGGCGTCATGACAACATAGCAAGGATTGTCCATTGGACACTTTATAACAAGTGTGAACTTGACAGTAGAAAAGTGGTACAATCATAAACCCAAAGGCATCATCGAAAATGATAATGCAAATATTCTGTGGGATTTTATGATTCAGTGCAACCTTGAGACAGTGAATAGCAAACCAGACATAAGTTAATTGAGAAAGAAAACAAACAATGCTAGATCATAGATATAGCATGTCCAGCTGACAACAAGGTATGCGATAAGGAAGAAAGAAAATTCGAGAGGTATAACAGGTTAGCTTGGGAGGTTAAGCAGTTGTGGTCGATGAAACAGGTAGCAGTAGTACCAATAATTGTCGGAGCCCTGGGGACAGTGAGTAAAAATCTTGTGAAGTACGTGGAACAAATAGGGGCTGTAATAAGGGTGGAGCACTTGAAGAAAACAGCACTGCTGGGAACCGCTCGAATACTCTCGATGGTGCTCAAAACTCTTAGTTCACTGGTAGTGGATAGCTGACACCGTAGTACATCTCCAGCGTTAGAAGCTGTGCAAAGGCAATAATAATAATAATAATAATAATAATAATAATAATAATAATCCTTTCTACTATAGGTACAAGGCCTGAAATCTGGGGAAGGGGGATAATCAATTACATCGAGCCCAGTACAAAACTGGTACTTAGTTTATCAACCCCGAGAGGATGAAAGGTAAAGTTGAGCTCAGTGGAATTTGAACTCAGAATGTAAAGACAGACAAAACGCCGCCAAGCATTTCTCTCGGTGTGCTAATGACTCTACCAGCTCACCACCTTAATGATAATAATGATGATGATGATGATGATGATGATGATGATAACAACAACAACAATGATATTACTAATAATAATAATGATGATGATGATGATGATGATGATAACAACAACAACAATGATATTACTAATAATAATAATGATGATGATGATGATGATTATGTTTCTCTTTTGTTTGTCTCAGTTTGCTCACTTTTGTTGTGTATATATTTATATAATGTTATTTCCTGATGAAATGTTGAATGATGACCATCACTGTTTAACCATTGATTCTATGTTTTTTTCTTAGTTTTTATTTTTTTTTTAAATTTTCCTGACTGTTTTTCTTTTTCTTCTTTTTCTTACCCTTTTCTTTTATTATTTTCTTCTTCTTTTTCTTCCTCTTCTTCTTCTTTGCATCCAGATCACTCGCAAATCACATTTATGTCTGAATGGTTGTCGCATGGAACAAAATAAATGCAGAAGAAAATATATATTTAGACAAATAAAAAATGAAAAACCGTCATAAAAAAAATAGGGAACTATATGTATATATATATATATATATATATATATATATATATATATATATATATATTTGTGTGGATGTGTGGATGTATGTGAATAATTATATATATACATAGAAATATTTTTTAAAAACATCGACAACAAATCATATATGGATGAGACTGAAGCTGGTCAATATGGGTTAGTATAAAAATAATAATAACAATAATAATACCAATTGACTACACACACCACAAGCTTTGTAGTAGTAAGTTTCTAGTAGTTAGTAGAACCAAGCTCCAACCATATTTGTGTGTTTTATTCTATTTTTGTTGTGTGTTGTTTGTTTGTGATTTTTATTTTTATAAATAGTGTTGCCATTATTATTATTATTATCATTATTGTAGAGGTGATGGGTATATTCCCCACCCCACTTTTCTTCATCGGACCGTTTGAACCTCCAAGTCGTAAACAACTATATCTTCATATGTACCACAGAGTCTGGGAATTGAAACTACGATCTTACAATCAGAAAGTCATGACTCGTCATACACACATCTACATACGTATGGGCTTCCACTCAGTTTCCTTCTACCAAATTTGCTGACAGTGGTATTGGTTTGCAAAGAGCTATAATAGAAGACACTTGCCCAAGGTGCCACATACTGAGAATGAACCTGAAACCACATGATTGCAAAACAATTTTCTTAACCTCACAGCCATACCTGCATGCAAAAGTAATACAAACAGGTTCTATTTACAAAAACGAGACAGTAGCAGGATCAGTAGCACAATATGTTGTGCTAAGTAGTGAAAAGCTATTATCTGCAACTAGAAATGTCAAGGAAGTGTGTGGAATGGTGAGAGATTTAGGGAACAGAAGGGAGAACAAGGGGAGAAATAGGTGGAAAGTGAAAGAACTATTTCACTAATTAATGCAACAAATTGAGGATGTTTGAAGCAAAGAACATTGGTTGGAGCCGAGAGGCAGAATCCTGAAAGGAGAAAATTAAATCACTACTTACAACTGCTCAAGAACAAGCCATTAGATAAATGATAAAGAAAACAAAGACTGATAAGAATCAGTCAAGCAGCAAATAGAGAATGTGTAGAAAAAGGAACGAAAGTATTAATCAGGTTGTTAGTGAGTGCAACTATATAAATGTAGGCATTATTTGGTAAAAGATTGCACTGGGATGTTTGGCAATTTTCTTGGTTTGAAGTTATGAAAAGTGATATGAATATGAACCAAAAGCTGCCCCATGTTGATTGATAATTTCAAGATTTTATTGGTTTACTCCATTAAAACTGAAGCAAAGACTATTGAATCAAAGAGACTAGATATGATTGTATATGGTGTATACAAATACATGCAACATTTAAAGTTTAGAATTACGAATTGAAATCAATCCCTTGAGGTTCAAATGGTCCCCACGAGGCTATCCCTGTACCCAGCTTTGCACATAGTATCCCTGCCCCCTTGCAAAGCTTCCACACTTTATGTGTCACCAGGTTTAAATATTGCTACCTGAGCCCTGTTTTCAGGATTGAGAACAAAAATACTTTGATGTGCTGCTTCCTACAGAAGCAACCCACGCTTCCTGGTTTCCCCACTCCCTTTTGCCTGTCCCAGAGGCCTTGCTATAATCACAGACCCTGCCCCTTGATGCTTCTAATTAAATCGTTTATTAAAAGATAGATATCCAATCCGTAATTGCTATTTCATTAAATACATAACTTCACATTTTAGAGAATTTGTATTCAGTACTTTATTTGCACTCTGTGTGTGTGTGTGTATTTGTTTGTGTGTGCATGTGTGATTGCATGAGTTTGAGTGTTTGTGTTTATCTAAGAGTATAAAAGTAAGTGTGTGTGTGTGTGTTTCCCCATATAAGCATATAGCTATATAGCACAGCTATGTATGTTCACATTTGCGGTGTAAGGCACTTGACATAACCGAATGTTGATAGTTCTGTAGTCTTGTCCAAAAATGAAATGAACAAGTGCACACACACACAAACACACACACACACACACACACACACACACACACACAAAAGCACACACATGCACACACACACAAGCACACACATGCACACACACACACACCTATATATCCAAACTATACATACAAATATCATCACAGACGCATATATACACATCTAGATACATGTCTAGTTGTATATATATATGTGTGTGTGTATGTGTGTGTGTGTTCATTTCTATCATTTATTGTATTGATAAAATTATACTTGTATATACATATGTTTATTTTATGATTTGTTCTTGTAAAATTATATGTGTTTTTATAATGTAAAAAATTCTGTCTATCTAATGAGAATGGTTTAGCTGGCCGAACCATCACAGTCACTGTTATTTACATACTTGTATGAGAATAATAAATTTCCCCTCTGCAAAATTATAATGCAACCCATCAGATTATTATAAAATTGTTTTTATCATAACTGAACATGAAAAACAAACATTCATATAAATATCGAATGATACAGTGAGAGAAGCTCACATACAGCACTTCAAGTTTCTGTAACAATCATAGAATGATTACTGCACTTCTTCAGCTGTTTCAATAAACTTGCAGTGCTGGTGGGAAGAAAGTATCTCCGGGTATTAGATCATAGAAGGGAAACAACTCTTTACAACTTGACTGCCAGAACATGGCAAAAACCAATATCATTCAACTATGGTAGTAGTTGAATAATATTTTTAAGGCTGCAATTTACTCACACGCAATATCTTTCAGTGCTTGTTGCTAAATCAGTTCTTAACCAAATTGAAAAAAAAAAACTGTTAACATTTTTGAAGAGGACTGGTTCCTAGCTACATTTTGGCATAAAATATTGGTCCAGTAGGAAAAAGTTTACATCAAAATTTGTAGCAATGTTATAGGAGAGTAAGTAATGCCACCAACCAAGTTTAGATTTAAATAACATTTTTTTATTTTAAAAATAAACTCTATTTCAATTAAGCTTAAATGATAGAGTTCAATTCAAGGAATTCCATGGTATTAATCTCATGCAATTAAATTTTAAAAGAAAAAAAGTTATGAGTGTTTGCTTCTCAAATTTGAGGTTGATAATATAGTTCTATACATTTTTTTATGAATATAAATCTGTAAGGGGACTTATGATATATGTCAATGATGTCATTGAGGTAAGGAAGAAACGACACCACTAATTGATGTATTAATTAGCATAATAGCATAGCCTGGAAAAAACATGGATTACTTGGAAAAATGCAAGCAAGAGAAATAATATTCTTAAGATTAGAAACCTGGAAAATTACAGGACAAGTTATTACACTCGGAAAAGTTCAGGACAAGTTATCACATCTGGTCAAGTACAGAACAAGAAATTTTTTACTTAAAATATTGCAACTAAGGATAAAATTTGAATATTGAAAATGATTTGATTTTAATTTACAAAGTAACATTATAATTAAAAACAGTACCATCATTTTGTTAAAATATTGACACACTAGAATACTTAAAAAATGAGAGCCAGAAGGACCAATATAGCTAAAGTTTTATGCAAAATAGAATAGCATATATGGTAGGCAAATTAATTTGTAAAAAATAGGCATTGGGTCAAGACTAAAAAAAGACTTGGCAATAACTTTACTGTGAATTTGTTGTTAAGATAGATATTACTGTAATATATAACTAATTTTTGTATCATTTTATTTATTGTACTAATTATGTGCTACTATTATTTTTATAGCCTATTTTCAAATTTGTAATTATTAATTAATAATTAAAAAAATAGATTATTTTAAAGAGCAAAAAATATTTTAATTGAGTTATTTTTTTAATTTTTAATAGAAGTAACAAATAATAACAAATAGAAATAATAACTTGTAATATAATTTCTAGCTTTAATAAAAGCTAATATTTTATAAATCTAAATATTTTATTTGAAATTTTATCCTTAGCTGCAATATTTTAAGTAAAAAAATTTCTTGTTCTGTACTTTAACAGATATTATAAATTGTCCTGAACTTTTCCAAGTGTAATAACTTGTTTTGTAATTTTCCAGGTTTATAATCTTAAGAATATTATTTCTCTTGCTTGC
>NC_069008.1:13839884-13845399 GCF_001194135.2 Octopus bimaculoides | reverse complement strand
ATATATATATATATATATATATATATATATATATATATATACATGTTCTTTATTTTGACTTGTATTTTGTTTAGTGTCAAGATGTAATTAAAACTATACTAATTCTTCCCTTTAATGTGCCCTGTTTTTTGTAGATGCTGTGGACTGTCAGCGCTCACCTATTTGTCATTCACCAGGTCCTTTGATAAAGGTCTTTGATTTCCCTGGGGTCCATGACTCTCCAAAGAGAATGTCCTGCCTAATAAGTTGGAAACGATGTCGAGAATGTACCTTCACTGACCAATCATCAGATGAGGTAATTTCATATCATCCCCATCAGCTATTTCATCCTCATCAGCTATTTTCATCCTCATCATATTCATCATTATCATTCTCTTCATCATCATTTAACGTCCACTTTTCTATGCTTGCATGGGTTAAAAGTTATTTGTGGAGGCAGAGTTTCTTCTACGCATTGGATACCCTTCCTGTCACTAACCTGTACTTGTTTCAAAATAGAGCAATATTTTCCCATGACTAGACATGTTTTGCATTGAAGGCTGGAAATGAACAAAATCACTTGTATGACAACAACACTCATTTACAACTATCATGTGATGTCAAGACAAGGCTAAACACACACACACACACACACATATATTAGCAATACATCCTGGCATTGCCCGGATGTTATGACCTACAGCCACATTGTATTATTTGTTCCTTTCTTATGAGCAGAATCAGCACACGAGGAGTATGAAGCAAACAACTCTTCTTTATAAACATGATTTCCAGTCATTTTGTGATGAACAATGCTGAAATATTTGACACCAAAAACATGTACAACGGTAGCTTAGATTAGAATGAAATCCTAACATTGCCTCCAAAATGACCAAAAAATTGTGCGATGAAGCCTTGTTTTGGTGTTAATTTTTGTAGCAAAATAGGTTTGGTGTGCCAAAAACTTACTTTATGCTGGTAGCCGAAAGATTGCTCAATGTTTTGATATCTGATACAGCAATATTGGCAACTTATTTTCATGGCTACAAATCAGGTAATTTAGAAGCTGAAATAGTTCTTACCTGTCCCATATTTGTTGATAACTTTAAGCACATACATATATACATTAGCTTCCCCAATGAAAAGGCCATATTCAAAAGTATTATGGTTTTCTGCAAGCATATTCGTTATCAGTTTATATCAATGTTGAGGCCAATAGAATAAAGAAGGGACTTTTTAGGCTGTATGTCATCATCATCATCGTTTAACGTCCACTTTCCATGCTAGCATGGGTTGGACGGTTTGACTAGGGACTGGTGAACCAGATGGCTGCACCAGGCTCCAATCTGATCTGGCAGAGTTTCTACAGCTGGATGCCCTTGAATGAACTGTGTTAGTGATGTGGGCAGTTTGGCATAAGTGTATACATACACTGTACTTCTTGAAAGTAAATAGGTTATGCTGGTATGCAGAGGTTGAGCAGTCGTAATGGAGCGATGTATAGCTTCATGGCTGATGAACTGTGAAAGCCTAAGAAATGAATTGTCTTTATAGACCATGTTGGGAATTATCTATATAATTGATTGCAAAGTGTGTAAGAAATGAAATGCAGGTTTAATCACATAGTGATGAAGTTAGTGAAGTTGTAACATGGTGTTGACAACATTGTGTCTCCATACATTATAATGAGAGACTGAAAGAGAGAGATAATGACAATTTTTTTACATTTGGTATTTCAGTAGAATTCTATGCATGCATGAGATATTAGAAGCAAATGGAAATATTGTCCAAATATGACTTAAAAATTGTGTGACCCAAGCTTGTTTTTAAGGTTATTTTATTAATAAAAAAGTGTTGTTATGCACAAAATATACTTTATTTGGTAACCGAAAGATTATTGAATCTTTTGATACCTCATATGTGAAAATGGGCAACTCAGTTTTCAAATCTATAAGAAACATACGCACACACACACACACACACACACACACACACACACACACACACACACACACACACACACACACACACACACTAGCTTTTTGAAAGTGATGAGGTTATGGGTGGATGTTGGAGAAGAAGATGTTAGTGTTTCTTTAACAAAAAAGAAAGAAGAAAATTCTTAAAGATTTGTACTGTCTGTTTGTTTCTCTGTGGATTACCAAGAAAAAAGATGTGGGAAAAAGTAACAAAATGAATAAATTAGGGTTGAGAGAGAGAAAATTAGAATAATGAGAATGTATTTTTTGGGTGAAATGCAAATCTCCTGTATGGAAAATATAGGAATGTGAATAAATTTTAGGAAAAAATAAGGTAGGGGATGCAAATGCCACTTCAGACATATTAGAAATGACAGGTAAAGGACAGGATTTCTGGGATAGCTTCCTTGTTAGATTATATAGAAAGTCAGGTTTTGAAATATGTTCATCACAAACAGGAATGACAGAATAGAAAAAAGTAATTTCCATGGGATTTGAGCTGTAATTTTGCGCATGCACACAGCAAGAAATAACATAATTCATACAGAACTTTTACCTTGTGTGTGTGTGTGCCAAAGGAAGTTAATTTTAAATACCTTTCTTAATTCCGAAAGAAGGAGAAATTGAAGAAAACTTTCAAAATTGTAGCCTTGATTGTGAAGGTGTGAAGTATGTGCATGTATTTGTAGGGTTGATGCACAGGAGAATCATGTATGAATTATCTATATAACTGATAGCAAAGTGTGTAAAAAATGGAATGAAATCCAGGTTTCATCATATAGTGATGAAGTTAGTGAAGTTGTAACATGTTGTTGACAACATAGTGTCTCGACACATTATAGTGAGAAATTGAAAGAGAAAAATAATGCCAAATTCTACACATGTGTAAAACATTGGACAAAAGTGAAACATTAGAAGCAAATCGAAATCTTGCCTGAAAATGACTTCAAAATTGTGCGACCTGACCTCATTTCTGAGGTTATCAGCATCTCCTTCTCTCCTGCTTTCCACCTCTCTTTGTGACAGCTTTCTTTCACCTTCACCTACAGAAAATACATACAGTATGAAACATCAGCATCTCTTTTTATTTTTCAACAGAATGGAGCTGTTTCACTTTGTGACTGGCCCCTTAGACAAAGGTACATCTACTGCTTCGCATGTTCACAATGCGATGAAAACTATATTGGCCAAACTAGAATATAGTATTATACTGAGTCAGGGTATATAAGCAACAAATTTGTGTAGAATGCACCTGTGCAAATGGGAAATTTAAATTTTTCTATTTCTTCAAAAATGAAGGAAGAAAATGATCAATTATGAAGGGGGAATAACCCTTTGATTCTAAGTCTGCTGGGTGACTAAACAATAACAAAAATCTTTTTTATTTTATTGTATTTTTACTTCTCCCTTCAGAATCACTTCATCTTAACATTTCATCTTCATTTTCAACTTCCTTGTTATCATCGTCGACATGTTCACCTTTCTCTCATGTGTCTTTTATCTTTTCTTTCTGTCTCTTTTTACAGGATAGTGACCCCAATTTCCAACTAGAAGACAAGCTAATGGTCCCAGGCAACAAAACATCAATCACAGTTAACAATATTCAGGACATACGACTCACCTCATCGTGTTCCTTTGCTAACACTTGACACTAACAGCTCTAAACGAATTTCGGATAAAGACCCTCCTCCCTCCTTCTCTTTGCCTCCATACAATTTACAAATGATTGAATTCATTGATTGATTGATTAATTAATTGATTGATTGATTGTCACTCAAACAATAATAACAATTACGAATAATAACAAAAAACCAATAACTTTATTAACAATAACAATAATACTAACAATTACAAAAAAAAAAAATATACAATGTATTGATTTTTCTAATCCTGAGTCCTAAACTCAACGTATAAAAGAAAAAAGACTTTTGAAAAATATATATATATATATATTTAAAGAAAAGTAAAAGAACATGACTGTAAAAAATATAATAATAATAATATTAATAACAATAATCATAATAATAATAATGATAATAATAATAATGAAACAGAAAAAAATATATATATATGTGTGTATATATATATATATATATATATATATATATATATATATATAAAAACTCTAAAAGTATCATCGTCTTTGGTTTTAGCACTACCACTACCACTACTATTACTACAACTACTTCTTCCACAAGTTACCAACATCACGATCATCACCATAACAAGCAAGTAAAATGAAATATATAATAATAATAATAATAATAATAATAATAATGATAATAACGATAATGATAATAATTAAATAACTACAACAACAACAACAACAGCAAATATTAACAACAACGGATCGGACGGGATGGTCTCAGCTGGAGCACTTTTCATTGTAGGTCTGCTGCTGTTTCTCCTCGATCCTTGTGGAGTGTGTAATCATCTGACTCTGGGTGGTGCTGGTGGTGGTGGTGGTGGTGTGTGGTATGTGGTGGTGGTGGTGGTGGTGGTGGTGTGTGGATGGGAGGAGTGTAAACATCAAAAATGTGAAGGTATTTTGAGAAAGAGAGAAGGAATGTTTAAAGAATGTAAAGAAAGGGTCTTAGTAGTAGCAGTAATAATAACAATAATAATAATAACAATAACAATATTAATAATGATAATAATGGATGGATGGATGGATGGATGGATGGAACGAATTCCATCATAGTTGTGTTGCTCTTCCATGATGTTAGGTGGAGGACGAAAGCTATTTAGTGAGGCTGACCTTGGGGGGCTGGCTGTGTGCAGTGGGTCCGTTTAAAGCGGGTGGTGGACTACTAAACAAACAACAAACAAACAACAACAACAATCATCACGCAACCAATTTGTTCCCACCTTCCTCGTCACCACTTTACACCCGTCATCGATCCTATCACGGTCGGAAATAATCACGGAGAGTCAAAGACACAAAATAAATAATAATAATAATAATAATAATAATAACAATAATAATAATACTCCAGTATGCCCCACCTCCCTTCCCACGCCACCGCAGTTGTTGCTATTGGTGGCAATGGTGGTGGTGGTGGTGATGGTGATGGTGGTGGTGGTGGTGGTTTGTGTGTGTGTGACATGAACAACAAACGAAAATTTCCTTCCCACTCAGGCTCAGCTGCCTCCTCTTCTGTGTCTGAATCTCTCCCTCCATCTCTTTCTCTCTCTCTAACATGTACATATACAACACATACGTATGTGTGTGTATATATATAGATATATATATGTATATGTATATTTATATATAACCTGTTTTAATTTTGCAACATGCGAACCCAACCCACTGAGACATCCACAACCCAAAACAAACTGAAAAAATATTTAATTTAAAAGTAATTGAAACACACACACACATATATATATGTACATTATATATATGTGTATATATATATATATATATATATATATATATATAAACATATATTTATTTATACATATATGTATATATATATATGTGTGTGTATATATACACATATATATAAATACATATATACATACACATATATATATATATACATATACATATACAT
>NC_069008.1:13838899-13839686 GCF_001194135.2 Octopus bimaculoides | reverse complement strand
TATTATTATTATTATTATTATTATTATTATTATTATTATTATTATTATTATTATCATTCAGCTCTCAAGAAATAACCCAGCAATTTTGTAAAAATGAAAAAAAAAAAAAACACAAAATAACAAAATACCCTGTATAAATTACAGAGAAATACATGGCTTTATGGTCAATGGTCTTGTTACTCAATCCATATTGGAAAACAGAGAGAAAGATAATCAAAAAAATAGGATGTGTTGGGCATGATTAGGTCGGTACTAGTGTTTCGTTGTTATAAGAATGGAGGGGTTGTATGTCTGCATGTGGCCAGAGTACTGTATGATGCATGAGATAAAAGATGGTATCTACACTCGGTTTTTCTTTGGAAACTCACCTCCTTTATTATCTCCCTAATATTTAGTAGTTAAACACATACGCACACACCACACACACACTGCAGTCTGCATCATTTATATGTACACTGTAATCAAGTTGAAGAAACTATGAGGTAGACACCGACGTTAGACACCGACATTACACCACACCACTTGTAATTGTGTAGGGATACAAGATGAAGGGAACAACTAGGGTTGTTGTTGTTGTTGTTGTTGTTGTTTCCAGTGGTGAGCAAGTGATAATGGTTGTTGTATATATTGTAGTAATTGTTGTTGCTAACGACGTTCATTAAACAACTAAATTTGTTAATTAATTAAAAGCAATGCCCGAGAGAAAGTGTGCAAGGAAAAAGAAAGAAGTGAGGTAATATACATATATATATATATGTGTGTATATATATATATATATATATATATA
>NC_069008.1:13837342-13838100 GCF_001194135.2 Octopus bimaculoides | reverse complement strand
ATATATATATATATATATATATATATATATATATGTGTGTGTGTATATATACCCTTGCGTATATTTGAATTTATTTCTATATGTATACAAAAAACAATATATATATATATATATATATACACACACATACATACATGCATCATACATATATATGTGTGTGTGTATATATAAAAATCTCAAAGACTGCTTTCACAAAAAGAATTCGAGGAGAGGCTCAGATGATTCTTACAGATTCCCACACAGAATATCAGAATGTTTGTAAATGAAACTCGAAAAGACAATACCAAATATGCAGTATTCTTATTGAAAATCAAAATTGAAGTGATACAAAAACAAAACAAAAAAAAAACAAAAAAAAGGCAAAAAAAATAACTATGTACATTTGTTTTTTTTTTTATTGTTTTCTTCATGAATGATATTAATGAAACTTATTTACACTTAATTACAATAATAAGAGTAATAACAACAACAACAACAACAAGACAAATTAGTAATAATAATAATAGTAATGTGAATGATGTTACTGATGATAAATATAATGATCAAAGAAGGAAGGACTCCCAAATCCCCCCAAAACCCATAATATATGCAAATATTAAACTCACATGAGTGTGTGTGTGTATATGTATATATATGTGTATGTATGTTTGTTTGTATATGTAACCTTCAATGCGCCCCCCCCCCAAATCTGGCATCCTCTATGCACATTTACTAAGGATAACTAGATATGTTCGTTATGTATATATATATATATATAT
>NC_069008.1:13835528-13836800 GCF_001194135.2 Octopus bimaculoides | reverse complement strand
ATATATATATATATATATATATATATATATATACATATATAGATAGATAGATATATAGATATATAAATGTATGTATATATGAGTCTAGGTTTTGCTGTTGCAAAATCCCTCTGCATTTCCCTTCGTGATGTAAATAATGAAGATGAATGATGATGTTGATGATAGTGACTGCGAAGTATGTTAATTTGATGAATATCCTGATAAAAGGTAGAAGTAGCCGATGATGATAGTAATGGTGATTTGTGATGATACAGACGTTTCTTAGAAAACTGCAAAGTTCTAATTACCACTACGACCATATTAATAACCTAATAGATATTATTGGTATATTATTATTATTATTATTATTGATAATAATAGTAATAATAATAATAATAATAATAATAATAATTATAATAATAATTATTATAATAGTAATAATTCACAACCATGATCTGAGATATGGCAATGCACACTAATAGACAAATGAAGGCTAATTGGACAGATATTGTTGTCAATGCCTTCTTAATCAATATATCAGTCCCAGCAGATGACAATGTATCTCTTAAAGAAATGGAGAAACTGTCAAAGTACAAAGTTCTCGAAATAGAGACAACAACAATCTGAAACAATCCCTATGCTAATAGGTGCTTTGAGCATGGTTAAAAAATATGTAGACAAGTACATAACCAACACTTTAGGATTAACAAATATATATATGTATATGTATAACACACGGAAAATAGCACGGCTAGGCATTGCACCCATCCTACATAGAGCACTCTCAATACAGTAAAAATAACCACACCGAAACAAACCACTGCACATGCCCAAGGTATACACAGCTGGCCTCAGGAGTGCAGTAAAAGCACACACTAAAACTGAGACTACTGCATATTAATATAACTTGGAACTGCACACGCGTTTAAGGCAGTGCTGCGTCTCTAAGCTGTTGGGAGGAGATGAGATGTGACATGAATAACCCAAGGAAAGAAAGAATAAGGATGATGATGGGGTTGACGATGATGACGACGATGATGATGATATTTTTGTAAGATAGGCACCTGTTAAATTCTGATGAAGACGATGATGTTAGTGGTTCTCTATACATATAACTAGTCATCGTTAATTGCTTTTTATGGTAATATATCAATTAGTAGATTATTTATGAGTTAAAAGAAGAAAGAGAAAAGCTAAGCAAACTCAGAAAGCATGATAGATATTTCCCTCTCCTGCTTTTTACACTCTTCCTGTTACTCTGTGTGTGTGTATATATACATGTATATATAATTA
>NC_069008.1:13832180-13834581 GCF_001194135.2 Octopus bimaculoides | reverse complement strand
ACATATATATATATACACACAGACATGGATACAGATGCATGTATGTAGATATTTATTATTATTATTATTATTATTATTATTATTATTATTATTATTATTAATTTGAGCAAATACCTGTGTAATTAGGACACTATTGGTTGGTTCTGCTGGATCCAGATGACTGAAGCAGTTTGTGGAATGAGATGTAAACAATTCTAGATTACGATGTGTGTATGTCGGGGCCTGTATGCATGGAATCATATATAAACATGTTTGGTTAAGCTATGCATAACACACAGTACAGCTGAGACCAAATAGTTAATTATTTCTAGTCTTATTTATAACATATCATATTATTCATTTATTCCTTAACCTGGTAATGTAGAGGATAGGAAAGTTTGAACTTGTTGTGAAATGAGTTTGGGAGAGCAGCGATTCTCTTGACTAGAAACTATAGCTCAGTGCAGTGGAAATGGAGAAAATAGAGAGACAAGATGGGACAATGGGATTGTGCCTAGAATGACGAGGGAGGACTTGAGCTTTTTGGCCATGCTGATGGTCATCTTCAAGAAGTATTGACCAAGGGAGGAAAAATTTTGTTTGAGAAAGGGTTGTGTTAGTATATGTCCTTATGCAACTATTGTATAATTTACACAAAAAATATCAAAAATGATAGAAAAAACAAGATTTTGAAGATGACTATTAAATAGATTCTCAATATATATATATATATATATATATATATATATATATATATATATATATATATATATATAGATGGAAATATATGTGTGTATGTATATATTTATGAATGTTTGTATGTATATATATATATATATATATATATATATAAATATGTAAATGTATATACATATGTATGTATATATGCATATAACACACACAACATATACATTACATTTATATAAATATATATATATATATATATATACATATATATATATACACACATATAGAAACACATAAATATATATTTATATATAGGTTTATATATATATACATACTTACATACATACATATATATATATATATATACATATAGATATATGTTTGTTTGTGTGTGTGTAATATATATATATATATATGTGGGAAGAAAGATATGTGAATATAATACATATATACATGTTTTGCATATATACATACATATATATATATATATATATACATATATATATATATATATATATATGCACACATATATAGACATGCGCACATGCATGCATGAATTGTAACCAATTCATGCATGGAAAATTTTACTGTGAATAATGAAAATTTTGGAAACCATTTTTTCTTTAATATTATCAAATTGCTTGTTCAATTGTTTATATTTGGTTTTACTTTTCAAAATATTTGTTTTCTCCTTAGCATTATTCAAATTATTATTATTATTATTATTATTATTATTATTATTATTATTATTATTATTATAGTAGAAATGAAAGAAAAATTAAGAAAGAATTCACAGAAGTGAAAGAGAAAAAAAAGAAAAAAAAAGCTCTGGAGACTTTATCCCCCCCCCTCTTCCCATCCCGTTGTTACTTGTTTTAGTGAATGAGTGTGTGTGTGCTTGTATGCATCACTGAATTTGTATGCATATCTATTTATACATTTGTATGTGTATAAATACATGCGTATATATATATATATATATATACACAGCATACAAACACATACATGCACACAATCACAATGTATGCATGTACATCAAATTTATTATCCACGTGTCTTGTTAAAAACTCTAACCTGTCTAACCAGACATTTTTTGTACCTGTTCATGTTGTTGTTGTTGTTGTTATCGTTTGTTTCATGATTAATCTTCTTCATTTTGTTTATATTTAAATAAAGGAGACAAGCTGGGTGTTTTTACATTTATTATTATTTTTATTTTTATTGATCATCGTATGAAAAACCTGCAGACTTTCAGAAGAGCTGCCCCACACAAGTTGCAGTTTGCTCCGTTCTGGTCGTGATTTTTTTTTCCCAATTCTTCTCTATCACACAGTGCCGACCAATGAGGGAAGGCTTCTTTTAAAAAGAAAAAGATTATTTTTAATCCATGTTGTTTTAAACATCTGTCCCTGCTGCCCCGATTGCATCTTCTGAACAACAACCACCACTAAAATGATATTTTATTTTCTTTCCCATATTCCACGTAAAATACACAATTTCGAGCGTGGCCGGTGCCAGTACCTCCTGACTGGCCCTCATGCCAGTGGCACGTAAAAGCGCCCACTACACTCTCGGAGTGGTTGGCATTAGGAAGGGCATCCAGCTGTAGAAACTCTGCCAAATCAGATTGGAGCCTGGTGTAGCCATCTGGTTCACCAGTCCTCAGTCAAATCGTCCAACCCATGCTAGCATGGAAAGCGGACGTTAAACGATGATGATGATTCCACATTCTGAA
>NC_069008.1:13828272-13830461 GCF_001194135.2 Octopus bimaculoides | reverse complement strand
AAGCACTCCACAGACACGTGTACCCTTAACGTAGTTCTCGGGGAGATTCAGCGTGACACAGTGTGACAAGGCTGACCCTTTGAATTAC
Organism: Octopus bimaculoides; assembly: GCF_001194135.2. Taxonomy (NCBI): domain Eukaryota; kingdom Metazoa; phylum Mollusca; class Cephalopoda; order Octopoda; family Octopodidae; genus Octopus; species Octopus bimaculoides. The sequence goes on along the minus strand of NC_069008.1, from coordinate 13,830,373 downwards.
AGGCACAACAGAAACAGGAAGTAAGAGTGAGAGAAAGTTGTGGTGAAAGAGTACAGCAGGGTTCGCCACCATCCCCTGCCGGAGCCTCGTGGAGCTTTAGGTGTTTTCGCTCAATAAACACTCACAACGCCCGGTCTGGGAATCGAAACCGCGATCCTATGACCACGAATCCGCTGCTCTAACCACTGGGCCGTGGTGCCTCCTTTACAATAGTAACCAGTCTTCTTTTGTGTAGTTCTTGTGTCGTTTAACTCTCTTTTCTTCATCTTTTCAATGAAGACAGCTTCCTTCATTCCAAGATGGCCTTAGTTGCATTGCATGGCTTTGGTGGGTCCACTGGTTTTGATTCAATTTAATATCACAACGCTTTCCCCAATGCTTCACCCAAACTACTCTATCATAACAGTATATATTTTTATAGATTCTGACAGACGTTCAGTTTTATTTTCTTGTTATAGTTTACAGATATTTGTTACATTCTGAAACAGAATCAGAATATAACAGTAAGTCTGTAGGCTGGAAATATTCGAAGGCTGCCTGTAGGATTTGAACCCACATCTGTAAACCATTCTACCAAAGCAGTCTTTAACATGTGTGTATTTACATCAGCTCAACTTATCACCAGATACAAAGAAATTGACTCGAAAGAGGACAATTTCAGATTGAATGGTTAATGTGTTCAATGGTGGTGGTCATCTGGTATGGATGGATATGGTCGATGAATATTGCTGTGGAATCAGCTACTCCATCAGCTACTGCAAGTAACAATGAGTATTACTACTACTATATAAAAAACAACACAAATTTGAAGGCACTTAGTTGCTGTTTCTAGCATGAAGTTAATTTTTATAAATGCTTCTTAAGTGTTTTTCAGTTTTTGCATGAAAAACGAAATGAATTTCAAGCCAGTTTCTATCTCTAGCATAAAGTTTGACTGCATATCGAAAAACATTCTTAGAAGTACTTCTTAAAGTGTCCTTCAGTGTTGTATGAAAAACAAGGTAAATTTTAGAGAAACTGGCTCTTATTTCCAGCATGATGTGAAATCACCTCTGGGAAAATTCTGATAAATACTTCTCTAATACCGAGATTCTTTAATTATTGAAATTATGAACTCAACAGTAAATGTGTAATTGATCATTAGATAAATTACTTATTAGCTTAAAGACAACCTATATCACAGAAATGTGGAGGCGCGTGGCTTAGTGGTTAGGGTGTCAGCACCATGATCGTAAGTTTGTTGTTTCGATTCCTGGACCGGGCGACGCGTTGTGTTCTTCATTTCACGTTGCTCCAGTCCACTCTGCTGGCAAAAATGAGTAACGCTGCGATGGACTGGCGCCCTGTCCAGCTGGGGAACACATACGCCATTGAAACCGGGAAAAAGGGCTCATGAGCCTGGCTAGGCTTTAAAAGGGCGCATTTATTTTTTTATTATATTACAGAAATAGGAGTGGAGCAATACAGTAATATATGTTGTTACTGTTGTATTTCAAGTCCAATTAATTAAAAAGGAAGTTGGAACCTGTACACATCAAGAAAGCTCTACATCTTGACACTGGTATAGCTGTGTGGTTAAGAAGCTCTTTTTGCAAACCAGGTGGTTTTCGGTTCAATCTCACTGTTGCTGCATCACCAGCAAGTGTCTCCTACTCAAGTCCTTGGCCGATCAAAGCCTCGTTAGTGAATTTCCTTGATGGAAACGGTGCAGTCATTATAGCCATAGATATGCATGTGTATGTGTGTGTGTGTGTGTGTGTGTGAGAGAGAGAGAGAGAGAGCCAATATGCTTGAGAGCAGGGTGGCGAGGTGGCAGAATCGTTAGCACGCCGGGTGGAATGCACAGCGGTATTTGGTCTACCGTTACTTTCTGAGTTCAAATTCCACCGAGGTCGATTTTGCCTTTCATACTTTCGGAGTCGATAAAATAAGTAGTAGTTAATCACTGGGGTCAATATAATCGACTAAATCCTTTTGTCTGTCCTTGTTTCTCCCCTCTATGTTTAGCCCCTGTGGGCAATAAAGAAATGAAAGAATATGGGTTTGTGAAAAAGGGATCGATATGATAAATATCTGACTCAAATAATTAGTACTGGGATCA
>NC_069008.1:13820975-13822560 GCF_001194135.2 Octopus bimaculoides | reverse complement strand
TAGGAGTGAACGTGATCTTTAAGATCAGGGTGGCGTGTGGTATGACGTCAGTGTCTGGGGAGGCTGACCGGAAGGGCAAGTTGAACGGAAGGAGAAAAAGGGCAGAGGGAACCTCGATCGGGATTCGTGCCCTTTTCGAACGGGGTTGTGGTCAGGACAAGACGTGTTAAGCGACGGCCTAGGTTTGGGAGAGGCAGCTACTATTCCTGGTGTACTTTGGGTCGGGGCAAGCTTCAAGGATTGGATACCGCAAGACAGACTCGCAGTCGAGGAAAGGAAAACCGAGGTAAGGCGATTACATCTACTCGTACGCACACACCACAGCCCCAAAAGTTTGAGAACCTCTGAATTATTGCAAAACAGAATATAAAATCTTTCCATCAGAAAATCGTAATATTTTATTTACTGTGAAAATGTCAAAGACTCAGTCATGATGTTGGAAGGTAAAGGAACACCAGATCTTCTTTCATTCTTTTATTCTTTTACTTGTTTCAGTCATTTGACTGTGGCCATGCTGGAGCACCGCCTTTAGTCGAGCAAATCGACCCCAGGTCTTATTCTTTGTAAGCCTAGTGCTTATTCTATCGGTCTCTTTTGCCAAACCGCTAATTTACGGGTACGTAAACACACCAGCATTGGTTGTCAAGCAATGGTAGGGGGACTAACACACACACACATATACGACGGGCTTCTTTCCGTCTACCAAATCCACTCACAAGGAGAGATATTCAGTAGCAGCATTTTAAAGTAACGATCATTTGCCAGCCTAATGTGGCAGTCCCGTTTGGGGCGAATGCTACTGTGGTTTAGCCCTAGGAGACATCGTCTCCAGCTGGCTATACGACACAGATCGTGTGTCGTATAGACAGCTAGAGACGACGTCTCCTGAGGTTAGACAACAGTAGCATTCGTCCCAAGCGGGACTGCCACATTAGGCTGGCAAATGATCGTTACTTTAAAACATAAAATTTATAATTAAAAAATTTGTGGTGCTAATGAAGGTGTATGCTCATTAGGAAACGAAGGATGGTATTAAATATTTTAAACCCTAGATCAAAAATAAGTCAAAAGTAAATAAAAATAAATAAACAAATAAATTAGGGGCATATATTTACTAAGTTTAGGTACAGTGAAATTCTAAGGTTCAGGAATAAAGGACATACAGTGCTAATGGACAATAGGAAGTAGATATTAAATGAATTAGTGAAGAGGGCTGGGAAGATTGATTAATTGTGTGCATTTTATTAATTTGTGTATAGTTCCCAACCACAAAGGGAGAGGCCTAGCGGTGTTCTATTAATTCTTTTCTACTCTTGGCACAAGGCCCGAAATTTTTGGGGAGGGGTCCAGTCGATTAGATCAACCTCCAGTACTCACATGGTACTTAATTTGTCGACCCCGAAAAGATGAAAGGCAAAGTCGACCTCGGCGGAATTTGAACTCAGAACGTAAAGACAGACGAAATACCGCTAAGCATTTCGCCCGACGTGCTAACGTTTCTTATTTCTTTACTGCCCACAAGGGGCTAAACATAGAGGGGACAAACAAGAACAGACAAAGGGATTAAGTCGATTACATCGACCCC
>NC_069008.1:13820379-13820965 GCF_001194135.2 Octopus bimaculoides | reverse complement strand
GAAACGTAAAGACAGACGAAGGACAGCTAAGCATTTCGCCCGGCGTGCTAACGTCTCTGCCAACACGCCGCCTTCGGTGTTCTATTAATTACAAGGGAGTTGCTGCTGAGAAGATATTTTACTAGTTATTGTCTAGGCTGGAGGCTTTAAATATGGATTAAAAGAGAGAAAGAGGTTCTACAGAAGGAAAGAAGAAAAAAAGAAAATGATGTGAAGATACTGTGGATAATTGTCACGGAATGTGACGAGGGTACTAGAATATCTATATTACTCGAGATAAAAGCTAAAAGGCTCTAATGCTGTTGTTAAAAGTACATAATAATATACATATGTACTGACAGGGACCGTAATTGCCCGAAAGCACCGATCGAGAAGTCGCTATACTGATTCGTCAGTTTGGCTAATTCCGTAGCCTCATCAGTAGAGACCACCCGACTCGGCTCATTCCGGACTTGCTTCTCCGTCAGTACATATGTGTGTCTATATATATATATATTTATTTATTTATGTGTTTCAGCCAAGTGGCTGCGGTCATGCTGGTGCACCATATATATATATATATATAAATATATATATATATATATAT
>NC_069008.1:13815093-13819353 GCF_001194135.2 Octopus bimaculoides | reverse complement strand
ATATATATATATATATATATATATATATATATATATACATACATACATATACATACATACGACGGGCTTCTTTCAGTTTCCGTCTACGAAATCCACTCACAAGGCTTTGATCGTTTGATCAGCCCGAGGCTATAATAGAAGACAACTGCCCAAGGTGCCACGCAGTGGGACTGAACCCGGGAGCATGCGGTTCGTAAGCAAGCTACTTACCACACAGCCACTCCTGTGTGTGTATGTACCTCTGTTCAAATGTATGTACGTTTGTACATCATATATCTTACATGTTATATACACATGCGCTTTATCGTAAATATTGCTTGGAAGTTTGAAAAGAGAGACAAATATAAATAATATATATAATATATAAAATACATGTAGTATTTCTTTATCTACTAATATTACAACTGAGTTTTTAACGCTATCACAATATATAAAATACTATCGGGCCTTCGACCCGGTTTGTATGATGTTGAAATGTATTCATAAGGCACGTATTAACATTTATCGTAATGGCCATTTTCTTTACAACAGAAGCTGTTTAAAAGCATTTAAATGTTGCGTAACATGATTTTACAATTTTATTTAGAATATCTAAATACAGAAACACGCTAAAGTAGCTGGTTTTAAAACCTCTGATAGAGATTCACGTTGTAACATTACTAAATACAGAAATTAATATGAATAATAACCGCGAAACGTATTGCACGAAAATTATAAAACATTTACAGAGCTTCTGTGTATACAACGTTTTAAACTTTTTTCTTTTGAGCATATATCTTTCACTCTTTTACTTGTTTCAGTCATTTGACTGTGGCCATGCTGGAGCACCGCTTTTATCGGTTTCTTTTGCCGAACCGATAAGTTACGGGGACGTAAACACACCAGCATCGGTTGTCAAGCGATGTTGGGGGTGGGGGAACACAAACATATATACACGCATACATATATATATATATATATATATATATATATATATATATATATATATATATATATATATATATATATACGACGGGCTTCTTTCAATTTCTGTCTACCAAATCAACTCACATGGCTTTGGTCGGCCCGAGGCGATAGTAGAAGACACTTGCCCAAGGTGCCACGCAGTGGGACTCAACCCGGAACTATGTGGTTCGTAAGCAACCCACTTTCCCACACAGCCACTCCTGTGAGCTTCCTACTTTGGAACAACCTACATACAATTGACCAAGTCAGAAACGGCTCTCTTCGAGATTGACACTGACGACCTGCAGTGTTTGACCGTGGGACTTGTTAATGGTCAATGCGTAAGTTTATTTTTCAAAACGAAATAAAACAATAAGCGGGGAAAATAATGTTTATTTTGGTGTACTTCCACTTTATTTATGTTTGACACGACAACCGGTTACCATGACATATCTCCTCCAACCGACTGCCATGACATATCCGACCTCTCCACCAACCAACTGCCATGACATAGACATATGTCGGTACATATACATATGTACTGACGGAGAAGCAAGTCCGGAATGAGCCGAGTCGGGCGGTCTCTACTGATGAGGCTACGGAATTAGCCAAACTGACCGATCAGTATAGAGAATTCTCGATCGGTGCTTTCGGGCAATTACGGTCCCTGTCAGTACATATGTATACTATTATGTGCTTTAACAATAGCATTGGAGCTTTTCAGCCCTAATGGGTAAGTGACTCTCACTGCAATCGTTCGAAACAAAAGGGGACATCTATTGGCATCTTAGGTATAAATACAATGTCTCCCTAACCACATCCGGTGAGGATTTTTGCTTTGATAATGTGAGGATATAGTTCAGTCACAACCATATGTGTACCATTGCAAAATCTTGGCTAATCTAAGTTTCTTTATTGCCCACAAGGGGCTAAACATAGAGGGGACAAACGAGGACAGACAAAGGGATTAAGTCGATTATATCGATCCCAGTGCGTAACTGGTACTTATTTAATCGACCCCGAAAGGATGAAAGGCAAAGTCGACCTCGGCGGAATTTGAACTCAGAACGTAGCGGCAGACGAAATACCGTTAAGCATTTCGCTCGGCGTGCTAACCACTCTGCCAGCTCGCCGCCTTCGCTTGATATAGGTTTCTGAGAAGCATGATGGCTGCGCCCTTCTTCAATTCAAGGTTGTGTAGCGTTATTCTGGATGGTTACAGACTATTGAGGAATTCAACAGGATAATGAATTGTAGCGTTCTCAACTTTGTCGATAGATTTATAGACCTTGCTACCTCCATCCCCACTCTGTCTTATTTGTTTGCCTTTCATCCTTCCGAGATCGATAAATTAAGCACCAGTTGCGTAGTGGGATAGATCTAATCGACTGGCCCACTCTCCACAAAATTTCGGGCCTTGTGCCTTGAGTAGAAAAGGATTGAGTGATAGGTGGAGTATTTTTTCAATCTGTAAAAAGCATTACCGTGACATAGACATGGATTGCTAAAAACAGGAGCCAATACACCACCAAGTTGTGCCACCGATTCCGTTTTCAGAAAATACGTGCACAGTTATCTGCGGAATGGTCAAATTAATTTAAATGACACAAAGAACTTGAAATACTACCAACTTTATTAAGTGTTTTCAGCGGTCAATGTAGAAACAAACAAGCTTTGCTTTTTATAAGGGTATATAGACAACACTGTGAAATAGGCAGTACGTAGATTGCTAGAAATAAGAGCCAATGCACCACCAAGTCGCCCTCCCCAGCAATCCATTTTCGGAAAATAAGTGCACAATTATCTGCAGAATGGTCAAATTAATTTAAATGACACGGAAAACCTATAATATTGTCGATTTTATTTAGTGTTTTCAGCGGCCAACGTAGAAACAAAGAAACAAGCTTTGCTTTTTAGAAGAATTACGATTTTCTTACAGAAATATTTTATATTCTGTTTTGCAATAAATGATCAAACAATGTCGAATGGGAAAATAATATTAGGGGAAGTAATTTCTGATACTAACGGAAATAATTTTTATTATGGTTTTTTTTTTTTCACTTTTAAGGGAAAACAACCAGATATTCGTATTTGAAGGGAGGGGTATGTGGTCTTTCTCCCTGCTAGAAAAAAAAACAGTCATATCTGCTTCCCCTTGAATAAAGAAAGGAAAAATATACATATAACAATGATGGAAAGATATGAATAATGACAGAATCAAAGAAAGAGAGAAAGAAAGAAAGAAAGGTTGAAAAAAATGGAAACGTTGAATAAATTAGTGTCAATAAATTAGCGTCAATATAGTCAATGGTCTGAATGAAAAGATGGCGTCTATGAAGGTTGACTTAGCGTCATCGTTTTCTTCATTTAAACCCATCGCCTTTTAATTACTTAGAAGATGTCTTTAGTGTTGTTTAGATCAGTTGTAATTCACTCGGGTGGACTCGCGGTCATAGGATCGCGGTTTCGATTCCCAGACCGGGCGTTGTGAGTGTTTATTGAGCGAAAACACCTAAAAGCTCCACGAGGCTCCGGTAGGGGATGGGGGCGAACCCTGCTGTACTCTTTCACCACAACTTTATCTCACTCTTACTTCCTGTTTCTGTTGTGCCTGTAATTCAAAGGTCCAGCCTTGTCACATTCTGAGTCACTCTGAATCTCCCTAAGAACTACGTAAAGGGCACACGTGTCTGTGGAGTGCTCAGCCACTTGCACGTTAATTTCACGAGCAGGCTGTTCCGTTGATCGGATCAACTGGAACCCTCGACGTCGTAAGCGACGGAGTGCCAGCAATTCACTCGGCCTATCATCTAAAGCCTTCTGTCCGTGACTTTCTTTTTTATTTGGATATACTCTGTCTAATAACAAATTAAGGGTCAAGATAAAGTTTGAGACCCGTTAACAAAAAAACAAACCCATACGACAGGTATGTAAAATATATTTCTGTGTACTTCTTTTAATCTGTTCATTCAGGTAAGCTGTAGAAATTGTTGCACGCACGCATACGCAAGCACAAAAAAAATCTCCAGACATTTAGCTGTTATGTTTAGCACATCAAGTGGGCTTCACATGCCGTGAGGGCTTCACATGCCGTGAGAGCCTCACATGCCGTGAGGGCCTCACATGCCGTGAGGGCTTCACATGCCGTGAGGGCCTCACATGCCGTGAGGGCTTCACATGCCGTGGTCCTTTTGTTCTTTTGCTATAAATCTACGCATGCGGAAACGGACAAAACAGCCGTTCATTTTCACTTTTAGACAGCAAGATTGGGTGACGAAGAGGGTGTTGATCCATTTTGGAATTTGTCATAAAAAA
>NC_069008.1:13811330-13813753 GCF_001194135.2 Octopus bimaculoides | reverse complement strand
ACCGGGACTTAAACTATATATTAACCGAAATTTGTGGGGAAAATGTTTTCCGAAGGGTTGGGGAGAGGACTGTCGGAAAATTCACAGGGTATTGAGAGGTTTACTTGATACCTATCCTTCGTTTCATTTTCGATATCGTCACATTTGAAAACTAGTGTTCGAGAATGAAGAATTTCAATATTTGTGAAAATTGTAATTTTGATTCTTATGAATGCATCAGCACTTTTCAATGCAACGATCAAAAATCGGTTGAGTTCCTTCGTTCACATGGAGTATTAACAAATGTAGTGATATGTCCACATTAAAACAATGATGGGAAAATGCCTCACTCTAACAATTTTGAAAATAGCACACATAGAAACATACACACACAAAACATTGAAAGACTTTGCAGAGACATAAAAGAATCAATAAAAAAACCACGAATTCGATCAAAATATCTGCAAGGGTGCTTACCAACTACATGGTTCCGGGTTCAGTCCCGCTGCGTGGCACCTTGGGCAAGTGTCTTCTACTATAGCCTCGGGCCGACCAAAGCCTTGTGAGTGGATTTGGTAGACGGAAACTGAAAGAAGTCCGTCGTATATATGTATATGTATATATATATATATATGTGTTTGTGTGTCTGTGTTTGTCTCCGCAACATCGCTTGACAACCGATGCTGGTGTGTTTACGTCCCCGTAACTTAGCGGTTCGGCAAAGAGACCGATAGAATAAGTACTAGGCTTACAAAGAATAAGTCCTGGGGTCGATTTACTCGACTAAAGGCGGTGCTCCAGCATGGCCGCAGTCAAATGACTGAAACAAGTAAAAGAGTAAAAGAACTTCTCAACGTGAAGAAAGGCTGTTGCACACGTTCTTCATAGAGGCAGCCAAGATACACCTTCCTCTCTCGGATCGTTGCCGTCAAATAATTACCAGCCAAGACGTAGGTATGTACATGTATGTTTGCACAAATTTCTGTTTTTATATTCGTTTTATACACGCTTTTTACACCTATTAGACTAGTTTTTTTTTTCCTTTTGGTGACCGGGTTCTATGAAGGTTCTATTTATATATGAAGGTTCTATATATATCTAGAAGGAGCTGCATAAATACGTGTTCTAACTGGGCAAAAGGGTAATTCTTATATTATTTTTCACTTTATATAATTCGAACAACTGTAATAATTGCCAGTCTCTCCGCACAACAAAATTTACAATCTCATCGGAAAGAGCCGTAAAATATTCACTTTCCTCAGCCAATCCGGTGGGAGCAAAGATTCATTTGAGATTCCTGCGTTGTTGTCAAACGGATGTACAAATGCAGAAAAAAGTTGGTGGATTCAGATCTCTTTGAAGTATCACTTTCAGCTATGTTCTCTAGAAAATACATCATCCATCATCATCACCACCATCATCATCATCATCATCATCATCATCATCATCATCATCATCATGCCTCATCTGATGAAAAGCATCTTCATCGTAGTAAAATTCTGCTATTCGCAATTTCATTTTTCTCATCGATAAGGACCGCTTACACTTGGACGAAATTGACAGAGTAACCGCTCGGGCTTCAATTAATGGTGGCCGTTTCCTCGTAAAATATTTGAAGCATCCATTGACGATGTCCAAGGTTTAAATGCTAATTCACATAAGAGATATGTTTTTTTTTTTTACTGAATATGCGCTACTGCTGTTGTGATGCGTGTAATATGTACTCGTGCATCGTTTATGCCATTAAATATGGCCGCAGGTATCAGCCCATGAGGGAGACCTCTACATGGTAGCTAGACCTTATAAAAATAGACTTCATAGAAACAACACATCTCGTTCTCTTCACAATGCACACACACTAATCTCAACGCACACACTCTCATACAAACTGAACGTAATCCTTGCACACCCTAATCACAACACATAAACACATAAACACACACACACACACACACACACACACACACACACACACACACACACACACAAATTAGCATGTGATTAAAAAAAAAACTTGCCGTCATTTTAGGAAGAAGTCATTGACTAGAGACATGCGCTTCACGAAACGTACAGAAGAGACGCCTGTGTAGTTGTGGAAGTCGTTCCGATGTTAGCAGTGAGGCAACTGTGGTGTTTGTGGTAGTGACGTTGCAGTTTTAATACCTGGTGATGGCGGGATGTGATGTTGGTGTTTCTGTAGGTGGAGATGTGAAAGATGAAAGTTGAAGATCGCTGGACCGAAGTCTTTCAGTAAAGAAAATCATTCAAATCATTGAAATCAATCACCATGGATGATGCAACGTAGACATGGTTCTACGTCGGTACACTATCTACTTCAACCATGACACAAACTGTTTTCTTGAGTCTTACAATGCATGTCTTTACATGTTTCATGGCAATTAGCGATGCTTCCTAACTAGAAAGTGTGTGTGTGTGCGCGCGCG
>NC_069008.1:13808571-13811230 GCF_001194135.2 Octopus bimaculoides | reverse complement strand
TATCGGCTTCAAAACTCAATGCCAGAAATATAATTTCGGCAAAGAACTTGCGCGCACTCGCAGAGTTCGGAATGGCGCTGACATCCTGAACTGAACAGAGGAGGAGGAGGTATAGGAGATGGACAGGAAAACGAGGAAGCTTCTAAAGATGAATGGAGCCCATCATCCATGTGCAGACCCTGTTTGCCTACATGCGAGGAGAGCAAATGGAAACCTTGCTAGTGTCAGGAATGAGGGAGTATTGAATGCCGAGACAAAAAAGTAAGACAAAGGAAGAATTACAGAATGGACATGATAAAGTATAATTCAACAGCCAGAACAGAAGTTTCTGGAAGACATAGATGGGATTGGCTGAAGAAAGGGACACTGAAAAAGAGAGTGAGAGCACTATACTGGCAGCTCAAGACCAAGCTTTGGCCACGTATGGAGCGTCAACCTTGGAATGAGCAAGTGTTTCTGCTCTGTGCTGTGCTGCATCTGTAATAGATTGGACGAAACCATTGCTCATATCATGGACGAATTGCCTAGACTTGTCCAAAACCACTACAAGTTGTGGCAATGCAATAAGGTAGCGAAAGTGCTACAATGGAAACTGTACGTGAAGTGGGGGCTAGGGAGATGTAAGACGTGGTATGAGCACAAACCGTAGAGGATGGTGGAGTCGCAGTCTAGCAAAATCCTCTGAGATTTCCAAATCCAAAGAAATCAGGTGCTAGAGCATAATAGAGTGGATCCAGTGGTTGTTGATAAGAAGCACCACATGTACTATATAGTTGATGTTGTGTGTCCCTTTGAAATACGAATAATCAAGAAGGAAAGAGAAAAATTAGATAAATACAACCCTTTTAAGTACGAAATAGCCTGGCTATGGAAATTTCAGAAGCATCAAGAGGAATATAAAGGAAATTGGAAGAGAGTGCCCAGTAGAATGTTACCAACGATAATGTCTCCTTGACACGGCCAGAATAATCAGGAAAGTATTAGACAGTTGAAAAGGACGGGTAGCATAGCACCGTAGAATGCAAGCAGCAAGCTTGCTACGCATGCAAGATTCGAGGAGTTCCAGCAAAACCTGTTACAAAAAGAAATAATAGTAATAATAGTTTCAAATTTTTGCCACAAGAGCAGCAATTTTGGGGAGGCCATAAATCGATTACATCGACCCCAGTATTCAACAGGTATTTAATTTATCGACCCCGAGTGGATGAAAGGCAAAGTATTTACTGTTTCCTTTTTCTTTCTTTTGGGTACTTCGGTAAATCCCTCCTCATCTGTGTCTTCCATACCCTCCTCCTGCGCTGGGCTTGTCATTTCGGTACTTCTACTTTGTCCACGCTGGTTTTCGCTAGTTTCATTGCTTATCTGGGCGCACTTTATTCCAATGTGCCCCTTTTCTCCACAGTAGTAGCAAGTTGGTGGTCTCTCTTCTACCACCACTCTCAGCTTTATGTCTTCGGGCAGTAACACCTCTTCTGCGATGTCTTTCAGGTCTTGCTGGGTGGCCTGGATAACCATTTCCAGGCCGTAACCCCTATCAATTCATTTTCTGTGTTCTTGCCACTTGTAATATCTTTGCATCCTCGGGGGTTCCATGCATCACGGCTGTCACCAGCCACACTTTCTCGATTTCATGTGGCACCCTGCCTATCCTAATTCTTGTGACTCTTTTGCCACAGTAGGTCGGCAGGAGCACCCATTCTTCTGATTTCAGTGGAATAGTGGAGTGATTTATTGCCTCTTCTTCGGTGACAAACCTCACTTCCATTGTGCCATATCATTTTCCTCCCGTATAGAATGTTGCAACACTCTTTACTTCTTCCAGACATTTCTCTATGGCTTCCTCAGCTGTTTTCTCAATCTTACTCATTATGGACAGTGTTCTGTAAACCACTGTCCTTTTCATTTTGTTGGTTACTTCCCATTCTTCTGGATCAGTTCCTTGTACTCTTCCAACTTTTCCGGTTCAACTATAACTTTCCACACTTCCAGTGAATCCCGTGCGCTGGTTTCGACTTCTAGCCGCCGAAGCATAGCTCCTGGCATGGGCCCGTTCGGTTCACAATTCATTTTTTCCGGAGTCTCTTCGCTCCAAAATGGGGGAAAGAAAACAAACAAAACACGAGCCTACGGGAAAAACGGCAACAGTATTCAACAAAATTCAACAGCTTCAGCAATAGGCAAACCCGCCAGAGAGAACCTTCAACAAAAGATAAGACTAATCTGCAACGGAATCACAAAGTGAACTGCTACTTACAAGTACACTATTTCTTCATTAGTCCGCCTAGGCCGCCGTGTAACGCACACACACAGACACACACACTAAGGGCCCAACATAGAAAATGAATTATAAATAAATGAAGGTGCAATGGCTACTCGAACTCCACTCTCGAGCACTACCACTTAACTGTTTTTTTATCAAAATTTTTCATTCCTTTCCCTTAGTAACAGGTGTGTAGTCTTTCCGTCTTTAAAACGAACTATTTATGTATGCATCTGGCACAAGCCAATACACTTGACAAAGGAGGAGTCCACTTGATAAATGCCAAATAAACGAAAACATATTCACCTGCTATGTAGAGTGATACACCGCCCCACCTAACAGATTCAAATTTCATCTAAATCACAACAACCGAAGATGCACTTTCCATGGTTTTGAAGT
>NC_069008.1:13803751-13807954 GCF_001194135.2 Octopus bimaculoides | reverse complement strand
TGTTGCTTTGAGGGGAAGGTAAAACTTGACAAACTGCCTCTCCCTCTGTTGTTAGACTACCGTGATGTTTGTTTTAAAGACAGAGATTATAACTGATAAAATAATGAAAGCAATATTTACTAAGCAAGTGAGCACTATTATACGAAGAAATAATTAGACGTAAAATATAAAAAAAATATTAGAATTGGGATTCAAATGTGAAAATATTATCAAGGGGCTAGCAGAAAACCGGTCTTTCTGCTAGTAATAATGATGATAATAATGGTAATAATAATATTAATGACAATAATAAGTGGGGGGAGCATCATAGCCATGTGTTGAGAGGAATTCTTTGGAGTTTGGATGATTCCCCTCTAGCCGAACAATTATTCTGTGCTGATGAAAGGAAATAATCCGGAAATCGCGATACACAGATATTGTTTTGAGCTGAGTGGAGGTTCTAGATTCCCTTGTTCCAAAATATATGGACACAGATCGTATCGTATAGCCAGCTGAAGACGATGTCTCCTGGGGCTAAATTACAGCAACATTCGTCTTAAACTACGACTGCCATGTTATGCTGGCAAACAATCTTTACTAAAAGCAAAAAGAAATTGGAAAAATCCTGACCAAAACAGAGAAATTGTAACTTAACAAAAATATAGAAAGACAAAGAGAAGATTGTATTCGAAAGCCAAAAGTTGTTTTTTTTTTTATCTGAGATGTAATTTTATAATTAAAACAAATCAAAATTTACATTTCGGAACATAAGATTGACCATGTTATTTGGTGTATGGCCGAATTCAAATGAGTAGAAGACCGAAAACAAATGTGTGTGCGGGTGTGCGTGCGCGTAGCTGGGCCTTTAATAGCCAGGGGTCAATTTTAGTTCAGTAGTAGAAAGGAATTCAAATACCTATCAACCACTCCCTCTCACTCTCTCTCTCTTTCTCTTTCAATTCCTGTCTCTTTTGCTCGACAGGCGTCAAATTTAAGTATCTTAATTACTTCGTTAAGAGTGTTAATGCTTCTGTGGTCCAGTAGGCATGGGTGTTGAGAAGTAGTAATAAAACACATAGATGGTGGTTTCAAATCTATTGCAAAGATTCAGTTTCAAAATATTTAATTTCTTTTTCTTAAACGTGACGCACACGTCAGTTACGTACAAGCATATTATTATTAATAATAATAGCACTTACTAATGAGAAAAAAGGAAAATGAACGTTATCAACACCTGTAACTGTAGACCACCTATCTCTGGTGCTTTTTGTTCTCTGCGTGATACCTGAGGATACGAAATACATGAAAACTCCCAAACAATTAGCCATCTTCTCTGATTTAAAACTGTGTAGCAAAGATGAGACACAAGTGAGTTCCTTGGTGAACAAGGTCCCCTGTTTTAGTACTGATATTAGAATGGAATTTGGACTTAATCTACTTAAAAAGAAGCAAGGTACAGTCCCTAGTAGGGATAGAATTACCGAATAGAGACTTGATGAAGCAAATTGAAACGGAAGGATACAAATACCTTGGAGTACTGGAGTTCAACGAGGTAAGGAAAAGGAAATGAAAGAGCAAACCGAGGATGGAGTATTTCCGAAGATTGATGTTTGTGCTGCGCTCAAAATTGAATGGATGGAATAAAATAAAATCAGTTGATACGTGGACGATTGCATCACTCTGGTATGGAGCGGGAATTATAAAACGGCAAAAGAAAGAAATGAAGAAGATGGATAGCAAGACCAGAAAAATGTTGACAATACACGGAGCCTTCCAACCTAAGAGTGAAACCAATAGGCTGTATTCGTCCAGAAGAAAAGGTGGGACAAGTTTGAGCTGTTGCCAGGAATGTATCGTAGCAGAGGAAAATGGCCTAAGGTGGTATATAAAAAATGATCTATACACACGCAGAAGAGAGTCTATTCATATGAAAAAGAAAGTTACTTCGGCGGAATTAATCATAATGATAATGAAAAAATAATAATAATAATGATAATAATGATAATAATACTAATAATAATAATAATAATAATAATAATAATAATAATAATAATAATAATGATAATAATAATAATAATGATAATAATAATGATAATTCACTTACTCCTGTAGAAGGACATCTTCTCGTTGCTGTCGTTTGTTCTGGCGACTGTCATTAGATTTTTCGGGGAGTAATTCTTACAAACATGGCTGACATTGTTGTAAGTGAAGAATTCCGATTGGCTGCTTAGAGAAATCTCGGCACATTTCAGTAGACATCGAGTGGAGAAGAATTGTTCTGTTGGAGGTTCCTGAAGGTAACGGTAGGAATAACCAGGAGGCAGAGATCTGTAGCTGCCTGTATAAAATTCCCGATTTGAGGTAACGGTCATAATTGCAGTAAGGGTTAATAACAGCCCTGTGGTCACGGTTGGAATGGTAGAAGAAAACTGGAACATCTTGGCTCTAGAATCAGTAGAGGACGATGATATGAATATGTGTGTGCGTATGTGTATATGTGTGTGTGTGTGTGTGTGTGTGTGTGTGTATGTTAGAAGATGAGGAAGAAAATTTAGAGAGAGATGGAGAGGAAGATACAAATTCAAAAGTGGAAGAGATAAAGAGAAAGAAGCAGAAGAGAAATTGATAGAGAGATAGAGAGAAATCGACGATGGTATAGGGAGAGAGAGAAAGGGATAAAGGGAGATGTAAAAAGAAAGATTAACAGATAAAAGAAAGTGAGAGACATAAGAGTAGATGAGAAACATAGGGGGAGCTAGAGGAGAGGAGGGCATGGAATAGAGGGGAGAAGAGAATACGTACGACATTGCTAGAAATAGATAGAAATACAGAGAAGGGACGAGAGGAAGGAAGAGATAAAGTGCAAGAGATACATTTGTAAGGGGAAATGAAAGAAGAAAAAGCTAATAGAGAAAATCTGAATTAAAAAGAACGGGATGGTCACGGCTGGAATATCTTTGGCTGAAGAACTGTTTGATCATGCCCGATCTGGCGCAAAATGATTGACGCTAACAACAACAACAAGAAAGAAACAAACAAACAAACACACATACAACAGCATAATATTGTCGTTTTAACAAGCGTATTTTTGAATATATGTTGTGATGGCTACGGTTGAAACGGCTTTGATCATTGACCTGCATAATCACTACTGACCAACTGCTAAACAGCAAGAAATATCCTCGCTCGCTTCTCCAGACAAACACATCATAATGACTCAAGCACAAATTTAATCTTACCTTTGTTGTGGGTAGAAGCAGTGATTATGCTAATCATGGGCAACGAGATGTGTTGTCAGGTCTGTCCACTACGACCGTCCAGTAATGTCCTCTCCTCGGATGACCGTCCACTTACGAATATAATGCCACAAAATATGAAGGATGCCCACAAATCCCGCTTTCAGAATTACCACAGATGTCAGCACTGTCTCTAGATGTCAAGTCCGAACCCCTACGAATGCCGATATTGTTCACTGCCTTCAAATGTTATAGAGGCCGACTTATCCTTTTATCCTTTCAGGCTCAATAAAACAAGTATTAGCTGAGCAGTGGGGTTCATATAATCGACTGGCCCTTTCCTATAAAATTTCAGACCTTGTGTTTATAGTAGAAGAAATATTATCTACTGCTTCCAGAATTACCACAGGGGTCGGCACTGTCTCAAGATATCAATCCAGAGTTCCTACGAATGACAATGTCAGCACTGTCTCTGGAAGTGAAACCAGAGCGCAGGTTTCCGAACTGTTCCCTGATAGTAGGACTGCTCGCTACTGTCACCAGTATCTTCAGATATCACAACTCTATACAATGGTCAATAACATACACAATGAGATCAACACTGATCATTAATGATATTATGCCTTCACCTACACGGAACTAAACGAGCTGTCTCACACGAATATGAACAGTCACACTTACCTGAACACGTTGGATACCCAAATGCACATTCGATGGGATGTGTTCGATAATGTTGTTGGCTGTGGCGGTGGTGTTGGTGTGTTTGTTGTGTTGGTAACGCTTGATGTAGTGAAGATGAGTGTGCGTGTGTGTGTGTAAACTTTTGAAGTGGTGTGCAGGTTTCATAAATTAATAAGAGATGGTAGTCAGGATAGGATTTGAATAAAAATCTATTTACTTAGTGCCTTCGTCCCTTTCGGGGATTCATCATGAATGATTTCTTATCGGAAATTCATAACTTTTATAAAGAAGTAAGTTGAAAAGAACC
>NC_069008.1:13802279-13802962 GCF_001194135.2 Octopus bimaculoides | reverse complement strand
ATCTATGGAATTATTTGGAAAATAGAATCTATGGAATTATTTGGAAAATAGAATCTATGGAATTATTTGGAAAGGCTTTTAAATGTGTGTTTGTGTATGTGTCTAATCGTATGCGTGAAAGTGTGTGTCTATGTGTGTGTGTGTGTGTGTGTGTGTGTGTGTGTGTGTGTCGTTTGTTTAAGTGAATTCTTCCAGTTATTTTAGTAACGAGAAAATCATTAATAATAAAAATATATCTAGTGATATTCTGGTTTGATTTCTACTCATTAAAATCTATTGTTTGTTAATTTTAAGGGTAGTTCTTTTTATTTAGCAAAGGTTTATGTTCATTAAGTCAAGTTTAACGTATCTTTGGATCAACCATAGTTGCCCAAATACGTCTTACCATGCCATATAAATGTTTCATTTATTGTGTGAAGTATTGCAAGAGTAAAAGTTTAAATAATAGTGTGTGTCTGCTATTTTGTAACATATATCTGTTGTTACTATAGAAATACATATTTTACGAGAATGTCTAAGAACGATTAGTCATTATAACTGGTTTCTGTCGTAAAGTTGACAGATGTGTGAAGGGTGGTTAGACTCTTATCGAATAATTGCAAATGATTTTTGAATTTCTCCACCCAAAAGAAAGTAATCGTTGAAGAAGCGTTTCTAAATTTCAATAACATATTCCTTGAAAT
>NC_069008.1:13796178-13800933 GCF_001194135.2 Octopus bimaculoides | reverse complement strand
TGATATGTATGTATGTATGTATGTGAGTGTGTGTGTGTATCATGCTTAATGCGCTTTGAACACTTTAAAGTCTCTAAGACACGTCATAAGCAGCTACAAGAGAAACTAGGGAGTTATGACTGGCTGAAGTTTACACAGCTGGCGTTCTGACAACGACGGCACGCTGCACTTCATCCTAAAACTGATGAAAGAGGTCTTATGCGCATTTCAAACGGCTATTTATAACTGTTGACTAGTCAAACATTTGCTTGAGAGGGTTGCTGTTGGAAGTCTATATGTGTGTTAGCAGGATCCGGATCCTAGCCATGTCTTTGGAAAGTCTCAGAAGTGGTTGTCAGAAAATTTCTACAACTTTACCAGCCCCAGCTTCTGGCCTCTTAATTGCCCTGATTCTAATTCAGATTTTCCTAGGTACACAGTGATGAACGCACGCACCAGGTTCCGGAGCCATCTTGAGACCGTGGAGGGAGCCGAGGAGGGGGGGCCAATTTGAGAAAACTTTCATCTTCCAGCCATAATTTAGTTGAGAGATTTTGACTTTTAAAAGATAATTTTATTATTTGGATGGGATTTTGTGTTTAGTTTACTTTTAATCTGTTTTGTACGATTTGTAATAATGTACTGTATCTAATGGTATGTCAGCACGCGACCGAAGTATGAAAGTAATATAGGTAACTGAAAATGTTAGAGCAAATATTCAGTTCAGTAAATTAATTTAGTTCAAGCTGACAGTACTACGTCTAACAGGTTCATGCTATATATCGACTGACAGTCGCCAGATGAGGTTAGTTGGTTGAATTAATACTTATGTTGATTACTGTTAAAAGGATTGGCACTCGGCTCCAGAAATTCATGTTTGGGCAGCAAAAAAAGCATTTCAATGTTTAAATCGACAAATTCGATTAAACTCAGCAGCCAAGAGAATCAGTGCTGTCCTAGGTTCAATACATGGTTGTATTTATTGAAGCATAAATAGAATGAAAAACAACTTAAAAATGTAGCATAAATTATATATGTGACAATAAAAGTTTCAAGTTCAAATCTAGGTCATGTCTGTTTATACACCAACGTATTATACACAGACCACATGATGTTTTTTTGTACGATTGCGTCCCAAACAAGGTTTGAGGCTAGCGTAGTACAATGGAATACGAAGAAGGAAAAGAAAGGGGCCCACATATTCAAAACAGGTTGATTGACAGAAAACTTAATGGACTGAATATCATAGAACAAAGGAAGAAAGGACGACTGTAGTGAGTTCGAGAGAGCAGCAGTTTGAGGAAAGAAGCTTTTAGAATAAAAGCACTTATGACTGACAAGAAGCTCAACAGGGAAACGTTGCATCTTTAAAAGAGACTTCACCAAGCTTGCATATACGGGGCTGATGACATCATAAAACTTGGAAGGCTGCTCTTTGAGCAACATTATTTGTTTGATAACCTAGAATACATACCCAAAGGAGTCGCACGACTCTACCGCAACGTATCATGAGATGAAAGGAAGAGCCTATATGAGCAGAAAACTATGTGTGGATATGTTAGTAGAAAGCTTTGAGATGATAGTAACATCTATTATTAAAACAGGTTATCATTGTCCAACAGCCGGATTAACACCTCCCACTTTGAAGGGTATGCGTTTACAATCCAGGAACAGGAAATAAGAACCACGTACCTGATGCACAAATGGAATAGAGATGCAGGAAAAGCAGTAAAATGTGACAACCGATGCAGACTTTATAGAGTTAACTCCGAAGTTATCACCCACATCAAAAGCAATTGTCCGAAAATGTCATCACGGTATTATCTACCGATGAGACATGATGTAGCTAGGACACTCTATAATGAAATTCGTCGGAAGGATAACTCCGAGGATAAAGAAATAAGAATCCACTGCATAGCCACTCATAATACAAAGAAGTACTAATGGAATGTCCCAGTGAACATCTCAATGAAATATAAGCACAACAGGCCTGATATAATGATTTGGGATAGAAAAGAGAAACTGTTCACAGTTGTGGAAATTAGCTGCCCAGCGGATGTTAATATAAAGCTGAACATCAGTGAAAAAGAGAACACCTATGCTGAACTATTGAGAAATCTGCAGTTACTCTATCCAGATTACAAGTTCAGGTTTATACCTGTAATTATTGGGGCTCTGGGATATGTAACACACTGCCTAAATACCAATTAGGCTTCTCAAAACCAAAAAAGGGATAGCTCATTCGATGAATACAGATCCAATCCATCAATGGAACTGTAAAAATCTGAAAAACTTTCTAGAAGTTAATCATTCAAATATGTATGAGTATGTTTAAATATGTAAATATATGCATGAGAATACATACATAAAACATACAAATCTGTACATACATACATACATACAGATATACATACATACATACATCCATACATACATACATACATACATATATACACACGTACATGCATACATACATACATACATACATACATATATACACACGTACATGCATACATACATACATACATACATACATACATACATACATAGAAAAAATACTCTGTTGTTGATGTTGAAATTCCAATGAAGTACTTTGGATCGTGGTTAGAAACCGGCTCTTTCTCTATTGGAAAGAAATCCTGAAATAAAAGTGAACAATGACATACACACGTATACGGATGGAGTTTTATCCAATACCTAAAATGAATGGATATGTACAATAAGTGGTCAGTTTGGTTTACCACTAAATGTCCGTCGTGAGCTGCAACTGAACGTGTAATGTTGGGACTGACCATGGGAAGCGGCTATTGGTGACTTTTGCCTTGAGCAGGTAGGAATAGATTAAAGTAAGCATGTAAAAGCAAGCTGTTTCGTATCACTTAAAGAAGCACTGAATCTAGATGAAGAATATAGTTATACAGTGTCTCTTACAGCTGTTTCTAAAATAACCAAGCGTATGGATCATATATATATGCATAAAAACATGAGATATCATATACATATATACATATACACATGCGTACATATATATATATATATATATATATATATATATATATATATATATATATATATATATATATATATATATATATATATATATATATATACGTACATATATATATTATATATATATATATGTATATATATATGCATATATATATATATTATATATATATATGTATATATATATATGTGCATATATATATATATTATATATATACACACACACATACATAGACATACACGCACACACACACACACACACACACACACACATATAGATCCGATTTCCAGGATTCAAGAGAATGAGGTCCTTAAACACGAAGCTTAGTTCGGTGATAGCGCAATCGTGTACAAGAACATTTAAGAAGAAATCCTTACCCACGTATTGTGAATCACAATCGATTTGTTGTTATTTGTTTATAGGTATATACAGTGTGTCTCGGGATTAAAGCAACCGAGTTTTCGGGTTTTAATAACGATCAATAAATGTGATAAAATATGAAAATTATATCATTATAAAAACTCAGTGTGTCTTCTTTCTATTTCAGACTAAATAAATTCCGAGTCATAAATTAGATCATGGCTAGAGACCGAAATACAATCATAACCCTCCACAAAGGAGGCGAAAGTAATAGGGCTATAACAAAAAATCTTAGAATTAACCGAAGTAGAGTCTGGAAAATTGTAAGGAAATTTTAAGAGACGGGTTCGAGTGACGATCGACTTAGACGTGACCGAAAAGAAGTGTGCGGACACTTCAGCTTCTCAAAAGAACCAGATCAATGATACGGCGAAATTCTCGCCGTTCCGTCAGAAAACTTGCTACCACAGCAAAAACAAAGGGAACATCGATGTATCGAGTGCTGAAGCTGGATCTCACGACCCACCCCTAGAAGATAATCCGGCGTTATGAACTCAGGGAAGAGAAATCAAGACTGGAGAGAAATCGTCTCATCCTGCGTCAGATTGCTGAAGTCACGCGTTCTATATTTAAGAGATGAGGAATTATGGAGTGAATTTTAGGGCTTATAAATCCAATATTTTCCTATCCTTCTTTAATACCGGTTCCCAGACAGTAAACCACCAGAATGACCGACCTTAGAATGTATCTGGTTCTGTCGAGATTAGACTCGTAAATCGACGTCAAAATCCGCTGTCAGGTGTGGTTTGGGCGGATGTGACAGCTACTGGATGGTTTCCCTTATTTTTGTGACCTCAGGTGTTAAGACATATACCTAGCAATATATTGCTAGGTATAACACACATACCTAGCAATATATTAGCGGCATTTTCCCCACAAATCCGGACACATACAACACTCGATTCAGAAAGCATTCAGTCTTTCATAAGCAAGGTTGCATGGCCCTCAAGAAGCTCCGATGTCAAACAATGGATTTTTTTGTTTGGTCCATTTTGGAAGCGAAGCTCTCGAGCCCTTCTCATGCTTCGCTCGACACCCTAAAAGCAAAACTTCGCCAG
The DNA here is from genome assembly GCF_001194135.2 of Octopus bimaculoides. Taxonomy (NCBI): domain Eukaryota; kingdom Metazoa; phylum Mollusca; class Cephalopoda; order Octopoda; family Octopodidae; genus Octopus; species Octopus bimaculoides. Next base: position 13,796,469 of record NC_069008.1, on the reverse strand, counting down.
GAATGAGCTCGATTCCACAAAAACTGCTGCCTGCCGCGTGTGAAGCATTCACACCTAGACTGAAGGTTGTGATTCGAAGCAGAGGTGGTCATATCGAATAAATGTGGTCACATCATAAATGTGTTTCGTTTACCATTGCATTGCAACGCTCAGTCCCGAAGTATATCAATGTCTTGCTCTGGGAATATTAGAAAATATGTTTGCCCTGATTTTGGGGATACACTGTATACACACATACACACACACACGCAGACACACAGACAAAGTCACATATGCGCACGCGTACAAACA
>NC_069008.1:13792666-13795809 GCF_001194135.2 Octopus bimaculoides | reverse complement strand
AACGTCACTACCACAAACACCACAGTTGCCTCACTGCTAACATCGGAACGACTTCCACAACTACGCAGGCGTCTCTTCTGTACGTTTCGTGAAGCGCATGTCTCTAGTCAATGACTTCTTTTCTTCGTAGCAACAAAGAAGACGCATTGAAAAGTTTGGTGTATCTTCACTTTTGTGTGGAAATACATGCATATTAGTAAACAATATTGATCTGAGTGGATGGTACTGTGTTTTTTGGACAGTCTGCGTGTTTTGGTAATTTTCGGACAAGCCTAAGTCTGAAGGTGATACAGATTAGAGAACATAGGACAGACAGCAGTGGTCAGTGCTAGCATTTATGAAAAGTGCTGATATCTGTAGACTCTACCGTGGTTAATAGAGGAAATTACATACAACAGAAGACAGGAGGGAAAGCAGAGAGAAATTGTGGCCTTAAGGAACAGTCCTGACAAGAAGTCCTCACATAACCACCTAAAGTGTAGAGACGGCGCTCCACCTCAGTGAAGGTAAGTGTTTTTTTAAATCGCATTCTGCTTTATTTGCGCGCGTATATATTGCGATGAGACGGTGTAGGATTTAAGATTAGTGTGTATATGTGTGTGTGTGTGTGCATGCGTATCTGAGCGCGCGCGCGCGTTTTTAAAGATGGGTGTCTGTCACTAGTTTTTTTGTATCACGCATAGTGCTTCACCATTTGGGACTTTGGTGAACAAGCTTATCACATCTAGACTCACCATCTGGTTGGATTTAATGGGAGTAACCTTGATCAATTCTGTGAAGTGGGTGGAATTCTTCACGTACAATGTTGACTTTCCTGGTGATAGACTCATTATATCCACCAAGAAGCGGCTCAGTGGATGACATGCTGAACCTCTACAGCTCATTATAGGTCTTAATGGAATACCATCCTTGTGAATCTTAGGGTGACCGTACATGTGTGGTAGTTTACTGTGGTCTTGAGTCAGTTGTCTGTACTTCATTGGTGTAAAGTGTTCCTTGTTCTTGATCAAGATCCGTGACAATTCCCTCTCTGTTTTCAGAGTTGGGTCTTTCTTTTCTTTGCTGTAGCTACCATCACTTATAAGACTTGCCAATTTTTAAGCAGTCAGACTTGTTCATCACCACTGTAGCATTTCCCTTGTCCGCTGGAAGTATTATCATGGAATTGCCACTCTGTAGTCTTTTGATAGCGAACTTTTGATATTGGTGAGTTTAGATGTGATAAGCCTGTTCACCAAAGTCCCAAATGGTGAAGCATTATTAGTGATACAAGAAAATATAGGAACAGACACCCATCTAAAAGAACGCACTAGCATACCAATAAGAAACTTGATGGAAATGACCTTCTGTGTAGAAACTACCTACTCCAGTATGGACACTGATGTATATCGACAAGAGGAGGGTTTAGCTATGGGTTCACCATCCCATGCAGCTGTGGTAGGTTATACAAAGGTGAAACATGTCTCCCCCTCAAAATAAGGGTAGACAAACATTGCAAAGCTGTGACACGAGGAGATATTCATAAATCGGGTACAGCTGATGATGTATGGGAAAATGGAGAGCACCTCCCCCTGTGGGATGAAGTTAAAATAATAGACAGAGAACACCACTAGAAAATACGAAAACTAAAAGAAGCAGCATATATGTTAGGACACAACAACCTCCTAAGCAGACTGAGTGCAGATATGAATAGCATATGGGAACCGGTATTAAGGAAGGATAGGAAAATATTGGATTTATAAGCCCTAAAATTCACTCCATAATTGCCCACGGGCATATGGCGTAGTGGCTACTAACCCCAAGATTCCGAGTTCAATTCCAAGCGGTGACCTGAACAATAATAATCAAAAGAATAATAATAACATCGACATATACCTTAGGAATGAGAGCCCATGTTCGAAATTTTCCCAAGACACCTGAAGAAAGCTGGAGGGTATATCAGCCGAAACGTTTTCTTAACAACAAACAAGAAGAGGACAAGTATCCGTTGAATGTAAATAATGCACATAATTCCTCATCTCTTAAATATAGAACTGAATTCATTTCCCTTACATATATCTTATCAGTGCCAGTGGTTTAAAGATAGACGAAATTCCGTGTGAAAGTAGGGCTGGATTGTTAAAATGTATGTATTATGGGCGTGAGCGATAATTATTCAACTATATATCGATTACAATTAAAAGACAACAAAGTAATTACAAGGGACAAAATAATTAAATAGGAATAATCTACACCTATCGAAATATATTTTTATAGATCTCAAATAACATTAATCCAAACTCGTTTATGTCGAAGACAATCTTTCTCTATTATAATAACATACAACAATAATATATATATATATATATATATATATATATATATATATATATGTGCATATAATTAAGTATCAGATTCTTACTTAATCTACAAACTGTAATAAAACGTGCAAAATAATTTAAATAATAATTACATCTTTAATATATAATAAATTTATTGATATAAAAAAGATTGTTTAAAGTAACTAATGAAAATGTTCTTTATTGTTCTTCGGAGGGAGAATTCCGTAATAAATATGAAGATAAATTTAGAGCTACAAACACTATAACCTAAAATACCCCATAGATGTAGAATTAGGCTATAGTAATGGATATCAATCAAAATATTGCTAGTTTTTTTTTATAGAAGTAACCAGATTTTAAGTTACTTAAATAAAGATTATTATTCGTATATTATGGAAGGGAGAACTCAGTAAATAAAAATAAATATGCCCAAAACAAGTATTGAGCATTGTTCTCGATAAATATTTAATTATTTTTTTTATTAAAGAACAATAAATATGATGTATCCAAATTTTATTGACTCGTTCAGAAGTAGCGAAATACCATTGTCGTAGTAAGGGTTCAAGTTATAAACTATAAAATACCATAATAATAATAATAATAATTTTGGTTATTAGATTTATTTAGTAAGTAAAAAAAGCTATTTATAATAATAATAATAATAATAATAATAATAATAATAATAATAATAATTATTATTATTATTATTATTATTGTCACTAATTTATTAACAAATGAAATTAATATATTTATGCATATAATCATTTAGTATATTGAAGACAATTTTAGTATTTGTAACTTGCATTATATATATATATATAT
>NC_069008.1:13787834-13791903 GCF_001194135.2 Octopus bimaculoides | reverse complement strand
TCTGCCTTTCTCTTACCCTCTCCCCATATCTCTCACGATCCCATTCTTTCTTTCTTTCAGGCCATTTCTTTCCCCATCTGTCTCCCTCTAGTAATCTCAGAGCCAAGAATGTCCCTGTTTCATTTTACCCGTCCAGATGCAATGGAAGTGCTGCTCTTAACCCTTACAACAATCATGGCTGTTACCTCAGATCAGAAATTTGATGACGCTTACTACAATCGTTTGGAACCTGGTTATTCCTATGGTTATCTTCAGACACCTCCAACACAACAATTCTCCATCGTATCAAGTGCACTGCAATGTGCCGTCATCGCTCTAAACAGCCAATCAGAATTCATTACTTACAACAACGTCAGCCATGTTTGTAAGAATTACTCACCGAAAAATATAATGACAGTCGTCAGCACGAATGACAGAAACGAGATTTCCTTCTATAGAAGTAAGTGAAGCTTCTTTATTATTACTGTTGACTTATTTTTATATTCTTCGTTAAGATAAAACTTCCAGTTGAACATTAGTGGTTGATAAATCGACTTACTCATCTACCCTCCAAATTGCTGGTCAAGATTTCGAATCGATATTATTGTTGTTGTATTGATGTTATTGTTTCAGAATTTCAATTTCATTTCAATTTCATTTCAATTTCAATTTCATTTGTCTTTATTGTTCACTTAGTCTTTGTCCAGTTACATCAAACTTTCCCTTTCCAAACTACATCGTTCAGTCTGTCCAATGTAGCCAAATCTGCTATTTTCGCTCCGGATGTAACATTCCTTTAGCAATGCAATCCGTCTTTCTGCCTTTATTTCGTACTACAGTCGCTAGATGACGACCGGACTTACCCTGCCAGGCGAGAGGACTTCACCTCTAACAATTCCAATCTCATTCTCACTATTGTTCAGATCATTTTCCATTTGTCATTTTCACTCATAGAGAGTGTTGCGATGATGAGGTGATACAATTACCGCTATTTTTGTTGAGACATCATCTCTAAAAGTGTTGCCCAGCCCTGTCAGATGCCAACCTGGTATTTCAAGGTCACCTGTTGGGCTTACAGGTACTACAGCTTTCCCTAGGCTTATATGAAGGGGATTTTTGTTTAGATTAACTTCATTATTTCCACATCGAGTCTCCTCAAACGTGTACAGTTTGACATCATAGCCACAAAATCATCATCGTCATCATCATCATCATCATCATCATCATCATCATCATCATCATCATCATCATTATCATCATCATGTTTTGAAGGAAGATTTATTTTGGAAACAAACATGAGAACAACCTCCCTCCTAAGTGACATGGAGGAGGAAGTAAGAAGCAGCTCCGATGAGGAGTTGCAAGAACCCTCTGCCTTCCACCCGCAAATAGAAGTGGAGGTGGGCACCCACCAAGTTCAACGTACAGTGGATCAATCTACCACTATGACAACGAACAGCTGCAGCAATAACAACATCACCAACAATCAATACTTCCGCATCGACAGCTGCGAAAGGCACAGAGCTACATAAAAGCAAAGTATTGCAGAAGGATATGTCTGTCCCAAGCTGCCAGTCTGATAAAGCTGGAAAAATTGATGGCGGTCATCGCCTTCCCCCTTTATGGTGTTTGTAGAAACTCAGATAAAGAAACATATTTATAAATGTGTTACTTAGAAAACGACAAGGGACGGATAGTTGGGTAGACGTGGAAGATGTGCTGGAAGACTTAATGCCCAACATTCAGCATATATCCAGATCAAAGCCGCTTGCGGGCGTTTCATCGCTCTCTCAGATTGTAGCTCTGGCTGCCAAACAGTCCTTGATTCCATATTGGAGCGAAAAATATCTACTCCACCCATCGTATTTAGGAAAGAGGACGAAGCAGATAAAGATCTCGCATATCCCACCGGAGGAAAATCTATGGACGATGCTAACATGTAGAGTTTTTGAAAGGGAGTAATAGCCTTCTGAAAGTGAAGCCGTCCCGTCATGTAAATTGATCCGGGATCAGTGTGGAAGTGCTACTCTACATGAAACCAGACACAACCCATAAGATCCCAGACAACGTTTGGCCTTCCAAGAAGGGGAGAGCTACACGGTATATTAAGGACAGAAAACAACAGTGCCACTTGTTGGGAAGACTGGTCACTTGCGAACTTTCTGTCCCCAACAGAAAACAAGGAAGCATAGAACATCAGATCTCTAACAACACCAGATCGCCAAAAGCCTCAAAGGACAAAGCCAGCAACCATCAAGAAAAGAATTACCAACTCCGCAAGAACGGCAACAACAACAACAACAACAGAAACAACAGAAACAGCAACGTCATCAAATAGTGGAAGAATACTAGTATCAGAAACAACAGCAACAACAGCAGCACCAACACCATCAACACCAGCGGTAGATGCAGTAACACCATCTTCAACAGCAGAAAAGATAATATTAACGGGTGCAAACACCCAGGGTGTCTCTCAACGAATCTTTTCTAAATCCAAATACATATATAGACTCGCAACCCACAGTCTCAGATACATCCGCATCATGCAGTTAAAATGAAGAAGAACCCCAAAAACAAAAAGACAAAAACGTATGATGCTATGAGACATCGTGACCTACACTAACACACAACCCAAGAGTAACACAGACAGCCACACTAACACAGACACCCACACTAACACAGGCATCCACACTAACACAGGCACCTACAACACACCTATAGAATCGCCAACACCATTAGCATTACAGTGGCCAACACATCTACCACTCTCACAACCAGCAACCAACACGACCACAACTACAACAACCCACGAAAAGGAAACAGCTCCGACAGCATCAACCAAGCACACAACCACAAGACTTTATGCTATTGAGAAGGAGCAACGAAGAATTGATGGCTCTCATAGCACGAAGGAAGGACATCGAGAAAGCGGGTGTGGTGTTCGGCTCCAGCACCGTTCTGGTGCCAGAAACACTGATGGCGGTGCGAATACGTTTGCGAACATATAAAAACACTAGATAGAGCTTACCTCACGCAGTAACCTCTGATGTAAAATCCACGTGTAAGCTTTTCATCGGTTTCCTAAAGGATCCGTAACGAGTTACGGATGTTGAACCATCTGACATCTAGTAGCACACACTGGGTAAGTAGACCCTATTTCTTTCTTTTTCTCTTTATTCACTCCGGTCCTCATGGTAGGTTTAAGAATAGGTAGTATAAATTTTCGTGATCAAGTGTCGTCCTGAAAGCAAGGTCACCTGCTCAACAACCTCGGGTCACAAGCGAAATCAGGATTTCTGACACAAAATGAAGCCCTTATTTTTGACGGTTTTGAGTTCTATGCGTTAAGATGGTATTAGTCAGTAGGAAAGGTGGGGTGTAAAAGCCTCGGCAGTGAAGGACACACTGGGTAAGCACACACTGGGTAAGTAGACCCCATTTCTTTCTTTTTCTCCTTATTTCACTCCAGTCTTCATGGTGGGTTTAAGAATAGGTAGTATAATTTTCGTGATCCGTCAATCTCTGCTTTGAGTTTTGAGATTCGCAGCCATTGTTTTGTCGATTACTTTTCTGCTTAGCTTAACCAAATATTTGCCACGTAGTGGCTTTTCTTGCCATCATTTTACATGATACGTTGCTGTTCAAGCTTTAGTCTCGATTTCAGTTGTTTTACAGCTTTTATTATTTCTTCTTTGTCCTCATATTTGTTAGGTACTATGATTTCGTTTTTGCATTTGTCACCTTCGTTCAAGACAGAACACAGTGTTTGTCTTTGTTCGTGTTTTGTGGCTATTTGTATTAGCTTTCCTTGCTTCTGAATCAGGTATTTCTGTAGTCCTATGCTGCTTAGTTTATAATAGTTTTCTACCTTTATAAGGCCTCTATCACCTTCGATACGTTTTATATATAGCATTTTTCATGTCAGATTTTAGGCGGTGCATTCTAAATTCTGTCATTATTTTCTTGTTTTCCTGTCTATTTGGATTAGTTCATTTAGATTCCAGATAATAATAATAATAATAATAATAATAATAATAATAATAATAATAATAATAATAATAATAATAATAATAATAATAATAATAATAAT
>NC_069008.1:13781780-13785042 GCF_001194135.2 Octopus bimaculoides | reverse complement strand
GCACGTTATAAAAATAAAACTACTGAACCATAATAATAATAATAATAATAATAATAATAATAATAATAATAATAATAATAATAATAATAATAATAATAATAATGATGATGATAATAATAATAAGAGAGCTAAGATGTTTTCTTAGGAAGTCTCACGACTGTTAAACTCCAGGTCTGGACCGAATTCCTGGCTTCTGACAGAAGTACACCAAGATTTAGTTGCATCTCTGACTGATGTCATCCAGAAACCAGTCAGCCTGGCTGACTGAAGGAACAACAACTTCTACCAAATGTTGAAGACACAAAAAATCCAAACAACTACTGACCAATAACACATCTCAACACCAACTACAAGATACTCACATCCATCTTAACTGACAGAATATAAGCTTTTCCTCGAACAGAGATCTATCCTTCCACAAGCTCAAAAAGAATGTAAAAGGGATCCTTCTGGGTGCAAAGATCAATTACTCATAAGTAAAATGATTGTAGAGAATCGCCCGGATTATGGCATGGATAGACTACAGGAAAGCGCTTGATAGTGTTCCACATAATTGGATACTCAAGGCCCTTGAAATATATAAGATCTCTCCTATCATCTCCAAGTTCTTACAAGGTAGCATGGCTAAGTGGAACACACGTCTCCTTCTAAACCATAGTAATGAGATGAGCCAAACTAACATCAAACGAGGCATCGTTCAAGGTGACTCGTTCCCATTACTCTTTTACATGGCACTGATCCCACTCTCAAACGTACTAAATACCACCAGGTATACGATAATAAACCATCTGTTTTATATGTACGATCTGAAGCTGTTTGCTGGAATTGACGATGAGCAAGTAGGGTTGCGAACAATTGTTAAACAACCCAGCAGTGACATCGGGAGGGACTTTGGCTTTGTTAAGGTTACTAAAGCAACTTTTGTAAGAGGCAAGTCCAGGCAAACAGCTTCCATTAAATTAGATGCCGACACTAAAATCAAGGAGCTTGGCCCACAGGAAAATTACAAATACCTGGGGATGAACGAAGCAGATAGTGTACAACATGCTACTATGAACGAAGATATAGGAAAAAAATATTACAGGAGAATAAGTCTCATACTAAAGACTGATCTCAACTCGAAAAATCACATAGAAGCCATTGACACCCTGGCACTTCCAGTAGTCCAATATAGTTTTTAACATCATTAACTGGAATCTTACAGAGCTCCAAAGACTGGACTGGAAAACAACAGCAATACAAACTTCTTAGAACATATACCACGCAAAATCAAATGTTGAACTTCTGTACTTATCTAGAAGTAATGGGGGGAAGAGAAATGATGCAGGTAGAAATGTGTTATAAGACCTCCACAATAGCAATGAACAGTACTTATTTAGTGCAGAGGACTGGACACTGCGACTTGTGTGCAAACATGGCAGCAGCAACGAGTCACATTCGATTGTCAAGGAAGCTTACAAATTCGCGAGGGAACTTGGCATTAACCCTGAAATAGTTGAAGAACCTGAAACCATGGCCTCAAAACAAGCAAAATAGGTCAAGTAGACTGTAAAAAAAGATCGGGAAGAAGCAAATTGAGGAGCGATCGAACCAGAAGCCTCTGCATGGACAGTATATACTTCGACGTCGAAATGGTGATGTAGATCAAGCAACAAACCATCAGTGGCTGAGAAATCCAGGACTGAAAGCAGAGACTGAAGGTTTCATATTGGCAGCACAAGACCAAAGCTTGCTTACAAAAAACTATCAGGTTAACGTTCTTTAATACGGTTCTAAATGCTGATTCTGCGACACATTGAACGAAACAATATCCCATCTCCTCTCGGGATCTCCTTTGCTGACACCAAGCGAATACAAAAATCGCCACGATAAGGTAGGACAGTATTTACATTGAAAAATATGTAAACACTACAAAATCAGCACTCCTGCTTACTGGTACGAACACCAACCTGAGCCAGTCGTTGAAGGTTAAAATGTCTTTATCCGCTGGAATTTTCTAATCAGTACTCACAGAACGATTCATGCTAATTGACCAGACATAATAATTAAAGACAGGGAAGAAAATAATTGTACACTAATAGTTGTAAGTGTTTCCACTGATAAAAATATATCCGTCAAGGAATTTGACAAACTAAGAAAATAAAAGTACATGGAAATTGAAATACAAAATATGTGGTATCTTAAAACGTGAACTGTTCCCGTTATTGTAGGTGCCCTAGGTATGATAAATAAAAAAGGGATGTCAGAAACGTATATATAAGAACCTAGGGAAACCATGTCTCAGACAAATCCAAAAGATTTTGCTGACAAGTACTGCCCACATCCCTAGAAAAACCCTATCCATTTAAATGTCTATGTTGTACTACATGAAGTTATTCCACTACCTCCCCTCCCCAAACTTTCAGACATATAACATATCTTATTCTTCACTCCTCCCAGGACGCAGGGTGTGTTTCGGCAACTGAATGTAACAAGGATGCAGAACAAATGCAAAAACAACAACAACAACAACAACAACAATAACAATAATGATAATAATAATAATAATAATAATAATAATAATAATAATAATAATGATAATAAAAAATGCCCTGATGCAGAACCGGGAAGTGGCTCTCATGGCTTCCGATGTTAAAGAATTGGAAGTGTTATGATGTACATTGTTTTGTCCTGGTATAAAAGATGGGCTACAGCAAATATTCTGCTCAATACCATATATTTACTTGTCAGTTGTTTGACCTTAATCAGTTGAGCATGTCTCTTGGTGGCTGACGATATGTGCATCTCTGATCATGAGCAGAAGTAGTGGGGGATCATCATAGCCATGTGTTGAGAGGAATTCATTGTGGTTTGGATAATTAAGCTCTGGAAACATGAGTGTTTCATTCAACATCCTTAAACAGACCTTATCCAGGGACCGTTTGATTGGGATGTGCTACTCGACCTGAAGAAAATTCTAACTGGGCCCCCACCTGCAAGGTCATGTGCTGTTTAACTTGGTATGAGGTCACCATGTCGCGCACATATGGTTGTGATGCATGTGCCCGGTGTACCTTTATATCGTTAGTCATGACGGTATACTGGGCTTCGTGTATTTTAGCCCAGGGTCACTTTTCATGGCATACACTGCTCTCTGACTGAATAATAATAATTACAACTATTATTGTTAGTAATATTAGTAGTAGTAATAATAATAATAATAGTAGTAGTAGTAGTAGTAGTAGTAGTAGTAGTAGTAGTAGTAGTAGTAGTAGTAGTAGTA
>NC_069008.1:13778450-13781680 GCF_001194135.2 Octopus bimaculoides | reverse complement strand
AAAGTAGAGAAAAGAATTGAAAAAGAAAGAAAGCAAGAGCTGTATCCATTTTGTGCAGCCGAAAGATCTCATTCTGTATAGGTGTGATAATTCCACAGGTCTACTAAATTCTTGATCCGACATTTTTATTAAATATAAACATACGGACAAATTTCTTTCGTTCAGCTGGTGAAGAGCTTCCTCTCCGGATTAAACATTCAGTCTCATAGATTTTGATCTCCTCCCCGTTGTATCAATCTACACCAACCGAACTCTCATTCGAACACCATCCACATTAATACTTATTGGAACGGCAAAAGAACTTCATTTTTTCGTATTTTCTTTCACTTTTTCTTTTCTTCTAATTCCATTAGTAGTAGTAGTAGTAGTAGTAGTAGTAGTAGTAGTAGTAGTAGTAGTAGTAGTAGTAGTAGTTGTTGTTGTTGTTGTAGTATTCCTGGGGCGGCGGAGATGGTAGAGTCGTTATCGCTGGAGAAAATTGCTTCGGAGCATTTCTTCCGAATTAAAGTCCTGAATTCAAATGGAACCGAGGTCGCCTTTGCCTTTCGTCCAATCGAGATCGATAAAATAAGTACCAGTTAAGTATTCGGTTCTATATAATTGTCTTACCCTTCCTACGAAATTGCTGGCCTTGTGCCAAAATTCGAAACCATTTTAACTATTACTTCTTCCCTTTTCTTTTCTTTTATTATTGATTTACTTATTTGCTTGTTTACTTATTTCATTCTCAACAACAGCTTTTAATCTTTAATTTTAATTCCGATATTAACAAACACAAACACACGAACACACACACATATTTATATGCATATACATATCTACGACGGGCTTCTTTCAATTTCCGTCTACCAAATTCACTCAGAATGCTTTGGTCGGCCCGCGGCTATAGTAGAAGACACTTGCCCAAGGTGCCACGCAGTGGGACTGACCCTGGAACCATGTGGCTGGTAAGCAAGCCACTTAACACACAGCCACTCCGGCGCCTTGTATTATTTTTCTTTTGCAATTCCAATTTCTGGACAATCTATTTTATTCTGTTCATTTCTTTACTCACTTTTACAGGATCTTTTTCCCATTACACTGTTGTTTATATTGATTTCTCTGCTGGCAACCAGTTATACACTATTTCATTTTAAAATTAATTACTCAATCAGATTGAAATGCTCATTCATTGAATTGTATACACTAAAGACTATATTGTATTACATATACTCACATAACATAATTATTCCGTATTCTCACAGTTGTCTGTTGAACGGTTAGGAGAAACTCCGAGTAACAGTTTCGTAAAGCTTCTTTTGGCTTTAATAAAATAATATATTACTCTGCCATTGGTATTTGAGTACTATTTTACCACCTTGTTTCGCACCTATTTACTTAGTTCTGTGTGGTTGTTTAGTAAGAAGCTTACTTCACAACAACATGGTTCTGGTGTCAGTTCTACTGCGTAACAGCTCCAGAAAATGCCTTGTTGAAGTATTAAGCAATTTTCTTCACGCGAAACCATTAATAGACTTAATACAAATACAGAATATTTATTCACAAATGCGATGTTGAGCACTCATTCTAATTATTTGACATTTACGCCAATATGTATACACACACACACGCACGCACACGCACGCACACACACACACACACACACACACACACACACACACACACACTCACATATATATCTGGTCAGATGTGAAATGGAACAACAACAACAACAACTGGAAAGAGAGAAAGAGAATCACAACTTCAAAGACCGATGCTGGATAGAATATTTGTATGGATTCTTTATTGACAGGTAATACTTGACGTTTGTGCATCACTTGTGGTGGTCAGCTGGATTGGGTGAACGTGAACAACAAGAACAATAGTATCAATGGATATCATGTGCTGGGGTTAGTTCTACTGCCTCAGGCGGATGAATATGGCCAAGGCGTCTGCTAATCCGAAACCTGCAAGTAACAATAACAACATCAACAGCAAAAAGGAATTGAAATATACCGTGGAAAGTGTTCATAAGCGGTCGCTCGTATTACTAGAAATGGCAGCCAAGTCTCCACATAGTGTAATGGGAAACATTCAGGTGGGTCACGGTCAGAACGCCTTTCATCATAATTCAGTTGAATGAAGGATGGTTGGCTGATGAACAATAAGTATAAAAATAACTTCTACAATTACTACTCACATTAAGAGAGAGAGAGAAAGAAAATAAAAGGGGGAGAGCGACAGAGAGAGAGAGAGACATACACACACACACACACACACACAAAATGAAAACATCACTTACCGTCGTTCCAGCGGACAATCGAGTTTGCATCAGAATAATGAATTGTAGGATAATGACCCATTTGCTCATAAATACAGTATCCTTCAGATTCAATTAAGGCTAGCCAGCCACTTTCGTATAAACAGCTACTCTGCTCCGATATATAGAAGCGACGTAAACCTCTGCAGAGTTGGAAAAATATTTGTTTCGGTTATAGAATGAGAATATATAAGCGTTTAATAAATATAACATTATTTTCCATGCACACATTTGAATCAGTCTGTATTTAATTAAAATAGCCATTTGTGTATCATATTTAAAGTATATACACACTGTGCATAGGCTAGTTACCTTAGCAGTATATTCTCTGAGATAACAACTCCTATGGATTTGTTGTGTTACGAACACAATAAATATGGGTGAAACAAAAATTCTCCAAGCAGCGGAAAATGAGAGGAAAAGACGTTATATCAGGACAAATATTGCAGTAACTGACCTGTCAGGAGTGTGTCTACGTTAGGTATGATATATAAACGTCTATGCCATTCTGTTAAAATCTGCATTGACAGCTCCAACAGCCGTCTATAGAATCGTTTGTTCAGACTGAAGGTAAATTCACAACGCGATTAAGAAAATATCGGGAATAAATATATGGAGTTAAAAAACAGGTTTATATTAGTAGCATACGAAAAGTGCTTTTCGCACAATACGACAATACGTCTCTGCACAGTGAAAGAGAAAAAATCTATTTATAACATACGTATATCCTTTAATTGAGAAATGATCTGGGTCGGTTGAAGATAGGTCATTCCATGGAGAACTTTTCAAGTTTGCAAGAGAGAACCAGCTTTCAAAGGTTGAATTTCGTCCGTCGAAAACCATAGTCAACACAACTGTTTGATTTTTATAAATCACCAGTTTCACCTGAAAAATAAAACTAAACATATAACAGACACACACACACACACAC
>NC_069008.1:13777363-13778033 GCF_001194135.2 Octopus bimaculoides | reverse complement strand
TATATATACATACATATATATATATATAGACATGTGTATGTGTATATGTATATGTTTATATATATGTATAATATATATATGTGTGTGTGTATATATATATATATCTGCATGTACAATAATATACCCATAGCGTTACTAATAAACTGGTGTAGAACTCAATATACGTATGGTCCAGAACATAACGTTATATGAGTATAGAGTGGTAACAGAAGCAAAACTGATAACACCGGAAAAGCCAAATGTTATACAATGAGCTCCATTAGCGTACAGTTGGTCCTTCTATAAGATGTGGTGTGCTCTTAGCTGAGTACCAGGACAACATCCTATAGCTTCATCAGAGCTTTGAATATGAAGAGCAATCTATTTGGGAGAATTATATTTTCAGATTATACAGGTGTATATATTTGTGAGAAAGCTTATGTTGATGTCTATGAAAATTGTATTCCAAGGTAGAAACGTATATATGCAAATACACGCTTGCGTTTAGGGCAGATTACAATGGAGATATATGTGTAGACACAATCGTTCATGTCCACATCGACCTGCATACATACAAATATATATAATACGCCTATTCATACATATATACATATACACATAAGTGTCGACGTGGACGTACAAAGCATGCACACACACACACACACACACACACACACACACACACACACAT
>NC_069008.1:13773039-13776022 GCF_001194135.2 Octopus bimaculoides | reverse complement strand
TATATATACCTGTAAAAATATGTGACACTTATTCAGTAGCCATGATAAAACTCCGATAAAGCTACTGAATAAGTGTCACATATTTTTACAGATACATTCCTCTATTGCATAATATCGAGGTCTCTTTCTTTCTTTTGTTGCCACTAATACAAGTTGAAAATGCACTGAGAATAGTGAAAGTATTTCTTATTAATACGTTTGAAGTTCAAATTGTAAGACGTGGCTTATGTTTCTGACTTGTGTTTGAGGTTTTTTCTTTCTTGATAGGGAGTTCAAGGTTCAAATTAGTTTATGTTTTGAATAGGATTTGATTGGCAGAGGATAGACATATGACTGGCATCAGAAATTTTTATAGGTTCCCCGCTACGTCCGTATGTTAGTATGAAGTGACAAATCTGAACAATCAATGCTCTGAACGTTTTCTTTGGAATGTTCGTAGAGAATGAACACATGATTAAGTTGATAGACTTTGTGCGTTTCCCGATACGTCCGTGCTTTAGTGTCGCGTGACAACATATTTTGCGCCTAAAAAGAAGGACTGACACGGTTGAGTGAACATGTTTACTTATAGTCAAGGCACTCCAAATTTAATCTGACAGGTGGGAGTGGGAGAGTGTGCAGGAGTCGTTTGTATGTTGTCCAATGGCTAGAAGTTAAGTTGTTAGCTGTGTAGGTTCCTCATGATAAGTTTCAAAATGAATTTTGTGTGTGAATAGTTATTTGAGTATGTAATCTATTAAAGTTTGTTACGTGTTGGTTTGTACTTTTGTATGAAAGTATTTTCTTTGCTTATCCATGCTTCACCTATGGTATTCGCTGAACATAATCAGAATGGGAAGATTTGGAATTTGGGAGACTTATTTTTTGCACATATGTCTATGTGACCTCTCAGTGGCATCTGTCTAGTACTGGGGTCTCATTTTTGTTGATGGTGAATGATCACTCACCTTCTTAGAGTAAGCTTTGTTCGAACTATGTAATCTTCATTACATCCATGACATTTGATAGCATATATTAAATTGCTTGAAGAATATGTAAAGAGATTTTTTCGGTACATGTCTGTCTGACTTGAATTTGTATTTTGTGTCTTCAATAAAGTTGATGCAGGTCCCGCAATCGGGCCAACCGCATATTTTGACTGTCGGTGTAGGAATTTTGGAAGATAATTTAGCACTTGTGAGGAATTTTTGAGGGACTTTCATTGTCTTTTATTTTTGATCATCTTTTTGTATTTTGAAAGCTTGTTTCATTCTTGAGTCTCGTTTTAGTAGTGGGATGTTCTGGTGGATAATATTGCAAACCTGTGTGTCTCTTGGGTTGTGTGTTGTAATAAAGGGTAGCTTATTGTACGCATCCGGAGCGTTTTCCGTTTTTCGTAGTTCTTCGATATGTATTGCTTTGATGTTGTTGTGTTTATGCCTCAGTAACCTAGCGGTTCGGCAAAATACCTTGATAGAATACATACCAGAGGATTTGTCCTATTAAAATATTTCAAGGCGGTGTATTAACATGGCTACTGCACAATAGTTGAAACAGGCAGACGATGAAGCTACTGTATGTACAATGAATATTTGTGTGTTAAGGATTGCTGGACAAATCATTGTCTGTTAAATACTGTTGGTTGAATCAATGAATCTATACTTTCCGAAAACTGTATAACCTTGAGAGAAACCACTGAAACGTTGAGTTTAGTAGTTAGATACACAGGCCAAAACGCCAGACGATATGTCCTCTTAAATGCTTTATCTCCATATAGAGTATAGTGTGACAACAACAGATCCCAATCAGTCTCAAAATTTGGCAATGAATTCCAGTTGAACCCGAATGCAACCGTCAGTCAGTTTTTCAGTTCTTCCTGAACCTATCCACGTTGGTTTTGATCTTCACTCTTGTATCTCCCTTGGGATATTCATCAGACGGCTTTGCATTCTGACGGCTTTACATCCATCAGACATGCTTTACATTCTGCCGAGTACAATAAAACTTTTACCAGTCATGTATCGTAATTCATGTATTATGTATCGTAAGTCATGTATCATAAGTTGATTTCATCGATTTTGTTTCCCATTTATTGGTCACTCCCGGAAAGGAGGCCTTTTTGTTTATCATAAATATTCTTACTACCGTGGTTGTCGCGGATAAAATTCATCACAATACTGCTTCGTGTGTCTGATCTATAATTCGTTCATGCATCGTGGCCTTTGCACGTGAACATTAGTCAATATTTATTGATTTTCTATGAGGAAGATGACATTCAAAGTCATTCCAGGATTGTCCCGCTTGGAATCTGATGCTGACGATAGCAAAAGTGCTTGGAATCAATCCATGAAACACTTTGAAATGTTTGTAAGTGTGTTAACAACTGTTGCCTAAGGCGAGAATTTTCTCCACGTTAAATCGCAGTAAAAACTGCCGTTTTTACGGGTAGAATATGTCTCAAATATATGTGAAGTGATCCAAAAGATAGTTTATCTGTATTACTATTATTATGATGTGTGGGTGTGACGGAATCTCATTACGTGTATGTGTGTGTGTGTATGTGTGTGTGTGTGCGTGTGTGTGTGTGTGTGTGTGTGTGTGTGTGTGTGTGTGTGTGTGTGTGTGTGTGTGTGTGTGTGTGTAAGTGCTTACTTACCTCATCAATTGGAAGATGATTCCAGAAATCAAGAATAGGATGTCGGAAAAAGTTAGGACAGAAGATACCCTTGCATTTGTCCACTTTCCAGGTTGAAGGACTTTTCTTATTTTTAAATGAATTATAGACTTTTGAACCAGCTCCCATTGATATACCATATGTTTTAATCCATTGGCTATCTGAAATAATAATAATAATAATAATAATAATAATAATTATAATAATAATAATAATAATAATAATAATAATAATATCTCTGGCTGCACAGTCCTGGCTAAGAAGGAATATATTCACAGACACGACAGAGCTGGGACCTATATACACTGGAAGCTATGCCAACACTATGGA
>NC_069008.1:13767260-13771041 GCF_001194135.2 Octopus bimaculoides | reverse complement strand
CCAACTTGTACAAATGCAAAACAAAAGTCAAACATAAAATGATAATAATAATGATGATGATAATAATAATAATAATAATAATAATAATAATAATAATAATAATAATAATAATAATAATAATAATGACGGGTGGTCATGATGAGTATACTGGAATTCGTATATTTTATCCCAGTGTCACATTGATGACACGCGCTACTCACTCAATAAAAACAAAAAAACATTAACAACAACAACAACAACAACAACAATAACAATAATAATATTAATAGTAATAACGATTTCTTTTATTTGCCACAACGGCAAAGGATGAGGGGGATAATACAAAAACAGGCATAAAATGTGGGGGGTTACATATAATGAAATGATAAAATAAAATGTATACACGGTATACATTAGAAGACGGTAAATATACATAGTTCACTAATCCGACAGTCTAAAGGCGCCACCTTTGATGCCATTCACGTCGAGGACCACCTGCCAAACATCTGGGTCCAGGAAATAACCCGTACTTGGAGATCTAAGGATTTCCAGAGTAGCACTGCAACACCGCCACCCGCTCCTGATAGACCACAAGAGGAGAACCCTCCAAGTCCTCGAATATGGATGCTACAGCGTGTTTCCAGAGTTCCTTGTTTCACCAATGGCGGTCACATTCAAAAGCTGATCCCAAGCCACGCACATTCACGCACCCCATTCTCAGCCATGAATATCGCAGAAAAAATGAAGAGAAGCCCAGAGTTCCGAGGCTCTCTACAGGCGAAAAATTTTTTTAAAGGCCCTTCCAACAGCATTTTAATAATAAAGTTTTTTTAAATCCCCACCCGATCAGGGAATTTTCTTTCAGTAGCTTTATAAACGTCTGGTGACGTTTTAATTAGACTTCTGTCCTTCAGGGTTTTAAGGATGGAATCCTCAAATTCCTTTTCCTCTGTCTATTTTTTTTTCGACTTACAAAATCCATCATTTCGCTGTTACACTTGTTCACAACAGTGAAAATGATGAATGCATCTCCTCTCCAGACTGATGAATATTTTTGGAGTTATGTAGTTGGTTGTTTCTGTGTTTCTTTGATTTCATGCTGTTGTTGATGATGTTTCTGTTTTTCAAGTTGTTTTTGTTGGAGTGGTTGTGAATTGTGTTGCAGTTGTGGTTTCAGAATAAATTTTTGTTGATTTCTTGGAGTAGTGCTATGTACTCTCATCCTCTTTTGAATACCCTCTTTTTCACTGTGATCCATTGATCGATCAGTTTTTTTCTTTCTCCATGTTATTGCAGTTAATTTTGATTTGGGAGGAAGAGCATTCAGAAGAAATTTGCTTTTCCGTAGCAACCGGGGGTAGATTCTTTCTTCGTCTTGGTTTGGGAGTGGTTGTGACCAGGGGGGTTGTGACCAGGGGGGTTGTGACCAGGGGGGCTGTGAGTAGGTGTAGGAGTCTTGAGCACTTATTTATGATTTTGCACTTGTAGTGTTTATCTTTCCTTGTTTCAGGGCAGAAAGCCTTGAAGTGATTTACAGATCCACATAGGTGGCATATTGGCGTTCTACCCCTCAACGAATACTGACAGGTGAGTACCATTCGGGAGATGGATTAGATCGGGCAGCTGGTCGATATGGTTCTGCTTGCATTGCAAGGTCAGTTTCATACCTATACCTAACCAGTTTTGCTTAGGTAATTTCCTGGCCTTCAATGTCTTCTAAACTTGCCAAGACGATCGCCACTAACCAGATAATAGATATTTCTGGCGGTACAGTCAGCACTCTAATCTTGGCAAGGCGCTGACTGCGATAGCTGGGAATTAAGAAAAAGCTGTCATTCCTCAAAGTGGTTGCGGAATTCCATCAAAATTCTTCAGTCCAAAATCTCACCTCACTAGTTCCAAATTTCTTTCCTCGGGTGATGTGGGACTTTTGTTGCTCTTTTTGTTCTCGTTGTCGACACTGAAAGATTTGACTTTGTTTATTATTCCCCTCGGTGATGTCATTAAGTTTAGTCCATTCGATGTTCATATTCTCAATTCTTTCCTGTTTTCAATTTTCTCGACAAGAAGTGCGATCCTTTGTCGAGCATTATGATGGCTTCTTTATCAGCCATTTTTTAAATAATTACAGAAAATTGCAAAATATTTCCTTTAGCCGAAAGCAGTTAAAATTCAAAAATTATCGAAGAGCATGCCCTGCTAAACAGCGGGTGTTTCTACGCAAAAATACTATCTGCGTAGGCCAGACAATCTCAGAGATACATTGCTAACAATAAAAATCAGAAAATGAGGCCTTAGAAGGCCGAAAAGATTACGAAAGCTTTTACAACTTACGAAGCACCAAACTTCCTTGACTTCATAGTATAGCGGCTATACTACTACTACTACTACTACTACTACTACTACTACTACTACTACTACTACTACTACATTTTGTCATATAAAGTGTAGTCTCTTTATTAAATGCACGATATCGCAATGCGAGAAATCGATTCAAGCACCAGGTGACCTGGGCAAACATCACTTACACAGTAAGTGCGTAATTTGAATAGTTACCTATACATGCAACTGTCCATGCATGATTGTCACAATCAACACAAGAATTTATCAATAGCCTGGATAGTCTATAAAAATCCTTTGGTAGTTTACCACATAGCTAGAGGGGGAAATATTTGGAAATTTATAAAATAGCAACTGCTCTGCGAAATTTCTAATCTGTAAATGCATTGGGAGATATCGCTAAAGATCTGAACAGATAGATAGAAAAATAACTGGTACTTTTATCTTAAGAAAGATTGTAAAAATAAGTCAACAGTAATAATAATAAAGAAGATTCACTTACATCTATAGAAGGAAATCTCGTTGACGTCATTCGTGCTGACGACTGTCATTATATTTTTCGGTGAGTAATTCTTACAAACATGGCTGACTTTGTGGTAAGTAAAGAATTCTGATTGGCTGTTCAGAGCGATGCTGGCACATTCCAGTACACTTGATACGGTAGAGAATTGTTGTGTTGGAGGTGTCAGAAGATAACCATACGAATAACCAGGTCCCAAACTGTTGTAGAAATCGTCTTTAAGTTCTTGATCAGAGGTAACAGCCAGGATTGTTGTAAGAGTTAAGAGCAGGACTTCCATTGCAGCTGGACGGGTAAAGGGAAACAGGGACATTCTTGGCTCTGAGATTATTAGAGGGAGACAGAAGGGGAACGAAATGGCCTGAAAGAAAGAAAGAATGGGATGGTGAGAGATATGGGGAGAGGGTAAGAGAAAGGCAGAAAGGGTGGCAAAGAGTAACAGAAAAATATCCTGAAAAAGAAGAGAGAGACACAATGAGAAGATGGAAAGTGTTTGTGGGTGAGAGGAAGGATGTTTGGAAGAGAAAACGAAAGAGGAAGAAAATATAATTTAGAATTTAAAAACAATCATGTAATAAAACTCAGGACTTGAGAAGGATTTTAAATTGCATTCAGTAATTGGAAATTTCCAGGGTTTTAAAGAGTTTAGAATCGTCTCTTAACTAGTGTTGTCCCAAGGTTTTATCTGACCCGGAGAGAGGTGAAGGTCCCAGCTATAGGTTAATTAGTAATTCAGTCGATCAAATTGGGCTCATTAGCCAGTTGGGTAGAAATCTAGGGCCTTCATTCATGTTCATTAATGCCTTGAGAGGGAATTTGGTAGACGGGAAGTGTGTGGAAGTACATGCATCTATCTATCTATCTATCTATCTATCTATCTATCTATCTATCTATCTATCTATCTATCTATCTATCTGTGTGTGTGTGTGTGTGTGTGTGAGA
>NC_069008.1:13765487-13765850 GCF_001194135.2 Octopus bimaculoides | reverse complement strand
GTGGCGTTTGTGGTAGTGACGTTGCAGTTTTAATACCTGGTGATGGCGGGATGTGATGTTGGTGTTTCTGTAGGTGGAGATGTGAAAGATGAAAGTTGAAGGTCACTGGACCGAAGTCTTCCATTAAAGAAAATCATTCAAATTATTCAAATCAATCGCCGTGGATGATGCAACGTAGACATATTTCTGAGTCAGTACACTCCCTATTTCAAGCATGACACAAACTGCTTTCATGAATGTGTGTGTGCGTGCGCGCATGTGTGAGTGTATGCGTGTTCGTGCGCGCACGCATGTGTATGTGCGTGCGTGTGTGTGTGTGTGTGTGTGTGTGTGTGTGTGTGTGTGTGTGTGTGTGTGTGTGTG
>NC_069008.1:13763723-13765446 GCF_001194135.2 Octopus bimaculoides | reverse complement strand
ACATATTTTCTAATATTTCCAGAGCAAGATATTGAAATATTTCGGGACTGAGCGTTGCAATGCAATGGTAAACGAAACACATTTATGATGTGACCACATTTATTCAATATGACGACCTCTGCTTCGAATCACAACCTTAAGTCTAGGTGTGAATGTGTCATACGCGGCAGGCAGCAGTTTTTGTGGAATCGAGCTCATTCCTGGCGAAGTTTTGCTTTTAGGGTGTCGAGCGAAGCATGAGAAGGGCTCGAGAGCCTTGCTTCCGAAATGGACCAAACAGAAAAATCCATCGTTTGACATCGGAGCTTCTTGAGGGCCATACAACCTTGCTTATGAAAGACTGAATGCTTTCTGAATCGAGTGTTGTGTTTGTTTGGAGTTGTGGGAATATGCTGATTCCTGTTGGAAGCTCGAAGGTGAGCCTTGAAAGTGCTCATTAACCCATAGAAACGGTTCTGCTTCTAGAATGTCGCTAATGTATTGCTGGGTGTTAGGTTTAACACCCGAGGTCACAAAAACAAGGGGAGACCTTCCAGTAGATGTCATGGCAGTCCAAACCACAAGTGACAGTGGATTTTGACGTCGATTTACGAGTCTAATCTCGACAGAGCCAGACACATTCTAAGGTCGGTCATTCTGGGTTTACTGTCCTTTCCATGCCAAATATCTTTTCATCTGCAAGCGTGCCTTCAGCAGTCTGAAGCAGGGTAAGATGATTCCTCTCCAGTTTGGGGCACTTATAAACTTGTGTGAGCTCATGACGTCGGATTATCTTCTAGGGGTGGCTCGTGAGATCCATCTTCAGCACTCGATACATCTATGTTCCACTTGTTTTTGCTGAGGTAGCGAGAATTTCGCCGTGTCTTTGATCTGGTACAACTGATAAGCCGAAGGGTGCGCACATTTCTTTTTCGGTCACGTCTAAGTCGATCGCCGATGGAACCAGTCTCTTAAACATTAAATTCTACTCTGCAGTGTATGCAACAAATATTTAAATTTGTGAAAAACGTGTAGTTCAAATATTCAATGTGCTTCAGAAATCGAAATTACAGGACATGTTTTTGGATCATGAATTTATTAAAAAACCTTCCAGACGGTCAAGCTTTTAATAATTGCATTCTTTATTTACTGTTACATATCTAATTAAGAAGCAGCTTTCTACATTATCATGTAGGTATACATACATACATACAAACATACATACATACATACATACATACATACATATGCCTTCTACATACCATCTGTGTTTTCTCAATCATATGCAGAATCTCTCCCTATTTCTAGGCGAAATCTTAGTACAGCTAAACTATCTATGCACAAAATCAGCGATATTTAGAATTTTAAGCTATTTAAGCAAGGAAAATGTTGTAATGAACTGTTCTTCACGCTTTGGCCTTCTGCTCCAAAGATCAGGACATAAAAGCAAGGAAAACAACATTTTTTGAGAAAAGTCAAGTTAGATTGTATACCCAGGGTGAAAACTAATCACATATCTGAGTTGAGTTGGAAAAAGTGTTTCAGAAACAATTGTCTATTAAAGAAAAAAAAAACATTTCCGCCCCTTAATTCTGTGCACCTGTCTAACTAGATGCTTACAAATCGTATCGTATGCTGACAGCATTTTACCTCCAGTATTTCCATAGCTATTGCTCTGGTGAAATGTCTTGTCTAGTAACTCCTGTCAAAGCCTTCAAACGTGTCACCCATTTCTCTTTCAAAG
>NC_069008.1:13760797-13761749 GCF_001194135.2 Octopus bimaculoides | reverse complement strand
CAGTTTTAGGATGAAGTGCAGCGTGCCGTCGTTATCAGAACGCCAGCTGTGTAAACTTCAGCCAGTCATAACTCCCTAGCTTCTCTTGTAGCTGCTTATGACGTGTCTTAGAGACTTTAAAGTGTTCAAAGCGCATTAAGCATGATACACACACACACTCACATACATACATACATACATACATACATATCATACTTTGTGCTCCCAAGCTATCTTTCTTGCTCAAGTATACGATATTACTTCTCATTTAGATACACAAGAAAGGACGCAGGTCTTTGGGAAATCTCGAGGACGGACGAGAGGAAAGTAAGAGCAAAATGTAAAATGAAGAAAAACCAACAGTTGTATCCATTTTGTGCAGCCGAAAGATCTCATTCTTTATAGATGTGAAAATTCCACAGGTCTACTAAATTCTTGATCTGATATTTTTATTAAATATAAACATACGGACAAATTTCTTTCGTTCAGCTGGTGAAGAGCTTCCTCTCCGGATTAAGCATTCAGTCTCATAGATCTTGATCTCCTCCCCGTTGTATCAATCTACACCAACCGAACTCTCATTCGAACACCATCCACATTAATACTTATTGGAACGGCAAAAGAACTTCATCCTTTCGTTTGTTTCTTTTTTTCTTTCTTTCTTTCTCTCATTCCACTATATGCATTTATTTGCATGTCGTCCTTTTCCGTGATCTTTTTCAAAACTGACCACCCATTTCGAAAATTTGAGCCTGAAATGTTGCCTAAAAACATAAGGCATGATATATAAGTTTATTGTGTTTTCATAGCATGAATCTAATCATAGCTCGAAATTAAACACTGTATTTGTTAAATATTAACCTTTCACTGAATAGAATATATTTATTGTTGATCCCACTAATTACAGAACATTAAATTATGTGTCTGTAAATGTGTACACACACACACACACACACACACACACACACACACA
>NC_069008.1:13759324-13760725 GCF_001194135.2 Octopus bimaculoides | reverse complement strand
ATATATATATATATATATATATATACATACATCTGTGTGTCTATATATGTATATATATCTATGTGCATGTATACGTGAGTGTATATATATATATATATATATATATATGCATGTATGTGCTAGTATATGTATGTATATTATATATGTGTATGTATATATTTATATAAAGGGCATTATTACAGAAAAATAATAACACCACACAGTGGACTTCTCAAAATAACCACATTTAGTACCTAATGCGAGGAAAAACAACCAACAGAAGACGTCCTGTCTCCACATGGGTACCCAGAAGCAACCCGGAAGTATTCCCGCTTCTTTGATGAAGATATATACAGATAAACTTCATTCCCTTTACTCTGTCGGATACGTAGTGTGTTCGTTTTTGGTGAGGTGAGAATTCTGTTTATTTATATATATTTTTGGGACAATACTGTGCTGATGAACGAAATCTAGATTCATTCTAGTAATCGCGAAATCGGTCGATACACAATTAAGTTTATTTAAAAGAAAGTTGGTCATCTTCTGTTGGTTGTTTTTTCCTCGCATTAAGTACTAAATGTGGTTATTTTGAGATGTCCACTGTGTGGCGTTATTATTTTTCTGTAGTAATGCCCTTTATATAAATATAAACGAATAATTATATTCTTGGGAATAGATATTTCCCTTGTGAATTTTTTTACACACTGACTTCTTGATAAAATTCTTGTAAAAAACTTTTATCCTTTTTTGAATTTATTTGTGTATGTATATATGTATATAGGTGTGTAAGTACGCACACGCACGCAAGCACGCACGTGCACACTCAAACACACATACTAAAACTGAAGGACGACCGCACAATCATGCTAAAAGAAGCCGATAAGGTTGAGGCGACAGTCATTATGGAGAAGGTCAATTATAAAGACAAGATATTGGAACAATAGACCAACAAAATATTAATTAATCATCACTCAGAATCTTTCACAGATAAAGAAATGGACAACTTATGTAATTCTGAAATTAAGAGACCAATTTCTACGGATTACCCAGAATCCATAAAAATCCGGAAACACGGAGAGCCATATGTGAACAGAACCGGTACATAAATGCTTTGAAAACCATTGATTTCAAACTGAGGCCAATAGCTGCTGGCCCACAATCTCCAGAACAACGACAATGTCATCAGTTAGATATACTCATTAAAGCCTTATGCCTATTAATACCTAGCTATACACAGGACAATATGGATTTTCCCAAATTCATCCCATCAACTGTCCCAGAAGGAACTATGCTCACAAGGTTTGATGTTTGTAATCTTTATACCAATTTATGTCACACTTCACATCTGGAAGCAATTAAATATGGGACAGAAAAAACATACAGAAAATATACACGACCACTTCTAACTGGATTTCATTAGTA
>NC_069008.1:13756873-13759221 GCF_001194135.2 Octopus bimaculoides | reverse complement strand
ATATGCTAACCTGGTGATGGCATTTAATAAATACTATATGAGAGAAAATTTTAAGCAAAATTTCAAGGAATATGTTATTGAAATTTAGAAACGCTTCTTCAACGATTAGTTTCTTTTGGGTGGAGAAATTCAAAAATCATCTGTAAATATTCGATAAGAGTCTAACCACCCTTCACACATCTGTCAACTTTACGACAGAAACCAGTTATAATGACTAATCGCTCTTAGACATTCTCGTAAAATATGTATTTCTATAGTAACAACAGATATATGTTACAAAATAGCAGACACACACTATTATTTAAACTTTTACTCTTGCAATACTTCACACAATAAATGAAACATTTATATGGCATGGTAAGACGTATTTGGTCAAACTTGACTTAATGAACGTAAAGCTTTTTTAAATAAACAGAATTACCCTTAAAATTAACAAAACAATGGATTTTAATGAGAAGAAAGCAAACCAGAATATCACTAGATATATTTTTATTATTAATGATTTTCTCGTTACTAAAATAACTGGAAGAATTCACTTAAACAACCGACACACACACACACACACACACACACACACACACACACACACACACATAGACACACACTTTCACGCATACGGTTATATACATACACAAATATACATTTAAAAGCCTTTCCAAATAATTCCATAGATTCTATTTTCTTCAACTCGGCAACAAAACAACCGGCCAAAAATTTTGTCAGTCACACCATAACTAAAAGAAATTTAATTTCATTGATAATAATTTTTGACTCCTTTGGCATGTCATCAAATATATCCATCCCAGAAGATCTCTTCTTTCTTTCTTTCCTTCTTTCAGAAATCCACAACACACGCCTGCTTATACACACATACATACACACGTGTACATAGACAGACATATATACATATATCTATAGAATCAAAATGACAAAGGGCATCTCAGTTATCTCCCATTCAATCACCCTCTTTCCAAAACCCAAGAAAACAAATTCACTCATGGTTCTTTTCAACTCACTTCTTTATAAAAGTTATGAATTTCCGATAAGAAATCATTCATGATGAATCCCTGAAAGGGACGAAGGCGCTAAGTAAATAGATTTTTATTCAAATCCTGTCGTGACTACCGTCTCTTATCAACATATGAAACCTGTACACCACTTCAAAAGATTACACACACACAGACACACACACACGCACACATCTTCACTACATCAATCGTTACCATCACAACAAACACACCAATACCACCGCCACAGCCAACAACATTATCGAACACATCCCATTATATATGCATTTGGGTATCTAACGTGTTCAGGTAAGTGTGACTGTTCATTTTCGTGTGAGACATTCAATCTAGTTCCATACAAGTTAAGGCATATATCATTAATAAGCAGTGTTGATCTCATTGTGTATGTTATTGACCATTATATAGAGTTGTGATATCTGAAGATACTGGTGACAGTAGCGAGCAGTCCTGCTATCAGGGAACAGTTCGGAAACCTGCGCTCTGGTTTCACTTCCAGAGACAGTGCTGACATTGTCATTTGTAGGAACTCTGGAGACAGTGCCGACCCCTGTGGTAATTCTGGAAGCAGTAGATAATATTCCTTCTACTATAAACACAAGGTCTGAAATTTTATAGGAAGGGGCCAGTCGATTATATGAACCCCACCGCTCACTTAATACTTGTTTTAATGAGCCTGAAAGGATAAAAGGATAAGTCGGCCTCTGTAACATTTGAAAGCATTGAACAATATCGGCATTCGTAGGGGTTCGGACTTGACATCTAGAGACAGTGCTGACATCTGTGGTAATTCTGAAAGCGGGATTTGTGGGCATCCTTCATATTTTGTGGCATTATATTCGTAAGTGGACGGTCATCCGAGGAGAGGACATTACTGGACGGTCATAGTGGACAGATTACGTTTGTGCGTCAAAGATATTCCAGCTGTGACCATCCCGTTCTTTTTAATTCAGATTTTCTCTATTAGCTTTTTCTTTCATTTCCCCTTACAAATGTATCTCTTGCACTTTATCTCTTCCTTCCTCTCGTCCCTTCTCTCTATTACTATCTATTTCTAGCAATGTCGTACGTATTCTCTTCCCCTCTTTATTCCATGCCCTCCTCTCCTCTAGCTCCCCCTATGTTTCTCATTTACTCTGATGTCTCTCACTTTCTTTTATCTGTTAATCTTTCTTTTTACATCTCCCCTTATCCCTTTCTCTCTCTCCCTATACCATCGTCGATTTCTCTCTCTCTCTCTCCCTATCTCTATCTCTCTATCAATTTCTCTACCGCTTCTTTCTCTTTATCTCTTCCACTTTTGAATTTGTATCTTCCTCTCCA
>NC_069008.1:13755548-13756773 GCF_001194135.2 Octopus bimaculoides | reverse complement strand
AGACAGCAGTGGTCAGTGCTAGCATTTATGAGAAGTCCTGATGTCTGTAGACTCTACTGTGGTTAATAGAGGAAAGTACTTACAATCGAAGTGAGGAGGGAAAGCAGAGAGAAATTGTGCCCTTTATGAACAGTCCTGAAAAGAAATCCTCACATAACCACCTAAAGTGTAGAGACGGCGCTCCACCTCAGTGAAAGTAGTAAGTGTTTTTTTTATGGCATTCTGCTTTATTTGCGCGCGTATGTATTATGGTTAGAAGGTGTAGGAGTGAAGATTAGTGAGTGTGGGTGGGTGTGTGCGCATTGTGAAGTGAGCAAGAGTTTGTGACGGTGTTTAATCACCAGATCATCAACTCTCATCCAACTGAGTTATGATTTACAGTGTTCCAAATGTGACCCTCTCGTATTTTGTTAAGTCATAATGTATTTATGGTTACATCATCCAGTTTGCTTCTGCTACAGTTGTTTAGTAACAGGTCATCCCCAATCGAGGTGACACATGCACGGATACAAGAATACATACAAACATATAAAAACAAGAAATTAAATAAAGAGATACAATTGACAATTGATTTATTTATTTATATTATAACAATATATTAAAAATATAACATAGCAAATTATTAAAAAACCAAAAAAGCAACAATTTGTTTCGACTTATGTACATGTTTTGATATATAAACAATTCAATTCTCTTGTATAAGTCTCATCAGAGCCAGTAGTTTAAAGATTGACGAAATTCCGTGCGAAAATACGGTTGGATTGTAAAAATTAATTCCAATTCCTATATATTATGAGCGTGATCGTTAACTATTCAACTACATATCAATTAAAATTAAAAAACAACAAAATAATTATAACGGACAAAATAATCAGATAAGTAAATAAAAATTAATTAATATGCACAAACAATTATTGAGTATTGCTCTCGATAAATATTTAATATTTATTTTTTATTAAAGGAATATGAATTATGTATATCCAAATTTTATAAATTCTTTCAGAAGTAGCGAAATAATATTGTTGTATTAAGAATACAAGTTATATACTATACAATATTATAATAATCATTATATTGGTTATTAGATTTATTTAGTAAGTAAAAAGCTATTTATTTATTATTATCATTATTAGTATTATCATAATTTTCCCAAATTATTAATAAATAAATTTAATATATTTATACATATAGTCATTTAATGTAATGAAGACATCTTAATTGTTTG
>NC_069008.1:13754438-13755038 GCF_001194135.2 Octopus bimaculoides | reverse complement strand
CAGACGAGAAAAAATATGTGTGTATGAACGCTGTGAGGCACGAACTTGAAAGTAGGGACGAAGTAGTTCGCGTGTTTGCTCGGCGATAGCCAAGGAAGAAAAGGATTATTGACCGGAAGCATGTGACCATGCCGGTGTAAGGGGAAGAGAGAGAGAGTGGTAGAGGGAGAAACAAAGGGAGGAAGTAGAAGAACAGGTGAGCAACGAGAGGATAAGAGAAAGAGAGGAAGTACGAGGGGGGAAAAAGAGATACGTAGTAATAACAGAGGAAGAACGAGAGGAGTAAAGCGAGATACGTAGTAGTAAAGAGGAAGAACGAGAGGGGGAAAACTTGATAGAGGAAGAGAAAGAGAAAGAGATAGAGTAGCGTCGGAAAATATGAAGTTACGAAAACTACTTACAAATATATATATATATATATATATAATAGACTGGAGCGAACACGACACAATGAAGTAGAGAAATTTGAAAAGACAACACGAAACCGGTTATTTCTCAAAATACAATGTTTATATACCAAAAAGATTTTCTAACATTTTTCTAACATTTTTCTGACATAATTTAAATATATACTTTAACCATGTAACACAAGCCTTCTGT
>NC_069008.1:13752109-13753507 GCF_001194135.2 Octopus bimaculoides | reverse complement strand
CACCCTTTCTGACTTTCTCTTACCCTCTCCCCATATCTCTCACCATTCCATCCTTTCTTTCTTTCAGGCCATTTCTTTCCCCATCTGTCTCTCTCTAGTAATCTCAGAGCCAAGAATGTTCCTGTTTCCCTTTACCCGTCCAGCTGCAATGGAAGTGCTGCTCTTAACCCTTACAACAATCCTGGCTGTTACCTCTGATCAAGAACTTAAAGACGATTTCTACAACAGTTTGGGACCTGGTTATTCCTATGGTTATCTTCAGACACCTCCAACACAACAATTCTCCACCGTATCAAGTCTACTGCAATGTGCCGGCATCGCTCTAAACAACCAATCAGAATTCTTTACTTACCACAAAGTCAGCCATGTTTGTAAGAATTACTCACCGAAAAATATAATGACAGTCGTCAGCACGAATGACAGCAACGAGATGTCCTTCTATAGAAGTAAGTGAAGCTTCTTTATTATTACTGTTAACTTATTTTTACATTCTTCGTTAAGATAAAACTTCCAGTTGAACATTAGCGGTCGATGAAATCGACTTAGTCATCTACCCTCGAAATTGCTGGCCAAGATTTCGAAACGATATTATTGTTGTTGTTGATATTATTGTTTCTACTGCTCTTAACCAGTATTCTTGTTCACTTAGTCTTTGTCCAGTTCCGTCAAACATTCCCTTTCCAAACCACATCTTTCATTCTCTCCAATATAGCCAAATCTGCTATTTTCGTTCCTGCCATGCGAGAGATCCTCACCGTTAACAATTCCAATCTCATTCTCATTATTGTTCAGATCATTTTCTATTTGGCATTTTCACTCATATAGAATGTTGCGATGATGAGGTGATACAATTACCGTTACTTTTGTTGAGACATCGTACCTAAAGTGGTTGCGCCGACCCTATCAGAGGTCAGCTGGTATTTGAAGGTCAACTGTTGGGTTTACAGTACTACAACTTTTCAAAGACTTACATGAAGATTATTGTTAAGAGTAACAACATTATTCCCGCATCGAATCTTCACAAACGGGTACAGTTTGACACCAAAGCCAGAAAATTTCAAACCTTGCGACTTTAATAGAAAGGAGCCTCGATGTATTCATCATCATCATCATCATCATTGTTATTATTATTATTATTATTATTATTATTATTATTATTATTGTTCAGTAGTTTTATTTTTATAACGTGCTTCCACTTCACTACCGAGCGCAGCTCTGTGCGCCTTGGGTATGTGCTGTGGTTTGCTGTGGTGCTCTTATGTTTACTGTATTGAAAGTGTTTTGCGTAGAATGTGTGCAGTACCCAGTAGTGCAATTTTCTGTATGTTATATATATTTGTAAGTCCTGGTATTTTTGTTATGTATTTGTCTGAATATTTTTTTATTATACCTAAGGCA
>NC_069008.1:13748149-13749285 GCF_001194135.2 Octopus bimaculoides | reverse complement strand
ATATATATATATATAACCGCATGCACGGATAAGTATACACGCCATAGAAAGACAGGATGAATTAAACAGACAAGGAGGATACACAGATACACGTGAGATGGAGAGCTACTGAAAGGGCCAGAGGTCACACAGGATGTGTAACAATAGATTTGAACATTTCAAACAAAGGAGGTTAAAATAAGAACAGTAATAAAAACCATCCCGAAATATAACAATATACGCATATATATATGCATACATCTCTATAGAAATACTTATATATGGATATATATTTATATACACATACACAGACATATATCCGACGGGATTCCATAAAGTTTCCGTCTCCCAAATTTATTTACAAAGCATTGATCAGTCTACAGCATTAAAGGCGCTTGTCCAATGGACACATTTTTCTACATACCGATGCATCAATATTAGATTGTCTACGTGTGCTAAAGCAAGATTAAAAAGTCAATTGATTTATTTATATATAACAGGAAAACCTGTTTTATTTTCGCTAAGATACCATATACAACTGACTATGATACTTAAGGGATCAGCTTGAAGGTAAAGACATATATGCATGTGCGTAGGTGCTCACACGCATACATGCATGTACATGTACGTATATAGATATACGCAATCAAGGACACTCATACACTTGTGTCCTCATGTGATTGTTTCAAAGGTGAATAATACTTAAAGAGATGGAGTGGGGTGAGATTAATCGATAACATCGATCCCAGTACCTGAATGTATTTTTTTTCGCCATTTTATCGATCCCGAAAACATGAAAAGCTGAACTGACATTTGTGACATTTGAAGTATGAATTTATAAAGCGCCGGAAGAAAAGTTGATAATAATTTTGTTCGACGCGCTAACGATTATGCCAATTCGCTGAGTTTGAATCTGCTGCTGATAAAGTTCGTCTCGTAATCACTGTAGGTGTTGGCAGGTCTGTCACTGTGGACATCATGCAGAAACAGTAGCAGCATAGATACGACGACAGAACCAACAACAGAGCCAGCACCACCACCACCACCACCACCACCACCAAGCGCTAATTTAACTTTGTGAGCATTACAAAATATTTTTTAATGCTAAAATACCATAATAAAAAGTGAAAACCAGACCATGTTTTAATTTATTGAAG
>NC_069008.1:13745145-13746321 GCF_001194135.2 Octopus bimaculoides | reverse complement strand
GGCTTCTTATAAATCGAATGTAGCTTCACTTCGATTGAGAATTGTGCGCATTAGACTCGATGCAAGAGGGCAGCACTGACTGTAGTGGACGGTTGGGGCATCTGTGAAGATTAAGTAATAGCTGAAGTCATTATTGATCAATTCAAACATTTGGGGACATTCCTTGGTAGTTCAGTGGCATCAGGTGATAGTATCGACAACAGTGGACAGTGGTTAACGTTTTCAAACAAAGTTGTTAGCCATTCCTGGCTGGGCCAAATCATACACACACACAAACACACACACACACACACACAGGCACACATGCATACGCACACACATATTCATTGCCTTTCAATTGTGTGTATGTGTATTTATGTGAGCGCGTACGTCACTGTTGAAGTTGCTCGTGCAACTTGTTTCTGTATGTATTGGCTTAGTGGTGCAGAGTGTTTGGGAACTGTGAATAAGGTGCAGGTTTCGAGTACTCGTCGATAAATGTTTTCTTCCCCTCGTCTTCTAATAGTAATTAGCCAACTTTCAAGGCTCTTCTCACAGCTATCCCAATTTTAAATATTATACAGGTATTTTTAAAATTTTCATTCAACGAATAATAAATTCGGCATACATTAATGTAATCACAGAGATGTGAGTTCGAGTCTCTTGGCTGGCCGGTAACGTATCTTTCTGCATTATATCCATAATTTATCCTGATCAAGCTATTTATAGCATTATCACGCGTTTGAGATATAAATTTATTTCTGTATCTTACAATACATCTCAATGCTTTTATATATAGTCTGGACACTCGTGAGCTGGAACAACAACACCTCTCTGTCTCTCTGTCTCTCTGTCTTTCACTCTTTCTCTCTCTCTGAAAAGAGAGAATGCAAATCACAACTCAAAAGACCGATGCTGGATAGAATATTTGTATGGATTCTTTATTAACAGGTAATACTTGACCAATGCAGATCCCTAGTGGTGGTCAGCTGGATTGGATTGACGTTTGCAACAACATCAGTAGTATCAATGGATATCATGTGCTGGGTTAGTTCTGCTGCCTCAGGCGGATGAATATGGCCATGGAATCTGCTAATGCATAACCTGGAAGCAACAATAATAACATCAACAACAAACGTATCGTGGGAGGACTTTATACGTGGTCACTCGAATTACTAAAAATGGCAGCCAAATCTC
>NC_069008.1:13741331-13742577 GCF_001194135.2 Octopus bimaculoides | reverse complement strand
GATATTTTATGTAAATACCCGCCGCGGAGTTTAAAAAAGTGTAAGAGTCACAACATCAAACTAAATTTTTTACACCATTTTCCATGGCACAAAATTCAGAGAGCCTACAACCCACATTAACTCTAACCTTCACGCACACACAGGCACACGCACGCACGCACGTACGCATACAGACAGACTGGCAGACAGACAGACAGACACACACACACACACACACATATATATAATATCAATATTTGTATATCAACGGCTGCTAGATAATTCATTGTCTGCTAAATAGTGTTAATGTAATTAACCAAAACTAATGCTTCTGCCCAACAAAATGTGTAGCCATCTATCCATGAGAGAAAACATTGAAACATTAAGTTTAGATTTATAGCAGAAAAACGATCTGTGTTCTTAATTTCCTTAAATCCATGTAAAGTACGGGACAGCAGTAACAGATCCCTAAAGGCTGGTAAATTTGGCAATGGATTTCAGTTGTCCCTACGTGTAGCCGTCAACTATTTCTTCGTTTTTGTTGAACTTTTCCATGCTGTTTTTTCTTTTTTCTTTTTTAACTGTTACGCTTCTGCCTCCCTTGGGATATTCATCGGACGGCTTGCCGTATGAAATCAGAAAGAGGTCCCCGCTCGATGTGTCCTAGCTAACCTCATTCCCTGCTCTTGATCTGAGTTCCGATAGGTTACTGACTCACATGTTCCCACAAGGTTTTGTTTGTTACTCAATCTTGCCATGTACAAGAAGAATGACAAGATTATTCAAATTTGAGTTCAAATCCCACCCAGGTCCACCAGCATTACTTTATGCTGCGTTCAATAAAACTTTGTCCAGTCATGTATCGTAAGTTGATTTCATCGATTTTGCTTCCCATTTACTGGCCACTCCCCAAAAGGAGAGTCTTTTGTTTATGATAATTATTCTTATTACTGCAGTTTGTCACGGATAAAAATACATCATAATACTGTTACACCGGCCTAATATATCATTTTTGCAGGTGAAATATGTCCCAAACAGAATTAAATTGATCTAAAAGTCTGTTAATCATTATTACTATCATTATGAAAATAATGATTCTGTGTGCACTTGTTCGCACGTATGAATACATACCTCATCAATTGGAAGATAGTTCCAAAAATCAAGGAGAGGGTGTCGGAAGAAGTTAGGACAGAAGATACCATTGCATTTGTCCACTCTCCAGGTCGAAGGACTTCCTAAATTCAGAAATGAATCATAGACTTTTGAA
>NC_069008.1:13737910-13740284 GCF_001194135.2 Octopus bimaculoides | reverse complement strand
GGAGAAACTTTCAAAATACAAAAACCTGGAAATAGAGGTAACTCGAATGTGGAATCCAAAAACAGAAACAATTCCTATCATAGTAGGTGCCTTAGGTAGGATAAAAAATATTCAGACAAATACATAACAAAAACACCAGGACTTACAAATATATATAACATACAGAAAATTGCACTACTGGGCACTGCACATATCCTACGCAAAACACTTTCAGTACAGTAACCATAAGAGCATCACAGCAAACCACAGCACATACCCAAGGCACACAGAGCTGCGCTCGGTAGTGAAGTGAAAGCACGTTATAAAAATAAAACTACTGAACAATAATAATAATAATAATAATAATAATAATAATGATGATGATAATAATAACAACAACAACAACATGGATGTGCTACACCGGGCTCCCCATTCACAAACAAATCTAATCTAATAACATCGACGGAATGGGAGACTTGAAGGAAGCTGTCTTTTAAGGAAAATAATCATAAAAAGGAAATTTTACTCATATATAAAGCAGAGTTTCTCCTATGCACGGTGACTCAGTGAAACATGTGCGAAACCCACACGCGAAATCAACACCGGAAAGTTTACAAATTATAAAATATAAATGGAACAAAACAGTGTGTGCATACATTGAGCAATTATGCATACACTCGAATGTCTACACAATCATAGAAGCATTTTGATACCTATAGGACTACACACACATCTTAATGTTTACACAACTACGTGAGATTTACTGGACATACATACACGCATATGAAAACAGACGAATACAGAGGTATTAGCCTTAAAAATCTACGTTACGAGCAATGTTTACATGCAGAGGACTCGGAGACGGTGTTGTCTCAAAAAATTAACCCTAAACAGACAGATCCGTCCCCTAATGTCAACATCCAAGCCCGTCATGCCTAAATCTTGACAAAGCAAGATATAAACTTAGGAACCTAGGACGTTTGTCAACCGGAACACCAAGGGCCATGTACTCAAAGGATGAACCAGATTCGATTCGAAAAATCAGCTACTGGTTCAAATCTTCCAGAAATACAGGAGCAGGAAGTACCCCACAAACGGAATATTCCAGCAGATAGAAATCCATGCTCGTCAGCAAGTAACCAAAAGAAAAAGAATGAAAAATGATCTAGGGGAGATAATAAAGAAGCTCTTACGGCTTTCTACAATGCCATATATTCCCTCACAAATAAATCTGTATATACATATAAATATCTCGAGTTGTAGCTGTAATTCAAAACCTTGTCATATTCTGCGTGAGGCTGATTCTCCCTGAGAACTACGTGAATGTTTTGCATGTCTGCGGAGTACTCAGCTATTCGTGAATTAATTTTATGCTCGTGTGGTACTGAAAAGTGAAACTGAAATCCAATATTTGCTGTGTCTATGTATATATGCATGAATTTGTCTTCGGATTTATGTATCTACTGTCTCTCTCACTTTCTCTCTTTCTCTTTCAATTCTTTGTGTCTCTCTTCTCTCCCTCTTTTGATTTAACAATGTGTATCTGTATCTATGTATCTACTTCTGTTGCGATGTGATAAATATTTAAAATCACAAAACGAACGCCGTCACCATTCACTGTCTCTTTCACACTTTAACTCTTACTCTCTCACTCTCTCTTTCACTCTTACTTTCTCTCTGTTCCCCTCTCTCTCTCTCTCGCTCGCTTTGCAAGTTCTTTCATGTAAGTGTGACATACACAACAGATACGTTAGCGTATTGATATCATTGATAATAAAAAAGAAAAAATAATAATAATGATGATGATGATGATGATGATGATGATGATGATAGTAATAATAATAATAATAATAATAATAATAATAATAATAATAATAATAATAATAATAATGATGATAATAATAGGTGGTTGGATGTGACAGAGGTTGGACGTGTTCTTCGTTGCTCTGACCTGTCAGACACAGAAACACTAATACAACTCAGCATGACAACTAAAAAAATAACCCTTAAAGACTGGAATATCTACAGTTTACAGTGAGTTTTGAATTTCCCTCAAAATAAGTTAATGAACTTACATTTCTACAGCATTGGAGATAGAAACGAACACCTCAAAAAAATTTAGAAATTTTAATATCTCCAATTTTGCGTAAACATTTTGTCTTCCCTTCTTCCCTGACTAACAGAATATGTAAACATGCCTTTTATTATAGCAACACTATTAAATGCACGATACAAAATTGTAGTTGAGGAACTGAAACAGCGCCTTTTTGCGAAGAAAGCATCGAAAAAGGCAACACGGTAGACAATTACAGGCCAATATCCTGTTTGCCAATTATGTGGAAGTTATTGACTGGAATACTCGCAGATTCAATGTACGAACATCTGGAATAAAATG
>NC_069008.1:13736293-13737810 GCF_001194135.2 Octopus bimaculoides | reverse complement strand
GGGCAGCGGACTCGCGGTCATACGATCGCGGTTTTGATTCCCAGACCGGGTGTTGTGAGTGTTTATTGAGGGAAAACACCTAAAAGCACCACGAGGCTCCGGCAGGGGATGGTGGCGAACCCTGCTGTACTCTTTCACCACAACTTTCTCTCACTCTTTCTTCCTGTTTCTGTTGTGCCTGTAATTTCAAAAGGTCAGCCTTGTCACACTGTGTCACGCTGAATATCCCCGAGAATTACGTTAAGGGTACACGTGTCTGTGGAGTGCTCAGCCACTTGCACGTTAATTTCACGAGCAGACTGTTCCGTTGATCGGATCGACTGGAACCCTCCACGTCGTAAGCGACGGAGTGCTAACAAATGCACAACTAAATGAATACGGAAGTGCGCATGCGTATCGATTAGATAAAATATATAGGGGAGGTAACTCTCGTTATTTCACTACCTTTCAGCTAAATGCCATTGGTAGCTTCTGCTGAACTTATGTCTGTTATTCCATAGCATCTCTAAGTTTGCATAGTCTGCTTCCGCTGAATTAGAGAACAGGAGCTTCCGTTTACTCTGTATAGCTTACCCTCTTTTAAACGCCAAAGATGTCACTCCGCACTTATCTAGTATCCTGAAAGGGGTTCTGCGATTATTTATTCACACCTTACAAGGGTTTTCCGTTAACCCAACAGATTTCCGTGTATGTGTCCTTACGTTGCTGCTGCTGTTGAAGTCCCCGCTACTCCTGGATACCATCTCTGCCTCGTACAGGAACTCACTGTTCACCAACCAAATCAGCATCCTGGCACTGTGCAGGGTTTAGGAGTGTACACGAAAATCTATCTTACATCAAGTGCACACTTGAATAAGACCCGTAAGTCCATGCCAATGATGTTGCATGTTTTGGCATTGAGTGAGAAGGGTTTAGCGTAAAGGAGATACACTCCTTAAACACACTGGCTGCTAAAGCAACATTGGAAAAGTTGACTGCTGTGTCAAGTGTGACTTGATTCAAGAACGGGTTCGATGTCCTCTTAGTGACACCCTTCACAAGGTATTTAAACACAATAGGAAGATAGAACGAGGCTGCATTAATATAGGACGGCTTCTGATTTGGTTTCCAGTAGGCCATGTATGAACTTGTACCCAAATGGAATGCAACATTTTAAGAGTTAAAAACGGTAAGATTGGTCTCTGTTGTAACCTTAAAACTAATGGAGTTAGGTATGCGGATTAACCCCTTATGAAGCCTACCGAAGGCGGCGTACGAGTTTACACCTTTAGAGGCAGTTAAAGCCTCGTCTCGGGAGGAGGAGAAGAAAGTTAATGGGTTGTGTGTGCGTGCTTGGTCTTGTCTGTGTGTATTTATGTGTTGTGGAATATAGATATCCAAGTTCTTATTTCTTTATTGCCCACAAGGGGCTAAACATAGAGGGAACAAACAAGGACAGATGAACGGATTAAGTCAATTACATTGACCCCAGTGCATAACTGGTACTTAATTTATCGACCCCTAAAGGATGAAAGAGA
>NC_069008.1:13726484-13734737 GCF_001194135.2 Octopus bimaculoides | reverse complement strand
GATATTGAATGAAATAATTTGCTGTTTGAACTTTTTAATTACGTGTGTGTGTGTGTAGAAATCTATGGTTGGGGGTCTTTTGGAAATAAGAGAGGTATGTAAAAATTAGAATGGAGAAGTTATTGGAACAAATTCGACACCTATATCCATGCGTTTGAAACATTACAGAGCATAAGTATCACTCTTTACTTGTTTCAGTCATTTTGACAGCGGCCATGCTGGAGCACCACCTTTAGTCGAGAAAATCGACCCCAGGACTTATTCTTTGGAAGCCTAGTACTTATTCTCTCGACCACTTTTTGCCGAACCGCTTAGTTACGGGGACGTGAACACACCAGCATCGGTTGTCAAGCGATGGTGGCGGGACAAACACACACACACACACACATATATGTATATACATATATACGACGGGCTTCTTTCAGTTTCCGTCTTCCAAATCCACTCACAAGGCTTTGGTCGGCCCGAGGCTATAGTAGAAGACACTTTCCCAAGGTGCCACGCAGTGGGACTGAAGCCGCAACCATGTGGTTGGTAAGCAAGCTACTTACCACACAGCCACTTATGCGCCTATATTTATTTATTTTTAAACTTAACTTCAAACTTCATTTGTTTTCTATTTTGATAAATACTCTCTGTTGAAATTTATATTTTAAATAATTTGCAATTTCAGAAAATATATTTTTATATTAAATTTGCGTTTTCTAAGAAGGTGGACGAGTGATAGATAGATAGAGACAGAGAGAGAGATAGCTCCGGCGAGTCAGTAGCCAAAGAATCAGCTGAAACCAGCAGGCAGACAGACAGACAGATAGCTCACCAGCAGTGACGACCCTTGTCAGATTTTTCTACTTTCACTTCTGACAGCTAATACCATGACTGCCGATTTTTTGCACACACATACACACACACGACAACAAAATAACATTTAAAAAAGATTTTTTCTTTTT
Source organism: Octopus bimaculoides (assembly GCF_001194135.2). Taxonomy (NCBI): domain Eukaryota; kingdom Metazoa; phylum Mollusca; class Cephalopoda; order Octopoda; family Octopodidae; genus Octopus; species Octopus bimaculoides. Next base: position 13,733,787 of record NC_069008.1, on the reverse strand, counting down.
CGGTAATTCGTATTTATAAAGTGGATCTTCGGTTTGGCTGTTGTTTCTAGTTGGAGCGTACATAAAAATTGATTTTGAAAATCCTAAAAACACGTTTTCAAAATTTTCATTTTCCCCTGCTCCACCCCACTGGCTAAGGACAAAATAGGGGGTGGGGAAATAAGAATTTTGAAAACGTCATTCGTCGTTTAGTTGTTGTTTCTAGCATGTCGAGTTTTCTGTTTAGATATTTTTTACGTCTGGTATTTTAGGAGGGGAGGGGTGTTTGTATTTCGGTAATTTCAACCAATCACTGACGTCTATTGAGGTGAAAACAATTACTACTATGGATTGTCAGCAAAACGTTGTGCGGTGTAATGGAATCTTTTCCCGTGAATAAAATTACTGCCGTTGTTTGTCAACAACAACTATGGGCGGTGCTGTTATTTATGACATCGTTCGTGCGTTTGTACGGGTTCTAGGGTTAGGGTTATGTGTATTTTTGCCAAAATACACTTGCTGAAGGTGGGACTGAACCAGAAATCACTTGGTTAGCAATCAAACTTTTTAACCTCTTCCACACCTGTTATATTTTTTCTTAATATTTGTTTGTTGTCTTTTCTTCATGTATATTTTCGTTTCATTTGTCATACAAATTGAGGTCCTGTAAAAACAACTTGATTTTCATCATAGTTTTCTCTGTGGTCACACAGCCTACTAGAAATAACAGCACATTTCCCTTCAGTTTCAATCATGAATATTGAATACTATTGCATGTTGCAGTCCTAGATGTACAATGCTAGAAATACAGGATATTCTTGGATGGAATGTTTTCAATCATATTTCTGCTTATAAACTAGAGCTGCCTTTGGATGACACAACAATGTCAAAATATATTTCAGCAGGGAAAATATTATTATTGTCCGCTATTCTGTAGGTTAATTCAAATATTGTTATACAATGTGAACGTGGAGGCGCAATGGCCCAGTGGTTAGCGTAGCGGACTCGTGGTCATAGGATCACGGTTTCGATTCCCAGATTGGGCGTTGTGAGTGTTTATTAAGCGAAAACACCTAACCTAAAGCTCCAGGAGGCTCCGTCAGGTGATGGTGGCGAACCCTGCTGTACTCTTCCACCACAGCTTTCTCTCTCTCTTTCTTCCTGTTTCTGTTGTGCCTGTAATTCAAAGGGTCAGCCTTGTCACACTGTGTCACGAGAACTACGTTAAGGGTACGCGTGTCTGTGGAGTGCTCAGCCACTTGCACGTTAATTTCCCGGACAGGCTGTTCCGTTGATCGGATCGACTCCTCGACATCGTAAGTGACAAATACGATGTGAAGGAGTAGTTGCAGTTAACAAGTATATAAGCTTCATACAAGATTCTGTGATGTAAACTTCAATGAATTAAAGAGTTCAGTTGTTCAGGTAAATGTTTATTTCCACAGTTTATCTCTGTAGAAATGTTATAAATTTTCCATTGTTGTATCTTTTTTTTTTTTTTTAATATGACTTCTATGTCTTACACTGTTAGTTTTTCATTGGCTTAACAGAAGATATTCTCAATGACTAAGGGAAACTGTTATACAGAACAGATATACAACACTGTTTCTCTAAATCTGTGGTTGAATTCCTATGAAACATCTGCTGTCACCTGAGATTAGTAGCAAAATTTCTGTACATCAGTGACTGGAATGTCAAGAAGATGAGTTTGTGCATTGATTAAACTTGAATAAATTTACGTACGTGGAAGCATTTATAAGAGTAAACTGTAAGAAGAAAAACCAAGAAGAAATATACATTGTGATTTGAAGAAAAGAATAATGGAAAAGATTGACAAACTTAAAGAATTGATTTTACATGACGACCTGATAAAAGAGGTGCAAAAATTGTCATATGACTGTGATGTCTGTACAAAATCTTTCTCTCAAAAATATGACCTAGTTATTCATAAACGTATTCATGCAGGAAAGAAACTGTATCGCTGTATTATCTGTGGTAAATCTTTCACTCACAATGGTGACTTAACTAAACACAAATGTATTCACAAAGGAGAGAGGCCATATCGTTGTGATATCTGTGGTAAATCATTCACTGAAAGTTGTGCATTAACTGTTCACAAACGTACTCATACAGGAGAGAAGCCATATCGCTGTGATATCTGTGGTAAATCTTTCTCTTATAATAGTAACTTAACTAAACACAAACGTATTCATACGGGAGAGAAGCCATATAGCTGTGATATCTGTGGTAAATCTTTCTCCAACAATAGTGATGTAACTAAACACAAACGTATTCATACGGGAGAGAAGCCATATCACTGTGATATCTGTGGTAAATCTTTCAGTCAACGTAGTCACTTAATTACACACAGAAGTATTCATACAGGAGAGAAGCCATATAACTGATATCTGTGGTAAATCATTCTCTCAAAATTCTGACTTAAAGAGACACAAACTTACACATATGTCTCCTAAGCCATATCGCTGTGATATCTGTGGCAAATCATTCTCTCTAAAAAGTAACTTAACTAGACACAGATGTATTCATACAGGTGAAAAGTCATATCACTGTGATATCTGTGGTAAATTGTTCTCCTCAAACTAATGACCAAACTAGACACAAACGTACACATACAGGAGAGAAGCCATATCACTGTGATATCTGTAGTAAATCATTCTCTCAACGTTCTGACATAACTAGACATAATTATATTCATTCAGAATAGAAGCTACATCACTTTGGTACATATGGTAAATCATTCACTGCAAGTGATGCTTTAACTGGACACAAATGGATTCATATAAATGTAAGAGTGCAGTTTTGTATGTTTTCAACTTTTTAATATTCCTGTTTTATGTAATGGAAATTATAATTTAAAATGATTTATTTCCAAAAATTCCATTTTGTTTTTATTTGGTGTTTCGACCAACCCACCCATTTCCATGAATTAGGGACCTCTATACTGATGCTCCTCCTCCAGGAGACCCTAAACATGGTTCATTGTTGAGTATCATTTCCCCATTTTTCTGTATATTTGTCAACTTTTAAATGCTTCACTCATTAAATGTATTAACAATATCATAAGTTGAGGCTTTTCCTTGCATAGGAATATGGGGTAAAGTTGTCAAATATGTACATCAACAATGACCTCCAGTACAAACCAGAAAGGACCACAAAGGAAGAACGCAAGGCTGAAATATAGTCTAGTGTCCCTCACCAAACTGATTCCTTATTTTCCAATTTAGAAACATATTAATTAAAGTGTTTAATGAAGATTAGGAAGAGGAGATAGAGATGTAAAACAGAAGGCAATTTAAAATTCTTATGTGACAGTGTGCTGAGGGCTACAGGGTGAATCTGTAGTAGTGAACAGTGAAGAGAGACAGGCTTAGAAGAATTGGGGGCAGCAGAAAACATCGCCAGATGGCTAGGAGACAAATAAGAAGCTGGTCAATGTTTTAATGATATGAGAACCAAAGGCACGAGGTGTCCTGGGCTGCAAAGCAGTGTACCATAGAATATTGAGATGTGTGTACAGCAGGATAATGGCACTATGAAAGGCTACTGTGAGGCATGAATTTTTGAGTCGTCCTAATGTGAACCTAACAGAGGGTCCAACCATTCTAGTTGACAAAAGTATTATAGATAAATTAACAATCTGAAGACTGGGGAAATCTCTCTTCTATTAGGAATTATCTCTGAAATGCCTAGAATACCTAACAGAGTAGAATACGGTCTAGTCACCATATAGTTAAATCAAGCAGGGGAGGGTATCCTCACCAAAGGCTGGTGTAGCAGCATCATACTGAAGTGAAAGAAGCCTTAGGGAGAAGCAATTACATAGGTATCAAATTATTGGAGCAGGTTATGAAAATTGTTGAAAGATAATTAATCTAGAGGAGATGCAGTTTGGTTTCATACCTGGAAGAAGCAAAAATGATGTTTTCTTAATAGTTCAGTAATTGCAGAAGTATTTAACAACAAATAAACCACTGTCTGTAGCATCCATGAACTTTGACAGGGTACCTCACTCAACAGGTGGTTGCTACAGAAGCTAGGAGTCAAAGAATGGCTAGTGAGGGCCATTCAAGTCGTGTACAGGGATGCTGGCAGTTTTATTACCTCTCTTTGATGAGGTGGCAGCACCAGGAAGGGCCCCTGAAATAGAAACCCATGCCTCATTGTATTATTGTCTAACCCATGTAGCATCATGTAAAATTTGAATGTAATGTGCATGTGTCCATGTCTTTTGTTTTGTTGTTGGCACTCTGTTGCTTACAACGTCGAGGGCATAGAAGAACAGCAACACAAAAACAAGCATTCAGAAACATACAAACACAGCACAGTGGTTAGGGCAGCGGACTCGCGGTTTCAATTCCCAGTCCGAGTGTTTATTGAGCGAAAACACCTAAAGCTCCACGAGGCTCTGGCAGGGGATGGTGGCGAACCCTGCTGTACTCTTCCACCACAACTTTCTCTTACTCTGAAATAGAAGCCCATGCCTCATTGTATTATTGTCTAACCCAGGGGTTTTCAAACTGTGGTCCACGGACCACAGGGGGTCCGTGGACAACAAATGCTTTTTATGGGTAATTTGATTTTATATATGTTTTTTAATCGAAATCTTTTAATTGACAATAAACCTATTTGTTAAATACTGTTAAATAAATAATTGTAAAAATATGTTATTTTAAGCAAATATTTATGTATAAATTTCATAAGCGTTTATAAGGGGGTCCCTAAGGTAAAGCCTGAAATATAAAGGGGTCCGCAAGTCAAAAAGTTTCAAAATCCCTGGTCTAACCCATGTAGCATCATATAAAATTTGAAAGTAATGTGCGTGTGTCCATGTCTTTTAGCAGATATATAAATAACGTTTCTGTGTTTGTATGTGTCTGAATGCTTGTTTTCGTGTTGCTGTTCTTATATGCTCTCACGAGTAAATTGAACATATTATTATGACATTCTTTTACAGCTGGATGTCCTTTCACACGTTTTTTAAGTAAGGCATCTCTTATTTCACACAACATGAAAGGCTCAAAGCCATTGGATGTGTTGGTGGTTTAAAGGCTTATGTTAGGCAGCTCTCAGATGGATACTAGGATGTACATGAAGATTATGGCTTTAGGTAGAGAAATGGAAATGGAAGCTGGCTGCTTGAGTTTTATGATGCAAAACAATTATCTGCAAAGCTAATTTCAAGAAACCAATTAACCAGCCAACTGGTCACCTATAATTCTGGTGGACTCACAAGCTAGGCTGACGACATTCTCATTTGAAAATGGGATAGATAGATCCTTGAGAATGCATAGTGTTTCCTTTGTGAAGAATATGCAACAAAGGTTAGGGGTTACTGACTTCAGACTTAGAGACAAGCCAGTCTAGAAAACAAAGATATTGAACCTCAAGCCAGCAAATGTGGAGAAAATCGGTGAGATGGAGGTGGGTGAGAAAAAGTGACCTTGTGAGGGACAATAAAAGGAAAATAAGAAACAAGGCAATATTCCATCCAAAAATAAAAATATGTTTTTTGATCCAAAATATCACCTAGCTTAAGGCTGGGAGACAATAGTTTATTTAGCTTCCACCACGGCATAAAGATGGCACTGGAACTCGATGCATGCATTCCTCATTTGTCTGCCTGGGAAGATCTTCAAACATGTCCTTAACAGTTGCCACCATCTCGGCCTTGGTGTGGCAGACAGAGCAGTTGGTATCTTTCTAAACCATGGAATTACAACTGGGGGAATTAAGAGGTCAGACATTGGTGCTGACTCTTTCAGGAACTATGGCAAAGAGTTGAATCCTGCTGCCATACATATGGCCTTCCAGCAGTATCCCTCTTGAGCCATCGTTTGACCACAGTCTCCAGCAGTTTCACAGTCATCTGAAATGAGCCCAATGCTCTATTTAAAGATGTGGTGTGATATGATGTCGCCCCTACTGGAGACACACCCAAATATATATAAGTCGATCTTGATTATATGTCAGTTTTCAAAAATGATATATGGAAAAATAAAAATTGAGTTAAGTCATTTTACTTGACTTTATGTCTGTCCGCCACAAATATTTGAGTCGTAAAATCACTAGAAAACCATTAAAAACATATGTTACTGTACAATAAGAATAAAAGCATATAAAATCATATTAAAATATGTACAGCAAATGTTAAGATACACACCATAAAGTAGTGTAGTGACCCTAACATTACTTTCGTATACCTCCCTCTGAACTCCACGTCTCTTCTGCAGCCAATGGATAAGGGAATAATTGCTACCTTCAAGCGCTACTATATGAAGCGTACGCTGTGACAAGCAATAACTGCAACTGATCTTGATGTGTCCATCACACTTTGTGACTTATGGAAGAGATACGATATCTACAAGGCTGTACAGAACATAGGAGCAGGCATGGAATGATGTAGAGAACATGGCTATGAATGGTGTATGGAAGAAGGTATGCCCACAATTTGTGAAAGATTTTAAGAGGTTTCATAATGTTACCATCAACAAAACGTTGGTGACTACAAGCAAAGAACTGGAAATGGATTTGGAGGAGGAGGATTTTATAGATTTATTTGAAAAAGACAAGCAACTCCTCATGAATGAGGATTTGATAGAGCTTCACAAGCAGTAACATAAAGAAGGGGAAGTTGAACCTGAGCCACGTCACTTTACTATTAAGAAAATGCAGCAAGCATTTGCATATATCAACAAAGGTCTTTCTATGTTCGAGGATACAGATCCAAATGCTCAATGCTTTCCCAAGATTATGGGCGCTTGTCACGTAGCTTTTGTTTCTTATAATGTAATCCTTGAGGAAAAGAAGACAGCTCAAGGAACTCTCAACCAGTTTTTTAAGTGCACTGAACAACAAGAACAGCCATAGTCAGTTATTGATGTTCAAGATCCACAGTCATTTACATCTGTGATGTAAACCACCAAATTCATCATCATCATCATCGTTTAATGTCCGCTTTCCATGCTAGCATGGGTTGGACGATTTGACTGAGGACTGGTGAAACCGGATGGCAACACCAGGCTCCAATCTAAATTTGGCAGAGTTTCTACAGCTGGATGCCCTTCCTAACGCCAACCACTCCGAGAGTGTAGTGGGTGCTTTTACGTGCCACCGGCACGAAGGCCAGTCAAGCGGTACTGGCAATGGCCATGCTAAAAATGGTGTATTTTACGTGCCACCTGCACAAGAGCCAGTCTAAGGGCACTGGCAACGATCTCGCTCGAAAGTCCTTACACATGCCGCGGGCACAAGTGCCAGAAAGGCAATGCTGGGCACAGGTGCCTTCACGATTTTGCTTTGTATG